>NC_041383.1:192909030-192963944 GCF_002162155.2 Triticum dicoccoides
GTCGCGCTCATCCCCCACCTCAATTCGATCGATTTCTCGTCACCGGCGACTATAGATCGGCAGATCTACGGTCGTCATCGCCATCGCCGGATTCGACGCACCTAGTCACCGGCGCCAACGCGTTTTGGAGAGATTCAACGGGATCAAACCGGGCATCCACCTCGAGCGCTACCCGCCGCCTCTCGGTATGTCCTCCTCCCACCGCTCGCATCTCACATGTCGGCCGACCGCCGACACAGCAACGTCCGCTCGTCGGCCAGGCTCGGCCCTCGCCCAACAGCTCGTCGGCGAGCCTTTGCCGATAATCAAGTGTGACCACTGCTGGCGGCTCGTGGTGCGCCACGTTTCGAGCATGCCGAAACATCCCAGATGGGTTTACTTCAAGTGCGAAAAGGACGGGGTGAGTGTCATTTCATACGGCTGTTCTTCAAATTCATCACAATGTGAAACTCATTGTTTGCTTTAATCTGTATATAGGACGGATGCAAATTTTGGTATTGGGAAGAAGAATATATTGATCTATTGATAGCAAGAAATTTGCTTGATGTTGGTGCATTAGTTGCTAGAGATGAAGCTAGAGAGGATGCAATGTTCAAGTTTGAAGAGGAAGAGAAGAAAGAAGTGTGCAAGCTGAAGCCGGTAGGGAAAAGAAACAATGTAGTCAATCAAGAGATGGAGAAAGCATTGATTGGATTAACAGGAGCAGTTAAGGAAGTAGTGTTTCTATTAAAATGTGTATTTTTTTCTTGTAGTTTTCTTTGGATTGGTTCTCTTAGTGAAGAATTGGTGGAGTATGTAAACAAATGATAGTGAAGTCTAAGGGTGTGTTTGGTAGGGTGCATGGAGGGTGCATGAGGGCAAAAGTTTTCAATCCGACCCACTTTTGCTTGTTTGGTAGGGTGCATGAGCTCACATGGGCTATGCTCATCTGATGCATAAAAGGGCCCTCAGCTATGCTCATCTCATGCACCCCAGACAGGGTGCATGGAGGCAGCCATGCTGGCCCTGACACTCGTCCCCACCCACCAGACCACGTCCAGATATGTTTATATTTTCAAAAATTGTTTAGAATTTAAAACTTTGTTTAAATTTTTGAAAAAGTTTAGAATTTCAAAATTTCTTTAAATTTTTGAAAAAGTTTAGGATTTCAAAATTGTTTAAATTTTCAAAAAATGTTCATAATTTCAAATTTTATTTGAATTTTCAATAAATGTTCAGAATTTCATTTTTTTAAATCAACAATGTTAGGAATTTCAAAATAAAATCAAATATTGTTTGAATTTTGAAAAAAATATCAGAAATTCAAATTTTATTTATTTTTTATAAAATATTCAAAATTTGTTTAAGTTTTCCAAAAAAGCTTGGAATTTCAAATATGTTCAAATTTTCAAAAAGTTTAGAATTTCAAAATTTATTTTAATTTTCCAAAAAATGTTTAAAATTTCAAATAAAATAATTCAAAATATGTTTAAATTTGTGTTCATATTTTTCCAGTTTTGTTCATCATTCAAAAACAATTGTTCGAAATTCAAAATTGTTCAGCGTGTCTAAACACATGCAGGCTGCCAAACAAAGTCTCAGCTCAGCATGTCTCAGCGCATACATCGTTGCGAAACAACAGCAACTGCATGGACTCAGCATGTCTACACTTAGCATGTATAAGAGGAGAACAACTAGGCTAGGTCCATGCATGCTACCAAACACACCTTAACTCGATGGACCAAAAATAAATGAATTCATGTTTAAGTTTTTAATCCAGTAAGTATCAGGGATCAGTTAGAAACAGCCATTTTCTAGAGGAGCGAAAGTAGCCCTATATAGGATACCGGGCCGTTTACTCCTCTAAATTAGAGACTATATAGAGGGGATCGGTTAGAGTTGCTCTTAGCTACTGCCTGTCATGCTTGCCAGTACCACACACAGCCGTTCGATCGAGCAAGAACTACGAGTATGAGGAGCTGCATGGCATATGTGATTATCATCTTCCTTATCCAAGACACCACAAGGAATATGTTTTTTTGGAGGGAAAAAGAACAAAACACGCTTTCAACTTCTGAATTCGGGCCTAGAGCGGAGCACATGCCAAACATAACGATGTGAGCTTGAAATCATCATCAGCCAGGTTTCTTCCGTGAAATGCACAGAAAACCAAGTTCCATAATTTTCTTTCTTTTTCTTTGGATGTGAACCCAACTCTATGAATTAAAGGGCAGATAAAATCGCATTTTCTTGCACAGCCGCAATAGAAACATTCAGAACAAGACTCTGCAGAGTTCAGATGGGTCCTGTGTTTCTCATAGGATTCCATTTCTTAATACCACGACCAAAATGAACTCCTGAACGCGGGAAGAGTAATCATCTCTAATTACCTAATTACGTACTACCTTCCATCAAAATTGCCCAATGAGTTACAAACGTAGAAGAATACCAAAAACCCTAACCAATGTTGAATGGGTTAACCTTTTTAGCGGCTACTGATCATCAATCATAGCAGTCTTCATCTGTTACATGAAAACAATTATTTTCATTAGCAAGCATTACAATGCATACAGCCCTGATTCAGAAGGAAAAGGAGGTAGTATAGCAGTAATATGAATTGAACATTAAATGGAAACTTACGGGCTTCCTCCTCTTGGTTCCAGTCATCATCGTCATCATCAAACTCGATATTCTGCGGAGTAAGACCATGGGAGTCAAACTATTAGACAATATGCAAGACAAAGAAATGATGCATCACTGGTCTAACCATTTCATATTTGCTGATGTGAAGGAATACACATGCATCACACAATTTTGCCAAAACCATGAACATTTAACACCCATTTTTCTACATCGAATAAAACCACAGTGCATAAAGTTCCAAGGTACTAACCTGATTATAATCGTCATCTGAACTTTCTTCCGCTTCTGCTTCCTCCTCTTCATCATCCTCCTCCTCATCACCCTCCTTTTCGGTCTTCTCCTCTCCATCCTACAGTTACCAAATATCAGTCAACAACTCAACATGGTGCCATAACCTCTCACTATTTCCGTAATGTCAAACAGAGTGTAAGACTTTAAACCAGTAATAATATATCTTGAATAGAAATATGCCTTCCAGATATACTGCAGCAGACTGAAAAAAAACTAAAAGGTAATGATGGCTTGCCTTCTGCTTCGCTTCAAGTTTCTCGAATATATCAAATGCCTGATTATCTGGCAAACAAAGATGACAAGATCCATGTAAGGGGTCAGTGTATATACATTTGAATATATCTACACTAGAAGTGTTCATTCAAGTTCCATTACTAAGAATAGACATACAAATTGGATGGTGCAAACAAAGCAGTTTCCTTAATAAAGATTCAAGAAGATATCATAGGCATAAACAGAAGTTCACGGCAGAAAAGGCAACAAGAGAATTATGTTTTGATTTTGTGAAACATAGCATACCTGCGTCTTTATCCCACCGAAGTTTTTTCTGAACTGGTTGCGCTCGTTTAGAACCTGAAAGGGAGATAATATTTAAGGGTTTATTGGGCTGCAACCACATAGCAGAAAACAAAAAATGGTATGTATGTACTTCAAGACTACCATGTAGCAGTTCTGCAGGAAAATTTGCAGGGATCAGTTTGAGGTATGATGCAAGAGCTTCCCGTTTGCTTTGTGTTTTACGCTTCCTATCAGAATATCTTTCGATCTCTTTGTCGTCATTCTCTGAAAAGAAACCAAGGCAGAAAAAGAAAGTAATCAGACAGAATTCAAGAAAAGAAACAAAGTAGAAATCGCTACTTGTAGAAGATATGAAACCAAACCAGAGTATTCTCACAAGGAAAGATGCTGAATTGTTTCTATGAGCTAGCAAGGAGTCTAATCATATTTATAGCCCCCGAAGATTTAGATGCAAGTGGTAATATCAAATTTAAAATGGGAAAACAAGAAGCAAAATTAATTCTAGACCATACAGATGTAGAAAAAGTGTCCGGTGCCAGCAGTATATCAAGTTGCATACAAAGTAACTCTCCATAAATATAAACAATCAGGATTCATGGATCCCTTATTATTGAGCTTCTAGTTAATACGCCAATGGGTTAGAATGTATCACTGGAAATCCAGCCTTTCATAGCTAAAGAAAGTAGGAAAACACAGATTAGAGGGAAAGAAATAGAGGTTACTCGCTTGCTCTGTAACATAAGCAGTCCTGATATGGCAATTCATACGAAAACTGAAAAAACGGCAAGCTCCAATATAACCCTGCTGTATCCAATAATCTGGCCAACTACTCCAAAGAAGCAAAATCCCATACTCCCTCTAGCTACACACTAGTGTAGAATCGAGAAGCAATACAGCATAATGTGCAGCAAGAGGAAAATGAGCGTATCAGTTATGACAAGTAGAGTCGCGGTACTTTTCTTGGGGGCATCCGGCTCCAGGTAGTAGCAAGAATTCCTCATGAAATCATCGAGCTTCAGGGTGGACAGTATCAGAGCCTTCTCCTCGTTGGTCGCCTTGGCGCAGGTCATCTCCGGCAGGGTGATCTCCTGCAAGGGCGAGCGCCAAGAACCCAAGTGAATCCCGAATCCTACTAATTCAGCCAATCCCGCACGGCGACCGAGTCGAGGTGGTGGCTGCGGAGAAGGAGGGGAAGGGTGTGGAGAGCGGAGGAGACTGGCTGACCGGGAAGTCCTCGTGGGGAGCGTGCTTGGCGGGGTGGTCATAGCTGGCGCCCCCGAAGCCTCTGCCTCCTCTTCCTCCGCGGCCGCCTCTCCCTCCTCCTCTCCCTCCACGGCCGCGGAACGACATCCCGGGGAGCCCGACGCCACCCCTCTTGGTAGCAGATGGAGGCGCGAGGAGGCCCCGAAATTTTGGAGGAAACGAGTTGCGATCGTCAGAGATTGGTGGCGGAGAATCAAGCCGACGTTGTCGTCTTCAGTACCGGCGCCGCCCGGAGAAGGGAGAGGCGGCTAGGGCAGAGGTGAGGCGCTGACGCGGCCGCGTGCGGCGGTTGATTCGATGTGGGAGCGAGCGACGGCGGCGCCCGCCGCCCGGAAGGAAGAGAGGGCAGGGGTAGTGCGCCACTCGTTGGGCCGGTCTTGATGAGATGGGCTTATATTTTACCGCAGGTGTCGACGTGTGTAGGGGCCCTATTTGGCTCGCGAGCGTCCAGGTGCTACGCTGGAGCGAGCACCGCTAAACGGGCCGGCCCACTTCGAACTTTAGAGCAGTTCCAGGCAAACCGGTTTTGGTTCCCTCAAAAAAAAAAGGCAAACCGGTTTTGGGAACCTTCTAGAAGGTTCTCTCAACCGTTTTCTTTTCTGGTTTCTTGTTTTGCCGGTTTTCTGGTTTGCCCTGTTTTATTTTTTATTTTTTTCCTTTTTCTGTTTCTGTTTCTATTTCTTTTTTCTTTCATTTTATTTATCATTTTTCGTTTTACTTTTATCCTTTGTTTTCATTTTTTAAAATTCCAACTTTTTCATGACTTCAAAAAATGTTCAAAGTTTTCAAATTTGGTTCAGTTTTGAAAATTTGTTCAAAATTCAAAACTTGTTCATCATTTATCACAAAAAATGTTCAATGTGTATTTAACTTTTGTTTAGCATATATCACAAAATTGTTCAATGTGTAGTTAAAATTGTTCACCGTATATTACTCAAAATGCTCAATATATATTTAAAATTCGTTCATCGTATATCACAAAAATGTTCAGTGTGTTAATATTGTTTAGTGTATATCACAGAATTGTTTAATGTGCAGTGACAATTTTTTCAGCATATATTGCAAAAATGTTAAACATATAATTCTTTATCAAACATAAAAACAATAAATGTTTGGAATTTCATAAATTTATTCACGTTTTAAGTAATTTTTCACGTTAAAAAATATATTTTTTAGAAGTTTCTTTGAGTTTTGAAATTTGTTCAAGAAAACATTGTTCAATTCTTTTAAGGAAGATTCAAAAACAGCGTGGCGCTGTAATTTAAGACAAACCTAGTCCCTAGTTGCAGCGGCTGTCACAACTGTTATTCAGTGTTAGTTCCGTGGTTTCACTTCATCCTACGATGGCATTTTTCGTGACAGTTTTATTGCGTTCACTCCCCTGGGAATGGGCCGGCCAGTTTGGGCAAATTCTTCAGCGAACCCTGTGTGAAGGCTCCTCTGTTTGACGCTAACGAGCGTCGAACAGGAGCTCTCGTATGGGCCAACTTGAAAAGGGTTGTTTAGAGAACGGAGTGTAGCTCAGTTGGCAACGCGCGGGAGTTCACAGCCAGCCCACCAGGGTTCGAGTCTCGGCTCGAGCGCTTGGTGGTCACAGAGTTTTCTTTTATAAAAGAATGCCAACAGGCTAATCTAGCCCGGGTTGGTCTTATTTTTTAAAGGGCTGTTTATCCTAAAAAACTAGAAAAAGGCTGTTTGTTCTTAAAAAAAGTTTGAAAAGGGCTGTTTTACTCACCAAAAAAACTTGAAAAGGGTTGTTACCCTTCTGCTTCTCACACACATGTGTTGTTTGTTGCTGGGGCGTCTTCAAGGGCCGGCTCGTGCACGATGTAGCGCGCGAGTGCGAGTGAGAGGGAGCGAGCAGCGTAGCGGGTTTCCCTAAAAAAAGAACATAGCGGGCGCTTATTGTAGTGAATCCGGTTAACTGTAGCAAACATTAAAACACAAATCAAATTTTCAAAAACTCGAACATATTTTAAAATTTCAAACACTTTTTGAAGAATGAACATTTAAAAAAACTATTTTTTCCTTAAGAACACGAACATTTTTGGAAAATTCCCTAATGAACAAATTTCGAAAGCATTAACATTTTCTTCACAAATTCCCAAACATTTTTTGAATTTGTAATTTTTCTTTGGAAACATGAACTTTTTGAAATTCCAAACAACTTTTGAGAACACAAACTTTTTTGAATCTGTAAACAAATTTTGAAAAAGGAAACAATTTTTAAAACCATGAAGATTTCTCTTAAACGTGAATATTTTTTGAATTTACTAAACATTTTTAAAAGAAACCTTTTTGAAAAAGGAAAAAGAAAAATCCGGAAGATAACCTATAAAAGAAACAATAGAAAAACAGTCTAAGCAGGTCAAGAACCTTCTAGAAGGTTCCCAAAGGCGGAGCCAACGTCCAACTTTCCTAGCTTTAAAGGAGCTGGCCCAGCTCAGTCGCTCCTATACGATTCAATGGTAATTTGCCGCAGAATGCAGCAAATAGGAAATATTAGCTAAGAGATTGTTGTTCTTTGATTGCTACATTGAGCCCTATTCGTAGATCTGCCCACTAGAGCCCAGTCTAATGAGCCACAACATATACGTAAATTTCTCGAGGTTAAGAATGCTCGGTCCCGCCATCATAGGTGGCCTCACACGACCTTCCAAATGACTTTGCACTTCTCACCCATGACATTATCCGTGTGGGCCTCAAGGTTAAGAAAGGCTCTACTCGGCTTACTTGGGTTGTGTATGAATCTGATGAGACATCGATAGAACTGTAAGGGAAAATGGCATGAGGAGTGAGCACCAAGGTGCGATACCCCGATAATAGTGAAACTCTTGCCATGCCACAGATTCATCTTGGTTGCAATCTTGTCCTGGATGTACTAAAAGTGACTACCCTTGATGTTCTTGATGGATAGTTGGGGACCAAGGTATCTCATCACGAAGGTAGTGAAAAATGAAGAGGAGATAGAGCTCTGTAGAATGTCTCAAAGGTTGAGGCTATAGCAATGGATAGGGCCACCCAACTCTTATGAAAGTTTGTTGCGAGACTCATAATATGGAAGTTTGTTGCAAGACCCATAACGCGACAGACCCATCCGCGGATCCCCATTGGCGTCTCACTTGGCGGCCATGGGCGCCTCTCCGCATCAAGTTCTTTCTCTGGCTGGCCATGCAAGACCGTTGTTGGACAGTGGAATGACTCGCCCGCCACGGCTTGCCGCATGAGGACGCATGTGCACTATGCGATCAAGATTCGGAGACCATGCACCACCTACTTGTTGCATTCTCGTTCTCCCATCAGGTTTGGCATGAGATCCTTGGTTGGGCTCCTATGGCCATCGACCTACCCAACGTCGACAACCCCCTCCAAGCCTGGTGGAGTTCCTGCCTTGACCTAACGCTGGCCCCCATGCGAAAAGGTATATCCTCAGTCATCATTCTCATGGCGTGGTTGCTTTGGAAACACCGCAATGCATGTGTCTTCTATGGAGCTACTCCTTCGCTCACCCTCATCACCAACACCATCAAGGACGAGGCACGCCTATTGACCAAGGCGGGCGCCAAAGGGCAACACAACATCATCCCCGATGCATAGTAGCTAGTTTAGGCGTTTAGGGCTGAGCAAACCCCTTGTTCTAGTTTGCTCCTATGCTTGTACACCATGCCTTGCGTGTACATGGACTTGTAAACGTTGTAACCTCATGTTTTTATTTCCCTTCTATCAATGAAAAGATACGCAGCTTGCGTATTCGCGAACAAAAAAACAATGATGAATAACAACATGGAGTAGGTGTCACCCGGCATGAGACCACATGCATGTTTAATGGGCAGACACTAGGAATTTGGCTGCACTCTAGAGGAGGATGTTGCAAGAAGCACATATATCATGTCTCAAAATTTTAAGGGGAACCGCTGACCCTAAATTAAGTCAAGAATATAATCGCATCTCACATAACCAAACGATATTTCAATATCAAACTTGAACAAGAGTGTCGGCTTCTTATTGCAATGCAATCTCCTAATCTAAATTCTACAAATGATAAATGAAAACAATATAATACTAATGTATTATGTAACACTAATGCATGCAGTGTGGATGTAGGAAGTAACATGGCATTGATACTAGCACATGATACTATGCATTTTGAGTGGCCTATGACGAAATGCAACCTGAGAACCAGGTTACTTGTAGTGGAAAGTATCATACACTAATATGATATTGGTATACTAGTATATGATACACTAGTATCATATCTTCTATTTTTCTACGAGAAAAATCCATATCTATTCATCAACTGTCAAGGTAGTACAAAGAACATCAAAAATAAAAATTACATCCAGGTTCGTAGACCACCTAGCGATGACTACAATCACTGGAGCGAGCCGAATGCGCGCCTCCGTCATCGCCCCTCCCTCATCGGAGTTGGCAAACCTTGTTGATATGATGCTACAGTCACAATACATAGTATCATAGCTTGGTATCATAGTGATGTCTTCTATTGTCATGCATAGCACATAGTAGTACATCATTTAATATGATACGATATCATATCATATACTCAATGTGGACATGCTACACCTGAGCTCATATGCATCCTCTGAACAGTAAAATCAAAAAATAGTAAACACAATAAAAAACAGATTTTTTTGGAGATATACTTTGACGAATTTTGAACATGCATGCAAAATTTCATGAAGAAAAAACAATCCAAAAATGCTACCATAAATTACGGCAGCATTTTTGGATTGTTTTTTCGTCATGAAATTTTGCACGCATGTTCAAAATTCATCAAAGTTTATCTAAAAAAACAGTTTTTTTTTATTTTGTTACTATTTTTTTCAAATTTACTGTTCACAAGGGTGCATAAGGGTACTTTCAACTCAATGCTCTCTTTTCTAATTTAATTATGTACCACCTCAGCAAAGATGTCTAGTTAGCATGCATGATACTGCCCATGTTACTCCCATTATAATCAGACTTATGGCTGTGTGCATCGCTCGATGCAGAGGCCAAGGCTCGCTCCCCTTTTTAAAGAAAAAAAACATGACCAGACTTAGTCTGCCTATAACAGGAGTATCATAGCTAGTATCATGCATGTCAACTAAACAATTTTGATAATATGGTATAGGATTAAATGAAAGAAGATAAATTATGAACCTATCATGCCATGCATAGCGGTAAATAAGGTCATCTAAGATATAAAAAATTGCATGGTAATACATGTCTCGTATATATCATAAGGATCATAGTACAAGTCATGTACACACTGACTTCCCAAAACTGAACAACTAGCAGAATGCTAGCCTTTGCATAAAGGAATATTAACCAATAAATAAAATTATAAACAAGACCAAAGAAACCTCTGAGCTTGACACCAACACCCGTCACCTGCCTCTGACACCACCACAATAGCCACCAAAGGAAAAAAATGACAGATCACCTTCACACCCGAGCTCGACGCGGCTCCATCACTGATATGCAACCTTGTGGACCTCCAAGGTGGCTAGCCAAAGGCGAAACCATTACCGTTGAACGAATCAGATCGGGGCAACATCCCGGGCATGCCATTGAACTCCAGGTCTGGCACCCCCACATGATTAAGACGTCGGAAGAGGAAACCATACATGTCATCCACGTACCACAAACCCAACATACGATCCGCCATCTTTTAGATGCCACCGATGCAGACCACAGTCTGCATTCGCTCCTGGACTACCTCCCAAGCTTTGCGCCGGCACTGGAACAGATGTTGTAGTAACGACGAAGCGCTAGGACACAGGTCCACCACTAGGATGCTGTCACCAGGGCCGACCCATAGATATACGGGGCCCCGGGGCAAGACAACAATAAGGGGCCCTTGTGTTTACTCAAAAGCTCAAAATATTTATATTTCAAAAGCAAAGTAATATCCAGTACATAGCATATTCTGATGATCTTTATTTTCACTCTAAAACTAACAATACAATTTATTATTTGATCAAGTGAACTACATCATGATAGCAATGAAATGATGTAGTTCGACAAAAGCTTGGTTTCCCCAAAAGCTTGCATTCCTAAATTTGAATGGAGACTTCATTTTGTTCTGCAAAACAAAAGTTCCTATCAAAATTGGTCGCTATTTATATCTTTTGTGTTATTATTAGATAAAAAGTTAGGCATGAACTTACATTTGTTTCTGGATCCTCCCCTATTGGCCATGTTCTTCACTCCAAAGTTCTTCACCAGGATAATAACTCAATTCTTCCAAACATTCCTGCTCAAGGCATAGTAAAGGAAACTGAGCATTTCATGTCTATACTAGAACTTGGAAATTCGTCTAACACTTCTAGAAGCAAAGTCATCGATTATTGCATCAACATTTATTTCATCCAACTTATCTTTCTCAATACATAAAGTAGCAAGACCATTTAATCGTTCTTGTGACATTGTTGACCTCAAATAGTTCTTTAACAATTTCAACTTTGAAAAGCTACGCTCTGCTGATCCTACAGTCATTGGTACAGTAACTGATACGTCTCTGTCGTATCTACTTTTCCAAACACTTTTGCCCTTGTTTTGGACTCTAAATTGCATGATTTGAATGGAACTAACCTGGATTGACGCTGTTTTCAGCAGAACTGCAATGGTGTTATTTTTGTGCAGAAATAAAAGTTTTCGGAATGACCTGAAAATCCACGGAGCAACTTTTCAGAATTAATAAAAAATACTGGCGAAAGAATCAGCGTCAGGGGGCCCACACCCTGTCCACGAGGGTGGGGGGTGCGCCCCCTGCCTCGTGGGCCCCCTGGACGTCCACCGATCTCAACTCCAACTCCATATATTTGCCTTCACGGAGAAAAAAATCAGAGAGAAAGTTTCATCGCGTTTTACGATACGGAGCCGCCTCCAAGCCCTAATCTCTCTCGGAAGGGCTGATCTGGAGTCCGTTCGGGGCTCCGGAGAGGGGGATTCGTCGCCGTCATCATCATCAACCATCCTCCATCACCAATTTCATGATGCTCACCGCCATGCGTGAGTAATCCCATCATAGGCTTGAGGAGTTCATGTATTCACTAAGTGCTAATGCTTTGGTCCGATACTCTATTAAAAGGAGGCCTTAATATCCCTTAGTTTCCATTAGGACCTCGCTGCCACGGGAGGGTAGGACAAAAGATGTCATGCAAGTTCTTTTCCATAATCACGTATGACTATATTCGGAATACATGCCTACATTACATTGCTGAACTGGAGCTAATTCTGTGTCACCCTATGTTATAACTATTACATGAGGAATCGCATCCGACAAAATTATCTATCACTGATCCAGTGCCTATGAGCTTTTCACATTTTGTGCTTTGCTTATTTACTTTACCATTGCCGTTGTTACAATTACTACAAAACTGCTATTGTTACTTTTGTTACCGTTACCGTTACTTCCATACTACTTTGCTACTAAATACTTTGTTGCAGATACAAAGTTATCCAGGTGTGGTTGAATTGACAACTCAACTGCTAATACTTGAGAATATTCTTTGGCTCCCCTTGTGTCGAATCAATAAATTTGGGTTGAATACTCTACCCTCGAAAACTGTTGCGATCCCCTATACTTATGGGTTATCAAGACTATTTTCTGGCGCCGTTGCCGGGGAGCATAACTCTATTCTTTGAGTCACTTGGGATTTATATCTACTGGTCACTATGAGGAACTTGAAAGATTAAAGAACTAAGATTTATCCCTCAATTACGAGGGGAGGTAAGGAACTGTCATCTAGCTCTACACTAGATTCTCCTTCTATCATGAGTAAGCTTGCGACACCTAAACCTGCTTCTGCTATGAATTTTGATATGCCGCATGTTATTGATGATGTCACTTCTACTATGCATGATACTTATGATGAAACTACTTCTATGCTTGATACTACTGTGCCATTAGGTGAATATCTTGATGAACAACTTGCTAGGGTTAGAGAGAATGAAATTCTTGAAACAGATATTCTTTAAGATAGTGATAATGAAGGTTCTCTCCTCAAAAATGAATTGCCTGTTGTTCCTGAGGGTTATGTTATGGATGAAGAAACTGCTAGAGATTTTATTTCTTGCAATGATAGATCTGATCTTAAGAAGTTATTAGCTAAACTGAAACAGAAAACTTTGAATACTAGAATGAAATATGACCCTGCTTTTGCTACTTCACCTATCTTTGTTACTGATAAGGATTATGAATTCTCTGTCGATCGTGAGATAATTACTTTGGTTGAATCTGATCCTTTCTATGGCTATGAATCTGAAACTGTTGTGGCACATCTTACTAAATTGAATGATATAGCCACCCTGTTCACTAATGATGAGAAATCTTGCTACTACTATATCCTTAAGATATTTCCGTTCTCATTAAAGGGTGATGCTAAAACTTGGTTTAATTCTCTTGATCCTGGTTGTGTGCATTGTCCCCAGGATATGATTTATTACTTCTCTGCTAAATATTTCCCTGCTCATAAGAAACAACCTGCCTTGAGGTAAATATATAATTTTGTGCAAATTGAAGAAGAGAGTCTCCCACAAGCTTGGGGGAGGCTTATCCGATTACTTAATGCTTTGCCTGATCATCCTCTTAAGAAAAATGAAATACTTGATATCTTTTATAATGGACTAACTGATGCTTCCAAAGACCATTTGGATAGTTGTGCTGGTTGTGTTTTCAGGGAAAGAACAGTCGATCAAGCTGAATTGCAATTGAATAATGTGTTGACTAATGAAATTAATTGGACACTTCCTGAGCCAACTCCTGAGCCAACTCCTAAGCCAATTCTTGAGCCTACTCCTAAACCAACTCCGAAGAAGAGGGGCGTTCTATTTCTCAGTCCTGAAGATATGCAAGAGGCAAAGAAATCTATGAAAGAAAAAGGTATTAAAGCTGAAGATGTTAAGAATTTTTTTTTGACCTTGGATGTTAAGAATTTACCTCCTGTTGAAGAAATACATGGTCTTAATATACCACCTATTGAAAAAACACATGGTCTTGATAACCCGACACAGGTAGTAAAGGTAAATTCTCTCTATAGATACGATAAAGTTGAAATCCCGTCTACTAAATTTGCTAGCCAATGCTTGGATGGATTTGATGACTTTATTGCTAGACAAGAAAATTTCAATGCTTATGTTGGTAGGGAATTAAAGAGTAATGCTTACATGATTGGACGCTTGAGTGATTATATGGCTAGAGTTAAAGGTGAACTTAAACTCATTAGTAAATATGCTTCTATGGTTACCACTCAAGCAGAACAAGTACTTAAAGCTGAAAGTGATTTGCTCGATGAATTAAATAATAAACATGATTTTGCTGTTAGAGTGGCTGCTAGAACGGCTAAAATGACTCATGAACCTTTGTATCCTGAAGGCCATCCTAAGAGAATTGAGCAAGATCCTCAGAGAAATAATGTAGATGCACCTAGTCCCTCTAAAAAGAAGAAAAAGAAAAATGATAGGACTTTGCATGCTTCTGGTAAACCTGTTGTAGACACACCTGAGAATCCCAATGATATTTCTATTTCTGATGCTGAAACACAATCTGGTGATGAACATGAACCTAGTGATGATGTTAATGATAATGTTCATGTTGATGCTCAACCTAACAATAATAATGATGTAGAGATTGAACCTGCTATTGATCTTGATAACCCACAATCAAAGAATCAACGCTATGATAAGAGGGACTTTGTTGATAGGAAGCACGGTAAAGAAAGAGAACCATGGGTTCAGAAACCCATGCCTTTTCCTCCTAAGCCATCCAAGAAAAAGGATGATGAGGATTTTGAGTGCTTTGCTGAAATGATTAGACCTATCTTTTTGTGTATGCGTTTGACTGATATGCTTAAAGTAAATCCTTATGCTAAGTACATGAAAGATATTATTACAAATAAAAAAATACCGAAAGCTGAAATTTCCACCATGCTTGCTAATTATACTTTTAAGGGTGGAATACCTAAGAAACTTGGAGATCCAGGAGTACCAACTATACCTTGCTCCATTAAAAGAAATTATGTTAAAACTGCTTTATGTGATCTTGAAGCCGGTGTTAGTGTTATGCCTCTCTCTTTATATCATAGACTTGAATTGGATAAGTTGACACCTACTGAAATATCTTTGCAAATGGCTGATAAATCAACTGCTATACCTGTCGGTATTTGTGAGGATGTGCCTGTTGTGGTTGCAAACGTTACTATCTTAACGGACTTTGTTATTCTTGATATTCCCGAGGACGATAGTATGTCGATTATCCTTGGTAGACCCTTTTTGAATACTGTAGGGGTTGTTATTGATTGCAACAAAGGCAATGCCACTTTTCATGTTAATGGTAATGAGCATACGGTACACTTTCTGAGGAAACAACCTCAAGTTCATAGCATCAATTCTATTGGAAAAATTCCAACTATCATTATTGGAGGTTTTGAATTTCCTCTTCCTACTTTCAAGACGAAATATGATATTCTTATTATTGGGGATGTGCATATCCCCGTTGAGGTAACCTAGTGTTATTTGAAATTTCTCCGGTTTCATGCAATTCGGAATGAGTTTGTAAACAAGACTTGATCAACCTTGTTAGTGGATTCCTTTTGATGAGCATGAGATGGATGAAATTAGAAGGCACAACCTTCTGTACCCTCCTTTTACTTTCTGTTATTTAGATTAAATAAAGTAAAAATAGTATTTTCTGTCTGTTTTCTGAATTACCCATACAATAAAAAAATACCCCAAAAATAAAAGTTCTCCAAATACCCTGCCAATTTAATATGACTTTTTCTGGAATATTTGAGAATATCTGGCACTGAGAACACAGTAGGGGGAGCTGGCACCTGGCCACGGGGGTCCAGGGCGCGCCCACCCCTATAGGGCGCGCCCCCTGCCTCGTGGGCTGATAACCCACAAGTATAGGGGATCGCAACAATTTTCGAGGGTAGAGTATTCAACACAAATTTATTGATTCGACACAAGGGGAGCCAAAGAATATTCTCAAGTATTAGCAGTTGAGTTGTCAATTCAACTACACCTAGATAACTTAGTATCTGCAGCAAAGTATTTAGTAGCAAAGTAGAATGGAAGTAACGGTAACAGTGGCAAAAGTAATAGCAGCTATTTTGTAGTAATTGTAACATTGGCAACGGTAAAGTAAATAGGCAAAGAACAATATGTGAAAAGCTTGTAGGCATTGGATCAGTGATGGATAATTATGTCGGATGCGATTCTCATGTAATAGTTATAACATAGGGTGACACAGAACTAGCTCCAGTTCATCAATATAATGTAGGCATGTATTCCGAATATAGTCATACGTGTGTATGGAAAAGAACTTGCATGACATCTTTTGTCCTACCCTCCCGTGGCAGCGTGGTCCTAGTGGAAACTAAGGAATATTAAGGCCTCCTTTTAATAGAGTACTGGACCAAAGCATTAACACATAGTGAATACATGAACTCCTCAAACTACGGTCATCACCAAGAAGTATCCCGATTATTGTCACTACGGGGTTGTCGGATCATAACACATAATAGGTGACTATAGACTTGCACGATAGGATCAAGAACTCACATATATTCATGAAAACATAATAGGTTCAGATCTGAAATCATGGCACTCGGGCCCTAGTGACAAGCATTAAGCATAGCAAAGTCATAGCAACATCAATCTCAGAACATAGTGGATACTAGGGATCAAACCCTAACAAAACTAACTTGATTACATGGTAAATCTCATCCAACCCATCACCATACAACAAGCCTACAATGGAATTACTCACGCACGGCGGTGAGCATCATGAAATTGGTGATGGAGGATGGTTGATAATGACGATGGCGACGAATCCTCCTCTCCGGAGCCCCAAACAGACTCCAGATCAGCCCTCCCGAGAGAGATTAGGGCTTGGCGGCGGATCCGTATCGTAAAACGTGATGAAATTTTCTCTCTGATTTTTTTCTCCACGAAAGCAAATATATGGAATTGGAGTTGAGGTCGGTGGACGTCCAGGGGCCCACGAGGCAGGGGGCATGCCCAAGGGGAGGGGGCACGCCCCCCACCCTCGTGGACAGGGTGTGGGCCCCCTCACACTATTTCTTTCGCCAGTATTTTTTGTTAATTCTAAAAAGTTGCTCCATGGGTTTTCAGGTCATTCCGACAAGTTTTATTTTTGCACAAAAATAACACCATGGCAATTCTACTGAAAACAGCGTCAGTGTGGGTTAGTTCCATTCAAATCATGCAAGTTAGAGTCCAAAACAAGGGCAAAAGTGTTTGGAAAAGTAGATACAACGGAGACATATCATGGGCCCACGGTGGCCCCCCTCCACTTATTCCTACACCCACGCACTTCTTCTTCCTCCCAAAAAAAATCACTATCCAGCTCAAGCATGAGTTCTAGCTCACTTTGCTGCCATTTTCGATGTCCTTGCTCAAAGCTCCATTCACAAAATTGCTTTGGGGGATTGGTCTTTGGTATGTGACTCCTCCAATGGTCCAATTAATTTTTGTTCTAGTGCTTTATTCATTGCAAATTTTTGCTGCCTAGGTGACCCTGTTCTTGAGCTTGCATGTCAAATTTACATGGTCCCAAGTAATTCTAATGCATGATATAGTCTCTAGGCACTTGTGAGAGTAGTTACTATCAGTTTTGTTGAGTTTGATTCACTTTTATTTTGAGTTACAAAAAAATTCAGAAATTTTTCAGAGGAAGAAATGTGTCCAGGAAAATGTACCAAGGTGGTTCTTCAAGGAATAAAGGACCCACACTTGCAATACATGAGCAAGACGACGAACCACCAAGGAAAGCTGACATGCGGTCTTGTGAGTGGCCGCCAGAGGAGTTTATGGTCAAAGTAGGCATCAAGGATGAATTTGATGCATATGTGCATAATGCCGATCTTGAGGACTTCATGCAAGATAAGTGCCCTCAATACTACCATTTGACTGATTCATTCGTGAGAAGGTTTAAATTTACATCTTCGCGTAATTCTCAAAATGTCATGTTTGATATTTATGATAAATCATATACCATGGACCTAGAAGATTTCACTACTGCTTGTAAACTCCCACAGTGGGGCAATGTTAATGAACCTCGTAAATCTGAATATAAAGATTTTCTTGCTAGTATCACTTTGGGAGAATCTGGAGAAATAGCACAAGCTACCATAGGGAGCATTCACTTTCCTGCTATACATTATTTTGCTCTCTTCATATTGGTATATGCATTAACGGTAAAGATGAAGCATGTCACATGTGTGTTCCTGATCTTTGTGTTCTCAAGAGTGTTGTATTAGGTGATAAACAATACAACTTGGGGGCAATTGTTGCACGTAGGTTGCATAATAATGGTTTAGTTGGAGACTTGTTTGGAGGGATTTATGCGACCCGTGTGGCTAATTATCTTGGTATACCTATACATGAAAATGATAGGGAGTTGCCTTCCGCTTATTTAGATTATAATGCCATGGTTAATCATCATTTTTTTGAGAGGAATGAACAATTCCTCCAGTATCGACTAATTTTTGACAGACGTCGCGCTGTCCATATTACTCTCCCTGCTCCTGCCCTCTTTGACTATCAGGCAAAAGGAAGATATGTTATAACCAGGGAGGAGGCAAACGAGTACGAGAGGAGGACGGAGGCAGCTCGCCGCCATGCTGCAGCTCAGGAGGCAATGAATGGTTGCTGCATCTCAGTACGACCCCAGTTACAACTTCGGATATCAGCCAGGCTACCCATGGCCATAGACCAACTTAGGCCAAAAGCCTAAGCTTGGGGGAGTACGTATTTCTCACCAATATTACATTCATGTTCACACACTCATTCTAGTCGTCGATGCTCATACTTTTTCATTATACTATCCATGCTAGTTTATTTTCTTTTTCTAGCTTTCTTCTTGTGTGTTTGATAAACCTTAAGAAAAACCAAAAAAAATAGTTAGTTCAATTTCCATGCTTGTAGTAGTAATTAAAAGAAAACCCAAAAAGATTTCTCGTTCTTCTTTTGCTTGTTGGGAGCTTTCCCATGTAAATAGTTTTATTTATTTTCTTTCCTTTGGGGGTCGAGAGGAGAAGACCATAATGGAAATGTTTAAGTGGCTCTCATATGCATGATTGTTGATTTAACCAAGAGCCCATATTACCTTGTCTTCTCCCTTGAATTGAATGCTTGCAGATTCCAGCTTAGTCCAATGCATGTGCACTATTATTATTATACACACCATTTGGTCGTGCAAGTGAAAGGCAATAATGACGATATATGATTGACTGCTTGAGATGAGAGAAGCTGGTATGAACTCGACCTCTCTTGTTTTTGTAAATATGATTAGTTCATCGTTCCTGATTCAGCCTATTATGAATAAACATGTTTGCAATGACAATTAGAGATTATAGTTGCTTATGCCATGCTTAATTAGCTAGGAGCTTATAATGGTTTACCTTACGTGCCAACATGCTATTAAAATGGTTGTGATGTGTTATGATAGGGTGGTATCCTCCTTTGAATGATTCGAGTGACTTGACTTGGCACATGTTCACGCATGTAGTTGAAACAAAATCAACATAGCCTTCACGATATTTATGTTCATGGTGGATTCTATCGTACTCATGCTTGCACTCGGTGTTGATTAATTTTAATGCATGTTCATGACTGTTGTCGCTCTCTCAGTTGGCCGCTTCCCAGTCTCTTGCTAAACTTCACCTGTACTAAGCGGGAATACTGCTTGTGCATCCAAACTCCATAAACCCCAAAGTTATTTCATATGAGTCCATCATACCTTCCTATATGTTGTATCTACCTGTCGTTCCAAGTAAATTTGTATGTGCCAAACTCCAAACCTTCAAATGAAATTCTGTTTTGTATGCTCGAACAACTCATGTATCAACTAGGGTTGTCTTTATCTTCCATGTTAGGCGGCTTATTCCCAAGAGGAGTGGATTGTGCTCGTCATTCACGAGAAAATGGCTGGTCACCGGGATGCCCAGTCCCATGCTCAAATCAAATCAAAATAATTGCAAACAAAACTCCCCCAGGACTGTTGTTAGTTGGAGGCACCCGTTGTTTCGAGCAAGCCATGGATTGATGCTTATTGGTGGTGGGGGAGTATAAACTTTACCATTCTGTTTGGGAACTGCCTATAATGTGTGTAGCATGGAAGATATCGAGATCTCTTAGTTGTTATGTTGACAGTGAAAGTATACCGCTCAAAATGTTATTCATCTCTATTTCAAAATCGAGCTCTGGCACCTCTACAAATCCCTGCTTCCCTCTGCGAAGGTCCTATCTATTTACTTTTATGTTGAGTCATCACCCTCTTATTAAAAAGCACCCGCTGGAGAGCACCGCTGTCATTTCCATGCATTATTATTAGTTTATATTGGCTATGACTATGACTGGATCTCTGTTACCATGAATTACAATGTTTAGTCAGTCCTTGATGTTTGAAGGTACTCTGCATTTATGTTTTTGCGGTCTTAGAAAGGGCTAGCAAGATACCATCTTGTTATATCATATTATGATTGTTTTGAGAAAGTGTTGTCATCCGAGATTTATTATTATTGCTCGCTAGTTGATTATGCCATTGATATGAGTAAACATGAGACCTAAGTGTTATTGTGAATATGGTTAGTTCATAATCTTTGCTGAAAACTTGAATGTTGGCTTTACATATTTACAACAACAAGAGCAAACAGAGTTTGTAAAAGTTTTTCTTTATCACTTTCTGTTTGTCAACTGAACTGCTTGAGGACAAGCAAAGGTTTAAGCTTGGGGGTGATACGCCTCCGTCGTATCTATTTTTCCAAACACTTTTGGCCTTGTTTTGGACTCTAACTTGCATGAGTTGAACAAAACTAACCCGGACTGACGTTGTTTTCAGGAGAACTGCCATGTTGTTATTTTTGTGCAGAAATAAATGTTCTCGGAATGACCTGAAAATCCACGGAGCAACTTTTCAGAATTAATAAAAAATACTGGCGAAAGAATCAGCGTCAGGGGGCCCAAACCCTGTCCACGAGGGTGGAGGGCGCGCCCCCTCCCCTAGGGTGCGCCCCCTGCCTCGTGGGCCCCCTGGACGTCCACCGACCTCAACTCCAACTCCATATATTTGCTTTTGCGGAGAAAAAAATCAGAGAGAAAGTTTCATCGCATTTTACGATACGGAGCCGCTGCCAAGCCCTAATCTCTTTCGGGAGGGCTGATCTGGAGTCCGTTCGGGGCTCCGGAGAGGGGGATTCGTCCCCGTCGTCATCATTAACCATCCTCCATCACCAATTTCATGATGCTCACTGCCGTGTGTGAGTAATTCCATCGTAGGCTTGCTGGACGATGATGGGTTGGATGAGATTTACCATGTAATCAAGTTAGTTTTGTTAGGGTTTGATCCCTAGTATCCACTATGTTCTGAGATTGATGTTGCTATGACTTTTCTATGCTTAATGCTTGTCACTAGGGCCCGAGTGCCATGATTTCAGATCTGAACCTATTATGTTTTCATGAATATATGTGAGTTCTTGATCCTATCTTGCAAGTCTATAGTCACCTATTATGTGTTATGATCCGACAACCCCGAAGTGACAATAATCGGGATACTTCTCGATGATGACGGTAGTTTTAGGAGTTCATGTATTCACTAAGTGCTAATGCTTTGGTCTGGTACTCTATTAAAAGGAGGCCTTAATATCCCTTAGTTTCCATTAGGACCCCGCTGCCACGGGAGGGTAGGACAAAAGATGTTATGCAAGTTCTTTCCATAAGCACGTATGACTATATTTGGAATACATGCCTATATTACATTGATGAACTGGAGCTAGTTCTGTGTCACCCTATATTATAACTATTACATGAGGAATCACATCCGGCATAATTATCCATCACTGATTCAATGCCTACGAGCTTTTCACATATTGTGCTTTGCTTATTTACTTTACCGTTGCCGCTGTCACAATTACTACAAAACTGCTACTGTTACTTTTGTTACCGTTACCATTACTTCCATACTACTTTGCTACTAAATATTTTGCTGCAAATACTAAGTTATCCAGGTGTGGTTGAATTGATAACTCAACTGCTAATACTTGAGAATATTCTTGGGCTCCCCTTGTGTCGAATCAATAAATTTGGGTTGAATACTCTACCCTCAAAAACTGTTGTGATCCCCTATACTCTTGGGTTATGATGAACAAAGTTCTATAAGCAATTAAAACATTTGGAAAAATTCAATATCTCTAACAAACTCAAAAATCTCCATAGCATGCAATGGCAAATCTGATTCTGGTAAAGTCATTTGCAGCAGTCTTAATTCAGAAAAAGATCATCTAACTCAACATCGCATGAACCATTTCGTGAAAATGTTTCTACGAACTTAGCACAACATTTGCATAATTCAACATCATCCAATAACTTCATGTCTTTTGAGCTAAGTAAGAAGCCAAATATATTTTTGAACATTTTGAGTTCTTTGAACCTACTTGTCAAAGAGTCCTTTGCAATATCAACCACAACTAAGAAATAATTAACTTCAAATGCCTTCTCAGCTTTTAGAACTTCTTTGTTATCAGGTTCATCAAATTGTTTCTTCCTAGTAACATTATGTTTTATTGGAAATGATGGTTTTATGCCCATGTCAATTGCAAGACCTTTGGCGATAGTCAAACAAAATGCAAATCCTTCATCTCTGTACTTATCGAAAAAGTGATTACGCCTTCAATTTGCTGCAAGGTAGGGTCGACACACATAGATGCAGACTGCAACTTCTTGCTCACCATGTTTACAGCAAATAATATATCATGCCAAATAACCATGCCAAGTGAAAACTCAAAACTACCAAGTGCATCAAATAAATTTTTTGCGTCGCTCTTTGACTTGGCATCATCACAAATTTTACATAACTCGGACAAAGCTAGCCTTAATTGTGGAGCTTGATATCTAATAGCTTTTACACTTTTTATTCGACTCTCCCACCGAGTATTACACAAACCTTTCACGGTTAAACTAGGAATATGGTCAAGTAAAACTTTCCATCTTTTTGTGGAACTTGAAAATAAAACATAAATTCATTGCACAATTCCAAAGAAGGATATAACTTTACTGCAAGAACTTGCCATATCACACAAAGTAAGATTGAGGCTATGACACACACATGGCATATATAGAGCTCTTGGATTTCTTTCAAGTAAACGACTTTGTACCCCTTGTTTATTTCCTTTCATGTTGGAACCATTATCGTACCATTGGCCCTTACATTATCAATATTTAAGCCATAAGACTCTATTGCATCAAGAAGTACATTAAAAAGACCCAAACCAGAAGTGTCATCCACCGTAAAAAATTCCATAAAAAATTCTTCTATTTTTATTTTCTTATTTGACATGTTAACACATCGAATAATTAGGGTCATTTGTTCTTGATGGCTAACATCTGGAGTACAATCAAGAATTATGGAGAAATATTTAGCCTCTTTAATAGTTTGTAAGATAGAACTTAGTAACACTAGAGGCCAATAGAGAAATCAACTCATTCTGGATTTTGTGGCTGAGATAGTGATGATAAATTTCATCATTTTGATTTCGTCTAAGATGTTCTTGCATTATTGGATCAAATTCAGCAATCATCTCTACACATGCCAAAAAATTACCATTGCTGTGTTGGTAAAGTTTCTCACTATATCCATGAAAAGCCAAGTTACGTTTACCAAGATATATAACAATGGCTACTAATCTCACTAACACTTGTCTCAAACGTTCTCTCTCCTTATTGATCTGCTGCTGGAAATCCTTATCAATGGTCTTATTTTTGGCTAGTCTAACTTTTAACTCATTCCAAGTGTTCATGGTTTTAATATGCTCTACACCATTTTCATGTTCTTTAAGCCTCTCGCTAAGATGCTTCCAGTCACTCAATCCATTACCTACTAACGCACTCTTGTTGCTATGGGATTTGAAAAGCTTGCAACAAAAGCAGTACACTTTGTTAGCATGTTCAGAGTAAACCAACCATTTCCTGTCATGTACCTCTCCGTTGCTCAACTTTCTAGAATAATAAGATTGTGAAAAATGTCTAGAATTAATATCTGGAGGGTACACAATATCATCATTTCTTACGGGACCCTTCTCAACTAAAATGTCCCTAGCCTTATCATCCAGATTATCCCAGTTTCGTGGATCAAAAATGTCAACAGTGAATTGTTGTTGTTTATCGACACTCGGTGAATGAGTTACATTTTCTTGCTCACTGGAATTGTTATTACCCTCATTCATATCATCATTCCATTTCCAAAAATTCATATCATCATCAGTAGAATTTGTATTCTCAGTTGGTTGTTCTTCAACACTTACTATGGCCAATTCCAGGGGATCTGTAGAAGAACTAACAGGTCTGAAAAAATTGTTAAGTGATCCTTTCAGGGATTTTACCTCTTCGTCTTTTTCCTTTTCTCTCTTCCTTTTGGCACTACCAGATAAATGCTTTCTAGAGGACATCTCAATAAACAAGAACAAGCATCATAAAATGATTAAAACAAGGAACAAAAGCACCTGAATGTGGTTGTAGGTGGCCAAATCAGTAGCTCTGGAGGTTGCAGTCAGCACGAACAAGAACACAACACCATGAACTGAATTGTTTTCCCCCCTTCTCCACTTAGCAGTTCTCCTGGCTCCCAAGCGCTAAAACTTAGTGAAGGAAATATGCCCTAGAGGCAATAACAAAGTTATTATTTATTTCCTTATAATCATGATAAATGTTTATTATTCATGCTAGAATTGTATTTACCGGAAACATAATACATGTGTGAATACATAGACAAACAGAGTGTCACTAGTATGCCTCTACTTGACTAGCTCGTTAATCAAAGATGGTTATGTTTCCTAACCATGAACAATGAGTTTTTATTTGATTAACGAGGTCACATCATTAGTAGAATGATCTGATTGACATGACCCATTCCATTAGCTTAGCACCCGATCGTTTAGTATGTTGCTATTGCTTTCTTCATGACTTATACATGTTCCTATGACTATGAGATTATGCAACTCCCGTTTACCGGAGGAACACTTTGGGTACTACCAAACGTCACAACGTAACTGGGTGATTATAAAGGAGTACTACAGGTGTCTCCAATGGTCGATGTTGGGTTGGCGTATTTCGAGATTAGGATTTGTCACTCTGATTGTCGGAGAGGTATCTCTGGGCCCTCTCGGTAATACACATCACATAAGCCTTGCAAGCATTACAACTAATATGTTAGTTGTGAGATGATGTATTACGGAACGAGTAAAGAGACTTGCCGGTAACGAGATTGAACTAGGTATTGGATACCGACGATCGAATCTCGGGCAAGTAACATACCGATGACAAAGGGAACAACGTATGTTGTTATGCGGTCTAACCGATAAAGATCTTCGTAGAATATGTAGGAGCCAATATGGGCATCCAGGTCCCGCTATTGGTTATTGACCAGAGACGTGTCTCGGTCATGTCTACATTGTTCTCGAACCCGTAGGGTCCGCACGCTTAAGGTTACGATGACAGTTATATTATGAGTTTATGCATTTTGATGTACCGAAGGTTGTTCGGAGTCCCGGATGTGATCACGGACATGACGAGGAGTCTCGAAATGGTCGAGACGTAAAGATTGATATATTGGAAGCCTATATTTGGATATCGGAAGTGTTCCGGGTGAAATCGGGATTTTACCGGAATACCGGGAGGGTTACCGGAACCCCCCGGGAGCTATTTGGGCCATAGTGGGCCTTAGTGGAAAAGAGAAGGGGCTGCCCTAGATGGGCTGCGCGCCCCCCCTTCCCCTAGTCCTATTAGGACTAGGAGAGGTGGCCGGTGAAGGAAATATGCCCTAGAGACAATAATAAAGTTATTATTTATTTCCTTATTTCATGATAAATGTTTATTATTCATGCTAGAATTGTATTAACCGGAAACATAATACATGTGTGAATACATAGACAAACAAAGTGTCACTAGTATGCCTCTACTTGACTAGCTCGTTAATCAAAGATGGTTATGTTTCCTAACCATGAACAATGAGTTGTTATTTGATTAACGAGGTCACATCATTAGTAGAATGATCTGATTGACATGACCCATTCCATTAGCTTAGCACCCGATCGTTTAGTATGTTGCTATTGCTTTCTTCATGACTTATACATGTTCCTATGACTATGAGATTATGCAACTCCCGTTTACCGGAGGAACACTTTGGGTACTACCAAACGTCACAACGTAACTGGGTGGTTATAAAGGAGTACTACAGGTGTCTCCAATGGTCGATGTTGGGTTGGCGTATTTCGAGATTAGGATTTGTCACTCCGATTGTCGGAGAGGTATCTCTGGGCCCTCTCGGTAATACACATCACATAAGCCTTGCAAGCATTACAACTAATATGTTAGTTGTGAGATGATGTATTACGGAACGAGTAAAGAGACTTGCCGGTAACGAGATTGAACTAGGTATTGGATACCGACGATCGAATCTCGGCAAGTAACATACCGATGACAAAGGGAACAACGTATGTTGTTATGCGGTCTGACCGATAAAGATCTTCGTAGAATATGTAGGAGCCAATATGGGCATCCAGGTCCCGCTATTGGTTATTGACCGGAGACGTGTCTCGGTCATGTCTACATTGTTCTCGAACCCGTAGGGTCCGCACGCTTAAGGTTACGATGACAGTTATATTATGAGTTTATGCATTTTGATGTACTGAAGGTTGTTCGGAGTCCCGGATGTGATCACGGACATGACGAGGAGTCTCGAAATGGTCGAGACGTAAAGATTGATATATTGGAAGCCTATATTTGGATATCGGAAGTGTTCCGGGTGAAATCGGGATTTTACCGGAATACCGAGAGGGTTACCGGAACCCCCCGGGAGCTATTTGGGCCATAGTGGGCCTTAGTGGAAAAGAGAAGGGGCTGCCCTAGATGGGCTGCGCGCCCCCACCTTCCCCTAGTCCTATTAGGACTAGGAGAGGTGGCCGCCCCCCTCCTCCTCTTTTTCCCCTCCGAGGAATCCTAGTTGGACTAGGATTGGAGGGGGAATCCTACTCCCAGAGGGAGTAGGACTCTCCTGCGCCTCCCCCCCTTTGGCCGGCCAGCCTCCCCTCCTCTCCTCCTTTATATACGGAGGCAGGGGCACCTCTAAACACACAAGTTGACACAAGTTGATCCACGTGATCTATTCCTTAGCCGTGTGCGGTGCCCCCTGCCACCATATTCCTCGATAATACTGTAGCGGAGTTTAGGCGAAGCCCTGCTGCTGTAGTTCATCAAGATCGTCACCACGCCGTCGTGCTGACGAAACTCTTCCCCGACACTTTGCTGGATCGGAGTCCGGGGATCGTCATCGAGCTGAACGTGTGCTCGAACTCGGAGGTGCCGTAGTTTCGGTGCTTGATCGGTTGGATCGAGAAGACGTACGACTACTTCCTCTACGTCGTGTCATCGCTTCCGCAGTCGATCTGCGTTGGGTACGTAGACAATACTCTCCCCTCGTTGCTATGCATCACATGATCTTGCGTGTGCGTAGGAAATTTTTTGAAATTACTACGAAACCCAACAGTGGTACCAGAGCCAGGTTATTGATGTTGATGTTATATGCACGAGTAGAACACAAGTGAGTTGTGGACGATACAAGTCATACTGCCTACCAGCATGTCATACTTTGGTTCGGCGGTATTGTTGGACGAGACGACCCAGACCAACCTTACGCGTACGCTTACGCGAGACCGGTTCCCTCGACGTGCTTTGCACAGAGATGGCTTGCGGGCGACTGTCTCTCCAACTTTAGTTGAACCAAGTATGGCTACGCCCGGTCCTTGCGAAGGTTAAAACAGAGTCTATTTGACAAACTATCGTTGTGGTTTTGATGCGTAGGTGAGATTGGTTCTTACTTAAGCCCGTAGCAGCCACGTAAAAACATGCAACAACAAAGTAGAGGACGTCTAACTTGTTTTTGCAGGGCATGTTGTGATGTGATATGGTCAAGGCATGATGCTGAATTTTATTGTATGAGATGATCATGTTTTGTAACCAAGTTATCGGCAACTGGCAGGAGCCATATGGTTGTCGCTTTATTGTATGCAATGCAATCGCGATGTAATGCTTTACTTTATTACTAAACGGTAGTGATAGTCGTTGAAGCATAAGATTGGCAAGACGGCAACGATGCTACGATGGAGATCAAGGTGTCGCGCCGGTGACGATGGTGATCATGACGGTGCTTCGGAGATGGAGATCACAAGCACAAGATGATGATGGCCATATCATATCACTTATATTGATTGCATGTGATGTTTATCTTTTTATGCATCTTATCTTGCTTTGATTGACGGTAGCATTATAAGATGATCTTTCACTAAATTATCAAGAAGTGTTCTCCCTGAGTATGCACCGTTGCCAAAGTTCGTCGTGCCCAGACACCACGTGATGATCGGGTGTGATAAGCTCTACGTCCATCTACAACGGGTGCAAGCCAGTTTTTGCACACGCAGAATACTCAGGTTAAACTTGACGAGCCTAGCATATGCAGATATGGCCTCGGAACACGGAGACCGAAAGGTCGAGCGTGAATCATATAGTAGATATGATCAACATAAACGATGTTCACCATTGAAAACTACTCCATCTCACGTAATGATCGGTCATGGTTTAGTTGATTTGGATCACGTAATCACTTAGAAGATTAGAGGGATGTCTATCTAAGTGGGAGTTCTTAAGTAATATGATTAATTGAACTTAAATTTATCATGAACTTAGTACCTGATAGTATCTTGCTTGTTTATGTTGATTGTAGATAGATGGCTCGTGCTGTTGTACCGTTGAATTTTAATACGTTCCTTGAGAAAGCAAAGTTGAAAGATGATGGTAGCAATTACACGGACTGGGTCCGTAACTTGAGGATTATCCTCATTGCTGCACAGAAGAATTACGTCCTGGAAGCACCGCTGGGTGCCAGGCCTGCTGCTGGAGCAACGCCAGATGTTATGAACGTCTGGCAGAGCAAAGCTGATGACTACTCGATAGTTCAGTATGCCATGCTTTACGGCTTAGAATCGGGACTTCAATGACGTTTTGAACGTCATGGAGCATATGAGATGTTCCAGGAGTTGAAGTTAATATTTCAAGCAAATGCCCGGATTGAGAGATATGAAGTCTCCAATAAGTTCTATAGCTGCAAGATAGAGGAGAACAGTTCTATCAGTGAGCATATACTCAAAATGTCTGGGTATAATAATCACTTGATTCAATTGGGAGTTAATCTTCCGGATGATTGCGTCATCGACAGAATTCTCCAATCACTGCCACCAAGCTACAAGAGCTTCGTGATGAACTATAATATGCAAGGGATGAACAAGACTATTCCCGAGCTCTTCACAATGCTGAAAGCTGCGGAGGTAGAAATCAAGAAGGAGCATCAAGTGTTGATGGTTAACAAAACCACTAGTTTCAAGAAAAAGGGAAAAGGGAAGAAGAAGGGGAACTTCAAGAAGAACGGCAAGCAAGTTGCTGCTCAAGAGAAGAAACCCAAGTCTGGACCTAAGCCTGAAACTGAGTGCTTCTACTGCAAGCAGACTGGTCACTGGAAGCGGAACTGCCCCAAGTATTTGGCGGATAAGAAGGATGGCAAGGTGAACAAAGGTATATGTGATATACATGTTATTGATGTGTACCTTACTAGAGCTCGCAGTAGCACCTGGGTATTTGATACTGGTTCTGTTGCTAATATTTGCAACTCGAAACAGGGACTACGGAATAAGCGAGCACTGGCAAAGGACGAGGTGACGATGCGCGTGGGAAACGGTTCCAAAGTCGATGTGATCGCGGTCGGCACACTACCTCTACATCTACCTTCGGGATTAATATTAGACCTAAATAATTGTTATTTGGTGCCAGCGTTGAGCATGAACATTATATCTGGATCTTGTTTAATGCGAGACGGTTATTCATTTAAATCAGAGAATAATGGTTGTTCTATTTATATGAGTAATATCTTTTATGGTCATGCACCCTTAAAGAGTGGTCTATTCTTATTAGATCTTGATAGTAGTTATACACATATTCATAATGTTGAAACCAAAAGATGCAGAGTTGATAATGAAAGTGCAACTTATTTGTGGCACTGTCGTTTAGGTCATATCGGTGTAAAGCGCATGAAGAAACTCCATACTGATGGACTTTTGGAACCACTTGATTATGAATCGCTTGGTACTTGCGAACCGTGCCTCATGGGTAAGATGAACAAAACACCGTTCTCCGGTTCTATGGAGAGAGCAACAGATTTGTTGGAAATCATACATACCGATGTGTGCGGTCCAATGAATATTGAGGCTCGTGGCGGATATCGTTATTTTCTCACCTTCACAGATGATTTAAGCAGATATGGGTATGTCTACTTAATGAAACATAAGTCTGAAACATTTGAAAAGTTCAAAGAATTTCAGAGTGAAGTTGAAAATCATCGTAACAAGAAAATAAAGTTTCTACGATCTGATCGTGGAGGAGAATATTTGAGTTACGAGTTTGGTGTACATTTGAAAAACTGTGGAATAGTTTCACAACTCACGCCACCCGGAACACCACAGCGTAATGGTGTGTCTGAACGTCGTAATCGTACTTTACTAGATATGGTGCGATCTATGATGTCTCTTACCGATTTACCGCTATCGTTTTGGGGTTATGCTATAGAGACGGCCGCATTCACGTTAAATAGGGCACCATCAAAATCCGTTGAGACGACGCCTTATGAACTGTGGTTTGGCAAGAAACCAAAGTTGTCGTTTCTTAAAGTTTGGGGCTGCGATGCTTATGTGAAAAAACTTCAACCTGATAAGCTCGAACCCAAATCGGAGAAATGTGTCTTCATAGGATACCCAAAGGAAACTGTTGGGTACACCTTCTATCACAAATCCGAAGGCAAGACATTCATTGCTAAGAATGGATCATTTCTAGAGAAGGAGTTTCTCTCGAAAGAAGTGAGTGGGAGGAAAGTAGAACTTGACGAGGTAACTGTACCTGCTCCCTTACTGGAAAGTAGTTCATCACAGAAAACTGTTTCAGTGACACCTACACCAGTTAGTGAGGAAGCCAATGATAATGATCATGAAACTTCAGATCAAGATACTACTGAACCTCGTAGATCAACCAGAGTAAGATCCGCGCCAGAGTGGTACGGTAATCCTGTTTTGGAAGTCATGCTACTAGATCATGATGAACCTACGAACTATGAAGAAGCGATGGTGAGCCCAGATTCCGCAAAGTGGCTTGAAGCCATGAAATCTGAGATGGGATCCATGTATGAGAACAAAGTATGGACTTTGCTTGACTTGCCCGATGATCGGCAAGCAATTGAGAATAAATGGATCTTTAAGAAGAAGACTGACGCTGATGGTAATGTTACTGTCTACAAAGCTCGACTTGTCGCAAAAGGTTTTCGGCAAGTTCAAGGGATTGACTACGATGAGACCTTCTCACCCGTAGCGATGCTTAAGTCCGTTCGAATCATGTTAGCGATTGCCGCATTTTATGATTATGAAATTTGGCAGATGGATGTCAAAACTGCATTCCTGAATGGATTTCTGGAAGAAGAGTTGTATATGATGCAACCGGAAGGTTTTGTCGATCCAAAGGGAGCTAACAAAGTGTGCAAGCTCCAGCGATCCATTTATGGACTGGTGCAAGCCTCTCGGAGTTGGAATAAACGTTTTGATAGTGTGATCAAAGCATTTGGTTTTATACAGACTTTCGGAGAAGCCTGTATTTACAAGAAAGTGAGTGGGAGCTCTGTAGCATTTCTGATATTATATGTGGATGACATATTACTGATTGGAAATGATATAGAATTTCTGGATAGCATAAAGGGATACTTGAATAAAAGTTTTTCAATGAAAGACCTCGGTGAAGCTGCTTACATATTAGGCATTAAGATCTATAGAGATAGATCAAGACGCTTAATTGGACTTTCACAAAGCACATACCTTGACAAAATTTTGAAGAAGTTCAAAATGGATCAAGCAAAGAAAGGGTTCTTGCCTGTGTTACAAGGTGTGAAATTGAGTAAGACTCAATGCCCGACCACTGCAGAAGAAAGAGAGAATATGAAAGATGTTCCCTATGCATCAGCCATAGGCTCTATCATGTATGCAATGTTGTGTACCAGACCTGATGTGTGCCTTGCTATAAGTTTAGCAGGGAGGTACCAAAGTAATCCAGGAATGGATCACTGGACAGCGGTCAAAAACATCCTGAAATACCTGAAAAGGACTAAGGATATGTTTCTCGTATATGGAAGTGACAAAGAGCTCATCGTAAAAGGTTACGTTGATGCAAGCTTTGACACTGATCCGGATGATTCTAAATCGCAAACCGGATACGTGTTTACATTAAACGGTGGAGCTGTCAGTTGGTGCAGTTCTAAACAAAGCGTCGTAGCGGGATCTACATGTGAAGCGGAATACATAGCTGCTTCGGAAGCAGCAAATGAAGGAGTCTGGATGAAGGAGTTCATATCCGATCTAGGTGTCATACCTAGTGCATCGGGTCCAATGAAAATCTTTTGTGACAATACTGGTGCAATTGCCTTGGCAAAGGAATCCAGATTTCACAAAAGGACCAAACACATCAAGAGACGCTTCAACTCCATCTGGGATCTAGTCCAGGTGGGAGACATAGAGACTTGCAAGATACATACGGATCTGAATGTTGCAGACCCGTTGACTAAGCCTCTTCCACGAGCAAAACATGATCAGCACCAAAGCTCCATGGGTGTTAGATTCATTACAGTGTAATCTAGATTATTGACTCTAGTGCAAGTGGGAGACTGAAGGAAATATGCCCTAGAGGCAATAATAAAGTTATTATTTATTTCCTTATAATCATGATAAATGTTTATTATTCATGCTAGAATTGTATTTACCGGAAACATAATACATGTGTGAATACATAGACAAACAGAGTGTCACTAGTATGCCTCTACTTGACTAGCTCGTTAATCAAAGATGGTTATGTTTCCTAACCATGAACAATGAGTTGTTATTTGATTAACGAGGTCATATCATTAGTAGAATGATCTGATTGACATGACCCATTCCATTAGCTTAGCACCCGATCGTTTAGTATGTTGCTATTGCTTTCTTCATGACTTATACATGTTCCTATGACTATGAGATTATGCAACTCCCGTTTACCGGAGGAACACTTTGGGTACTACCAAACGTCACAACGTAACTGGGTGATTATAAAGGAGTACTACAGGTGTCTCCAATGGTCGATGTTGGGTTGGCGTATTTCGAGATTAGGATTTGTCACTCCGATTGTCGGAGAGGTATCTCTGGGCCCTCTCGGTAATACACATCACATAAGCCTTGCAAGCATTACAACTAATATGTTAGTTGTGAGATGATGTATTACGGAACGAGTAAAGAGACTTGCCGGTAACGAGATTGAACTAGGTATTGGATACCGACGATCGAATCTCGGGCAAGTAACATACCGATGACAAAGGGAACAACGTATGTTGTTATGCGGTCTGACCGATAAAGATCTTCGTAGAATATGTAGGAGCCAATATGGGCATCCAGGTCCCGCTATTGGTTATTGACCGGAGACGTGTCTCGGTCATGTCTACATTGTTCTCAAACCCATAGGGTCCGCACGCTTAAGGTTACGATGACAGTTATATTATGAGTTTATGCATTTTGATGTACCGAAGGTTGTTCGGAGTCCCGGATGTGATCACGGACATGACGAGGAGTCTCGAAATGGTCGAGACGTAAAGATTGATATGTTGGAAGCCTATATTTGGATATCGGAAGTGTTCCGGGTGAAATCGGGATTTTACCGGAATACCGAGAGGGTTACCGGAACCCCCCGGGAGCTATTTGGGCCATAGTGGGCCTTAGTGGAAAAGAGAAGGGGCTGCCCTAGATGGGCTGCGCGCCCCCACCTTCCCCTAGTCCTATTAGGACTAGGAGAGGTGGCCGGCCCCCTCCTCCTCTTTTTCCCCTCCGAGGAATCCTAGTTGGACTAGGATTGGAGGGGGAATCCTACTCCCAGAGGGAGTAGGACTCTCCTGCGCCTCCCCCCCTTTGGCCGGCCAGCCTCCCCTCCTCTCCTCCTTTATATACGGAGGCAGAGGCACCTCTAAACACACAAGTTGACACAAGTTGATCCACGTGATCTATTCCTTAGCCGTGTGCGGTGCCCCCTGCCACCATATTCCTCGATAATACTGTAGCGGAGTTTAGGCGAAGCCCTGCTACTGTAGTTCATCAAGATCGTCACCACGCCGTCGTGCTGACGAAACTCTTCCCCGACACTTTGCTGGATCGGAGTCCGGGGATCGTCATCGAGCTGAACGTGTGCTCGAACTCGGAGGTGCCGTAGTTTCGGTGCTTGATCGGTTGGATCAAGAAGACGTACGACTACTTCCTCTACGTCATGTCATCGCTTCCGCAGTCGGTCTGCGTTGGGTACGTAGACAATACTCTCCCCTCGTTGCTATGCATCACATGATCTTGCGTGTGCGTAGGAAATTTTTTGAAATTACTACGAAACCCAACACTTAGATCCACGAAAGTCTGAAGAGCAGAAGATAAGAAGAAGAGATGTCAGGTATGGAGTCGTCGCCTCGTCGGAGGGCACGCTTATATAATTGACAGGGGGACAGGGTTATGGGGAGGAAGAAAAGAAGAACATGTACTGTCTCCTCTCCAACATCTAGCTGATGGGGAACGGGCAGAACCTTGAAGAAGGAAGGAGAGACGATTGGGGGGCCGATTTGCGCCTTTAGTCTCCATTAATGGCCGGCGGCGATCTTGGCATCGGAGACGACACGCGAATGGCGGCGCTGTTTTGGGGAAGAGGAGTCGAGGAGCACGATAAAGGGCACGAGATCGACGCTGAGATCCCTCTTTACTGTCACTATTTTTCTGGGCTTCCTACCTATGGAGGAAATAATACCTAGGCCGGGGCCCGTGCCTTCCAAGGGCCCAGGGCGGGCGCCCCATTTGCCCGGCCTATGGGTCGGCCCTGGCCGTCACCGCCGAACCATCCTTGCTTGAACAGACTAGATTTCAGATTCATCCCCAACCATAGGACCGATCGCCTCATTGTAGGAGGTAGTATCATATTCATACAGTAGTATCACATACATGATACTAACTTTGTTGGAGTCAACCACGCAGTGTGACCAGTCCGGTATGGACTTGGTACAGTCACCAAGTAGGATTTGTATTTGGACTAGGACTAGGACTAGTAGGACTAGCTTAGCTAATATATATACTGTTGTACCCTCATGTAATCAGACCAGATCGATCAAAGCAATAAAAAGTAAAGGCTCGACACGGGCCTTTAGCCATCGCTCGCGTCTCCTGTGTCCTCGTGTGATTGCTAGCTTTAGACTTGTACGTGCGTGTGCTCGTCTCTGTCGAAGCAGCCGGAAGCAATCGGCTGTAGCTTGTACGTCGCTGCATATTGTCGGAAAGTACTCGACAACAACGTCGTCAAGGTCGGGTCTGTGCCAACAATTGGTATCAGAGCAAGGTTGATCTTATAGTAACGGAGGATCATGACGGACGATGACAAGAACAAGCAGCTGGCGGAGTACTCCGATGCGGCTAAAGTATTTGCTGCTCCGGCGAGTTCTTCGTACCCACGATTTGATCGCGAGAACTTCGGGGTCTAGAAGGCCCTCATGAAGTGTGGTCTCCACGCCAACGAGCTATGGGACACGGTCGATCCAGGAGGTGACGCGTTCAAGAAGGAGGGAGCCGAGCACCGGAAGGATCGGCAGGCGGCGTCAGCGATTTACTCGGTGATGCCGATGGATGTCCTCCAACACCTGATCGCCAAAGAAACGACGAAGGAAGCGTGGGATACCTTGAAGCTCATGTTCGAGGGACACACCCGCGTCAAGCAAGCCATTCTCCAAACTCTCCTAAGGAACTATGAGACTTTGGTCATGGGCGACAATTAGTCCATGGATGCGTTCGCTTCACGGGTGGCTACTCTCGTCAATCGGATCTGCGCGCTTGGTGAAAACCTCACGGAGACCTGGTTGTCCAGCGGTTCTTGCGCGCAGCCCCTCCCCGGTACCTGCAGATTGTCACGGCGATCGAGCAGTGCATCGATCTCGAGACTCTCTCCATCGACGATCTCGTCGGAAGCTACAAGGCTCACGACGAGCGTATGCGGTACAGTCTCGGGGATGGGAGGAATGATGAGAATGTCATGCTCACACGGGCTCAATGGTTGGCGCTGGACTCAAGGAGAGGTGGCGAGGGCTCCAGCAGCAACACTCGCCAAGATCGTGCGCCAAAAGAACAAAGTAAGAAGAACGTCGGCGACGACGCTCCAAAGAAGAAGAAGTTCGACAAGCGCAAGATCAAGTGTCACAACTGTGGCATCATGGGGCACTTCAAGTCGGAGTGCAAGAAACCACCGAAGGAAAAAGCTCTCATGGCCAAAGGAGGCGATGATGGAGACATGATGCTCATGGTCGAAGTATGTGAGCTAATGGATGAGGATAGTCCAGCTCCAAAGGCGCCGGCTACAAAGGTTGTCACGCTCATAGAGGAGGCAGTTTATCTTCACGATAAGAAGAGGATTAACACGTCGAGGCACGTGTGGTACCTCGACACGGGCGCTAGCAACCACATGACCGGCGACAAGGACCAATTTTTTGAGCTTAGTGTTTCGGTGGGAGGCACGGTTCGGTTCGGTGACGGACGGACCGTTGACATTGCAGGGCGAGGTACTGTCTTGTTTGAGTTGAAGAATGGCGGTCACAAGGTACTCACAGATGTGTACTATATTCCCAAGCTAAAGAGTAGCATCATAAGTCTTGGCTAGCTCGAGGAGCGTGGTTGCAAGATTGTGCTTGAAGATGGCTTTCTATGGGGGTATGATCATCAGAGGATGTTGATTATGAAGGTGCAGAGGTCACCAAACAGGCTCTACGTCCTCAACTTGGATCGTGTGGATCCGGTATGTCTCCTGTCGAGCATGGACGACTCGGCATGGAAGTGGCACGCGCGCTACGGTCATCTAAATTTCCAGGCTCTTCGGCAACTTGGACAAAAGGAGATGGTATATGGTCTACCGTGCATCAATCATGTCGACCAAGTGTGCGACAGTTGTCTCATTGGGAAACAAAGGCGAGCCCCGTTCCCAAGAGAGGGAAACTTTAGAGCGAGTAAAGCTCTTGAGTTGTCCACGGAGACTTGTGCGGACCGATTACACCGGCCACACCTGCCGGAAACAGATACTTCTTGCTCGTCGTCGACGACTTCAGCAAGTCTTCAGGATAATAAAGATGGCGGCTGAAGTAGAATCTGAAGCCAAGCTGAAGGCCCTTCATACTGATCGGGGGGGGGGGTGAGTTCAAGTCTCGTGCATTCACGGAATTTTGCGAAGCTCAAGGGATCAAGAGGTATTTTACGGCACCATATTCACCGTAGCAAAACGGTGTTGTGGAACGGAGGAATCAAACCGTGGTGGCGATGGCACGAAGCATGTTGAAGAGCAAAGGCATGCCGGGCAAGTTTTGGGGTGAAGCGGTCAATACGGCCGTTTACTTGCTGAACCGGGCTCCAACCAAGAGTGTGGTTGGGATGACGCCGTACGAAGCATGGTACGGACACAAGCCCACATTTGATCATCTCCACACTTTCGGGTGCGTGACGCATGTGAAAATGGTGGGTGGGCATACTAGCAAATTGGCGGATCGGAGTACTCCAATGGTGTTGGTTGGCTATGAAAAAGGCACGAAGGCGTACCGTGCGTGCAACCCCTCAACCAATAAGGTGGTTGTGACGCGCGACGTGGTCTTTGAAGAAGCAAGGTCATGGAATTGGAACTCCACCGAGCCGGTATACCCATCTTCCGATGATATTTTCAATGTTGTTTACGACGATTACGAGCATGCAGACATTGGTGATCAACCGGAGACGTCAGCCGCGACAAACGGTGCGGACAACGCGACAGAAAATGGAGACGCGCCAGCTACTCCCGCTGCGTCACGCGCGCACGAGCAAGAAGGACCGGCTGGTGCGCCTGAAGACACGCCAGGCAACGCCAGCGGCGCTCGACCTGGTGGTTCACATATGCGTGGAGGCACTGGACGAAGCCCATCAGGAGGCTGTCCACCTCAAAGCCCAGGTGGCTCATCAACCAGCCTGGGAAGCCCACGTGGTGCACATGAGCTGGCTAGTTCTCTTGTACGTGTAGGAGAAGGAACACCAATCTCAACTGGTTCATCTGGTGGACGTACAGCCAGTCCAGGAGTGCTCCAATCGCCAGAAATCGGGAGTTTGGCAACTCCAGATGATGTTACTTCGTCTTTGACTGAACAGGAGAGAAGGGAACGTCCGCTGACACCAGTCCGTCTTCGGCCAGTGGTGGATTTATATCCAAAGGAAGCACTTCCAAAAGTAAATCCTGTGAAAATTAAAGGAAGAGGACGGCGTTGTCTACTTAGCGTCGAGGAACCGACGAAATTTGAAGACGCAAATACGGAGGAGTGTTGGCGTCGTGCTATGGATGAGGAGTTAGGATCGATCCCAACAATACATGGGAACTCGTGAAACCACCCAACGACCATAAAACCGTAGGGCTCAAATGGGTGTACAAAGTAAAGAAAGATGCCGAAGGAAACTTGGTGAAGCATAAGGCAAGGCTCGTAGCCAAAGGATATGTGCAAGAGCAAGGTGTAGACTTCGAGGAAGTGTTCACTCCTGTCACAAGGATGGAATTGGTGAGGCTAGTTATAGCTCTCGTGGCTCAAGAATCTTGGAGGCTACATCACATGAATGTTAAATCCGCTTTTTTAAACGGGGAGTTGAAAGAAGAAGTATATGTGAAGCAACCACCGGGTTACATCAAAAAGGGAGAGGAGCACAAGGTGTTGAAACTACACAAGGCATTGTACGGGCTATGCCAAGCTCCTCGGGTGTGGAACATCAAGCTTGATCGTACACTAGTTTTTCTTGGTTTTGAGAAAAGTCCACTAGAGCATGCTATGTATAAACGAGGTAAAGGCAAGGATCGTCTCCTAGTGGGCATCTATGTTGATGATCTCTTGATAACTGGAGCAGATGAGGAGGAGATTGCTAGATTCAAGCTACAAATGAAGGAGCTTTTCAAGATGAGTGATCTAGGGCTCTTGACTTACTATCTCGGGATCGAGGTACATCAAAAGACGGAGGGAATCACACTATGCCAGGAGGCATATGCAAAGAAGATTCTTGAAATTTGTAGCATGGAGGACTGCAGTCCAAGTCATGTTCCAATGGAGCCTCGACTTAAACTTAGCAAGAGGAGCCAAGCACCCACGGTTGATGCAACGGAGTATAGAAGTGTGGTCGGAAGCCTAAGGTATCTTGTGAATACACGACCGGACTTGGCCTATTCCGTTGGCGTAGTGAGTCGCTTCATGGAAGCACCCACGACAGAACATTGGGCAGCTGTGAAACAAATACTCAGGTACATCAAAGGGACAACTAACTTCGGTTGTGTCTATTTGAGAGAAAAGCGGAAGGAGATGGTGGAGCTACTTGGCTACAGTGATAGCGACTTGGCAGGAGATATTGACGACCGTAAAAGTACCTTGGGCGTGGCATATTTCTTGGGAAGAAGCATTGTGAGTTGGCTATCACAAAAGCAGAAGGTGGTCGCATTATCATCTTGTGAAGCGGAGCATATTGCAGCTGCAACCGCGGCGGGTCAAGGTGTGTGGCTAGAAAGGCTACTCGGTGACCTCACTGACAAGGAACCGGAAGGAGTGGTGCTCTATGTTGACAACAAGTCCACGATTGCTCTATGTAAGAATCCAGTGCATCATGATAGAAGTAAGCACATTGATATAAGGTATCACTACATACGAGATTGCGTGGAAGAAGGCAAGATTAAAGTCAACTACATTTGCACCGACGATCAGCTTGTAGATATCCTGACAAAGTCTTTGGAACGACAGAAGTTCACGGAGATGCGGGGAAGGATCAGCGTCCAAGCTGTGAACAGGGGCGGAGACAGGGAGGGGCGAGCAGGGGTCAGACCCCTGCCAATCGCTTGCCCCCCTCAACAATTCGTGTAGATAGTATGTACTGTATATGCCTAATGGCCAGAACTAATTGCATAATTAGCCCAGCCCATATGTTAGCAATTAACCGAAACATCATCGAAGTAGAGAAGCCCATATAACCCAATAACCTATGTACGGTGGTTGTGGCTGGCTATTATTTTTTAGATCGATCAATCAGATCGATCGATTGATATGTGCGGACGTACGTGTGTCACATCTGCTAGGGCTTTCGCGGCCGTCGCTGCCGCTTGTCATCGGTGTGTCCTGCTAGGGGCTAGGGCGTTCGCCATTGCCGCTGGCCAGCACCGTCCATTGATCTACAGTCTGCTGTCGACGTGCGGGGAGGGCTAGACGCAGGCGGAGCAAATATGGGTAGACGCCGGTGAGCAGAACAGATGCAGGTACACTACATACTACATCCTACCGTTTCAAATTAATTACAGTTCTACGTTTGTTGAGTAACATACATTTGATCAAATTTATAAAAAAATATGCTAAGATCAACATAAAAAAGTACATAGCATGATTTTCTTTTCCAAAGGTTCTAACAAAACTAATTTGGTGTTCAGACGTTGCTATATTTTTCCACAAATTTGAAGAAGTCTGACTTAGGATCAACCTAAAAATCGAATTATTTTGAAACGATAGTAATAGGATTTTTTATAACTTACGAACTTAATGTACTTAATTAATGCTTCATACAAAATAGTAAATGATTTTAGTAATTATGCATCTTTTTTATAGTAGTTAAAGATGAAGTGAAAGACAACAACAACTGATGGGGTAAATACTTTTTGGAACCAATTGCTTCAACTTCAAGTTTCAACAGTTTGTTGAGAGCTATCGTTTTTTAATATAGTTACGAACCATAATTCTATGCTTTATCATCGATGCTATCATTGAGAGTTTAACATACAGTGATATATAATCTTTTATGTTAAATAGTGTTTCGCCCCCCTCATGTTCAAATCCTGGCTCCGCCCCTAGCTGTGAAGTGAGGACATCGTGGTTGGGGGTGATAAACTTATGATATTATCATACAGATAGTCTTGTCCAATTGAACTTAGAGCATGCTTGGATCCAAGGGACTATTTTTAGTCTGACTAAAACTAGTCTATTTTAGAGGCAAAAGTTCCAATCACCCCTGACTAAAGAGAGGCTAGAACTAGTCTTGAGACTAAAAATTTTTAGTCAGGAGAACCCTACTAAAATGTAGATTAGTCCTCTCTCTCCTCATTTAACTCCTCTCCTTTAACACATGCGAGTTCTGGATTGGAGGGTTGGGAGGATAATAAATGCTCATTAACTTGATTTTAGTCTATTTAGTATTTGTATCCAGGCATGTGTGAGGCTAGCAAGTTTTAGTCTCACTACTTTTAGTCATGGGACTAAAACGTATCTAAGCATCCTCTTATATACATTCCAGTTATTACTTAGAGTACAAAATACGAAACTCCACAATCCTGGCTTCCAACCAAAGGAACTTTCTCAGGAACTTCTTTGTGATATCTTCGCCATCGGCTTCACCACCGCGTGCATGGCGGTCGCCGCGGCTCTGTACAAGGCGCCGACCGGCATCTTCGACGGCCACAAGCTCGCCTACTACGCCTCCGTCGTCTCCGCCGGCGCTGCTGGCTTAGCGGAGGCCGTCGCTGCGATGGCATGGATGTCCGGCGCCTTGGCAGGCAGCGAGCACGCACGCCGTTGCGTTCTCTACGCTTCATTTGTGCCGCTGGCGTTCATGGCCGGCCTCGGTGGCGTTCGCGTACTTCTCAGGTAAGAAGAATAGCTGCTTTGCAGCTTTGCCCGGCATCACGACCTCACCTGCTAGTGCTTTTACGTTGACCGGAGCTGCAAGGTTCGCATGTTGGGGCCGGCGAATGTACATCTTGTTTACTTTTTTTTCTAGCGAAGCACACCCAAATTTTATTAATTAACAGAGAAGTATGCAGGAGTTCTTATACACTACTTTCATATGAGACTAACATCTTTATAGAAGGCACAATAACAAACACAAAAGTGTGACTTTAACTAAAAACCGATCTTGGTTTTAGTTCCGCTTCCCAACCTACCATTGGTGTTTTAAATTCTCTGACACTGCATGCCTCTTACCATACTTTTGCTGTTTTTACTAATCGTAAATCATACAACGGACTCAAAGACACTAAGGGTATTCGACCTCCTGATCCAATGGCTCCGTCGCAACACACTTGCATCATGCATGCTAGTAGTTTTAAGTACCTTAGAAAAAAAAAACTTCGCAAAGAAGATCAATACTCCTTTCATCCCGGAATATAAGGTGTATCGATTTTCGTGCAAGTCAAACTTATGTATGTTTGGCCAAGATTACAGAATAAAATAGCAACATCTACAATACAAAATAAATAAAATATGAAAATAGTTTTCATGATGGATCTAATTATACAAATGCGGTACCGTAGGTGTTGATACTTTTTCCAAAATACTTGGTCAAACAAGCATGTGTTTGACTTAAAAATAAGAATACACCTTATATTTTAGGATGGAGGGAGTACAACTCAACAGAGGAATTGCCAATATAGTCAGCAAAATCAATCACGCGAACCAACTTGTGGTTGGGATGGTTAGGTGGACAGTGGTATCCTCAGCCCATCAGGGTTTAATTCCTGATGCGTGCATTTATTCTTGATTTATTTCAGGTTTTCCGGCGATACGCTTTCAGTGGGCGGAGACATTCCAGTCAACTATACGAAGCGCCTAAGGTGACTTCGTAAAATCCCAAGATGATATGCCGGCTCAGTCCCTCGGAGGTGCTCATAGGGGTGGAGTGTGCGTGTATGCGTTCATAAGGGTGAGTGTATGCGCGTTTATATGAGCGCGTGCGTCTGTACTGTGTTAAAAAAGCAAAATCAATCACAACTGGGTTTTTGAGAGGAAAGCGGCATCTTTCTCTCTTCTATTACACTTTTTATGGGTAAAAGACTTTATTTCTCATAGAATGGTCATATCATTTACAAAAAGAAGGGAAATAAAATGTGCTCTCTATTACACTTCATTCTATTAAAGAAACAATGCAATCATTCCTAAAAAAATGCAACCACAGGGGGATAATTGAATAGAGATACTAAAGATCCAAAAGCAAGTGTATCTGCTCCCAATAAAAAGAGGTGTGTCATACTAAATGTAGCAGATTGTTTGGCACATAGCACAGTTGTATGGATCCGTAGAGGCCCCGTATATTGAGGACATATTGCCTCTTGATTATAATATAAATTCTATAATTACAAAATAAAACCCTTTTTTACCCAAAAAGAGACGTGCCATAATTATCTCTACTCTCAAGATTATCATCACTTGGCAGCAGCACTATGCAAGTGCAGCAACCATAATCATGGTTGTTCATCATTAAATAGGCAACATCAGCGACCAAATCCATCACTTTTAACCTCTAATTTTCAGACATCATTTGTGAGAATTTATTAACTTTTATCACACTCTACCGCGAGTTCCGCTTGAGGCCACCGCCACTGCACTCATCTCCGGCGCGGGGATCAATCTGATGCGTGATCCCCATGCTCCTCCCTCGCTTACGGTGGTCGCCAACAGTCGTCACATCCCCTCCTCTGCTGCTGACTGACCTCGAGCGAATCAATCCACCACCGCGCAATGTCGCCATTGGAATCTATAGTGCGAAGGGGGAGAAGAAGGTTGTATGCCGGTGTCAAATTTTGGGGAGGAGACGGGGATGGCAGTGTACAACACCCAACAACGGGAAAACCTATATGATTCGTTGCGTCAAATTTTCGCGCAAATGCACAGGCGAACGCCCAGTGCGAGACTTTAGGTCGGCCCACTATACCCGAGCGAGGCAGCCGGTTTTGGAAAGAAGGTTCCCTGAATCGGTTTTTTGTTTCTTTCACCATTTTTTCGATTTCTTTTGGTTTTTTCATTTTCTTTTTTCTTTTCATTTTTCTGTTTTTTATCTCTCTTTCCTTTTTAAATTTATTTTAAAAAACCTTTATTCCAAAAATATTTGGATTTTTCTTAAAATTCCTTTAAAATATAAAGAATCATACATTAAAAAATAGTGAATTTCAAAATATGTTTATTTTTTATAAAATTGTTTGTGTTTTTAAAATTTTGTTCAAAATTTATTTCCATGTTTTCAATTTTTATTTAAAAATTCAAAATGTTTTACATTTTCCAAAAAGTGCGCAGAAGATGAAAACTGTTCATGTTTTCACTATTTGTTCACAAATTCAAAAATATTCAGGATTTCTGAAATTTTTCACATATCTAATCGTTTGCTTTTCTCCAAATTTTGCTCGGAGTTCTAAAAAGTTCCTTTTTTAAAAATAAATTAAAAATATATCGTGATTTCTTTAAATGTTAGAATTTTCAAATTTTGATCACATTTTTAAAAACTGTTCCGTATTTTAAGAATTGTCAAGAGGGGCTCCCGAATCTGTCATATTTTGGGGAGAGAATAGAAAAATATGAATACGCTGTGGTCCGGCCCATGTAAATACCGGGCCAGCCGAGGAGGCCCTTTCGATGTCGGCCGAGACTGTAGACAACCGTTACGTCTTCGAGATCTGGACGGACACGCCCTCCCCCCTCTCCCCTCGCCGACCTCTTCGCTGCCGTCGAGATCCGCTCCTCCCAGCCTCCCCGCCGCGGCCGGAGAGGGTTGGTAATGCTATCGAGCTACGTTCGATCTGCAGGCGAGCAGCGCGGTGCGGCAGTTTCGTGGGTGATGGGGCGGATGGGGAGCGACGCGCAGTTCCACGACGACCGCGACCGACCGACGACGCCTCCGTAGACTCCCGATTCGGCGCCGACAGGTCGACGCGCTCTTCCCGCAGGTTTGGTTCGGAAATTCCCCTGCTTTCGTCTCTTTCTGGGCGGAATTCTAATTGATTTGCAATCGGGCGGCGCAGGTGGTCAAGAATGGGGCGGCGGTGGAGTTCGTCTACCTCTAACTGCTCCGAGACACGGAGAAGCGAGCCAACCTTTTCCTGGTAACTGAGCCAGGTCGGAGTAATCACGTACGTGAGCTCAACTACTGTTGGTCCAGCTAGATTCATGCGGTCATTGCATGTTTGATCGGAGAAACAATATCTTCTTTTGGTAAATGCTTCGATTGAACCATGAATTTGCTGGCTGCAATTACATACTATTTGACATGCAAACAGAGATTCTTTCTGATGTTGTTGACAAAGATCATACTACCTTATAAGTCTGAATCCTGCAACTAGTTGAATTTTGAGTAATTGCCATGTGCTGTTGGAAGTGATTCTGCAAATTTTCTTGCTATTATCGCAGGTGCCAGAATAAAGCTCTCCTTTCCATTAGCATATTCAAGAATGATTTATCACACATAAAGGTGACGTCTTGGGCCTTACACACCATGGCTTCAGATTGCATTCGTTGCTCTGATTGTATCAGACTATCTGTTGCTGTAAAGAAATGTGTCAGGGATCCATCGCCATATGTTAGGAAATGTGCGGCATATTCATGTGCTCTGCAACTTGCTTCCAGAGGAAGACACAACTTTGGAGGAGGTTTGTTTAGTGCAACTTCCTTCTCATTTTGCATTGATGCTGGACACTATGTGCATCTGAAGCCTTCCAATGTTACTGCAGATAGTGAACATTCCCCTCGAGTAGTGGGAGCTGCTGCTGTTGCATTTAGGTCGGCTTGTCTGAATCGACGGCCTCAGACTCCAGCCGATGCAGTCGCGACCCTGCCTCTAGATCAGCTCGCCAACCAACCAGTTGCTGCTGTCTTCAATCAGTCCCCGCCATCCCCGACAACCTCCGGCCGTCATCAGCATCATGCTCCAGCCACCACTCATCTTCTACCCTGTTCATGTACTACAATGTCCGCCATACACCTCATGCACCAAACCTAGGTAAAAAAGTTATGTTCTTTGATGTTGTTGCTCTGCTGCACCATAATGTTGCTCCAGTAACGTGCAACCTGTGCTGATATTAAAGCAGTGGATTGAGTACAGCCTCGATGGCTCATGGACCACACACTCCTGGCTTGCTTCCAGATGCTTCGTAGTTCATCACCCACACAGGTAGCTCCCATGAAGCTATGACTCGACACATGCAACCAGGTGGCCAATTACCTCGATCCATTTTTACCGTCTTTTGATTTGGCTTATGCATACGAAATGTTTGATGAAATGGCCGAAGGAAAATAAATCTTACACCCAATCCTTATCGCACACCAGTGATGAAATATGCCTTTCATATTTATTACCGTTGTGCTACCTTCTTCGCTCAGCTCTTGTCTATTGTGATGTGCTCAGTTCAATTATATTTCTTTTGTTATTCTATTGCTAGATATCCTTCGATATATATGTATGATCTGAATTTTAGGAGTCATGTGTTTGATTAATTTGTGACATATTGAACCTTACTTCCCTCCACATTCTTCTTCTATGAGAACATATAGGACCTGCAAAAGAGAACATATAGGACCTGCAAAAGAGAACATATAGGATGCACCAGATGCCAAAACTAGCAATAAATGATTCTGCAAAATGAACCACAAAATCAAGTTTTACTTCAATCCATCCACCTGGCTAACTACAAGGAAAAATGATATTTATTGGGCCACAACAACATCCAAAAGTAATCTATCCACCAGATTAAAAAGGAAAATTCAACATTATTCTACCAAGCAAAGAAGAAAAAAGCTAAATCATTTTACTGTCATAAAGTTGGATTTGTTGGTGTTTCTTCTTTTACACCTCCTACCCCCCTGAAACCTCTGGAATAAAAAAAATACCTCTCAACAAACAAATGGATTATGTTGAGCCCGACAATGACGACTCAACATGCATGGGCACTGGGGCAATATGATTCTTTTTTATCTAAAGCATAGCACGGGAATTCAGCTGGTATCAGAAGCTATGGGGACTAATGCGTTAGTGGAAGCAAAATATGTGATCCCAAATATCACATATCCCACAAAGGGAATAACTTGTAGGTCATGTTATGATTTTAATGTTCCAAATAGATCAGCATATCCAGAAACATTAACTATTTGGGATAATAAATTGTTTGGAATTGCAATCTTCTTGCATATAGTGTGCAAGATAATCACTTCATAGATTTGGTTATCCACCCGAAGGCAGTTATTTTTTTGTTTATAACCTGAGGACAGTTATCTGCCTGATATATTGATCTAAACCATTCATGAATTGTATAAACACTTAAAACTTGGACCCCAAAATCAAAAATATGATATGCTAACATCTGTTACAAATTATTTAGGCATAGCATACCCCTAACACACATCAAAACTACTATAACATGACATAGATAGAATCGTAACGAGATTACTTTATGGAGAAATGGTGGCATTGCCCATTATCTATGTTATCATCATTTACATCAAGAACAATTTGATCAGAGGACCTTTGCTCCATTGGAGAAGTGCTAGATCCAGGTGTAATCATGAAATTCTTCATAACTAGTTTATCTCCCGCAGCATAATTATGTTCTTTAAAAGTAGAAGAATGGTACTGTCAGTTGTAAATCTATAAAAATAATATATCTATTCTAGCATTAGACACATGAAACGGGCACAAACATACAATTCTTGGACCATAAAAACGATAAACCCTATATAAAATTTATGAAAATCTAGAGAAGATATATGAAAATCAATGAAAACTAAAAAGCCAAGCAAATAGTAGGACAACTCGCTATGGGGCAACCGTAGAAATTTCCACCTAAACCTGCCACCAAAAGGAGAGTAACCAAAAAAGAAAGACTTTGAAAATACAAATTGCAAGCCTAAAAAAGTAACACACGATTTGCCATGGGGATGCATCTTAAGTTGTCGTTATGCATCACATGAGGTTGGAACATGCCTCGGATCATGGCATACTGTGTCATTTCAAAAAAAAAGGTTATGGTAACAATTAGATTGTGTGTCATTTCCAAAAACTAATGTTGTGATCATGGCAAAACTGACATGGTGACGCATCTTAAGATGACGCTATGCTATCACTTATGCACGGCCACTTTGCATAAGATCATGACCACTTTATCTAGAGTAGATCATGGCAAATTTGTGTGTAAGTTTCTACATTGGCAACTTGTGTGTTTATCCTGGTTCACAACAAAAAATTAATTGTGCATCGCCAATGTACATATGACAAATCTTTGACATGTGGTAGTTTTTATGCATAGATCATGACAACTTTGTGTGTTAAAGATATACAAGATTATGGCAAAAATATGCGTCATTTGCAAGAAAAAAAGAGGTTAGGATGCTTTAATAACCAATTTGTCGGCAAAAAATATACCAGGTTGCCATATTTAAAGAAAGAGGTTTTCCATGTGGTAAAATTAAATAAAAAAACTAGTTGCCATGCTCCAGAAAAAAAAGGTTTGCCATGTGATAAGAAGAAATATTTGGAAATATTTGTTGTGTTATGTTTGCTTACCATACTTAATTTGATGCCATTTTTAAATTTACCAGCTATTGTGTCACGCTGACACCTGATGGAGCGAACGCTGAATCATCGTGCCACGCTAAGATGTGCCACATTGGCAATGTGCGAAGATTCGCACACGCGGTCCGACAGTATGCCTTGCATCGCGCCAAGAATCGAACGAGCGATCATATGCTATAACATTTTCATATTTTGTTTACCAATAAAATCAGATCCTTATATCGAGGACTACAAGTAGGTTACAGAAAATGGGCCATCCATATTGGATGGTACTGTAGAGAAATTAACATAAAAATAGGATGACAGCTAAAAAAATCAGGAATCGGCATGTAATCAGCACCATCGAATATGGCATCTACAGATTAATTCCTTTGGTGTAATTAATATTATACTTCAACTAAAGTATACTCAAAATGATAGTTTAACTGAATATTCTAGGAAGGACAATACCTCTCGTGGTTGTTGAAACCGCTTCAGATTTGTTTATAACGGCACGGGAGGCCCATTTGTAGCATATGATCGCTCGTTCGATTCTTGGCGCGATGCAAGACATACTGTCGGACCGCGTGTGCGAATCTTCGCACATTGCCAATGTGGCACATCTCAGCGTGGCACGATGATTCAGCGTTCGCTCCATCAGGTGTCAGCGTGACACAATAGCTGGCAAATTTAAAAATGGCATCAAATTAAGTATGGTAAGCAAACATAACACAACAAATATTTCCAAACATTTCTTCTTATCACATGGAAAACCTTTTTTTTTTCTGGAGCATGGCAACTAGTTTTTTTATTTAATTTTACCACATGGAAAACCTCTTTCTTTAAACATGGCAACCTGGTATATTTTCTGCCAACAAATTGGTTATTAAAGCATCCTAACCTCTTTTTTTTTGCAAATGACGCATATTTTTGCCATAATCTTGTATATCTTCAACACAAAAAGTTGTCGTGGTCTATGCATAAAAACTACCACATGTCAAAGATTTGCCATACGTACATTGGCGATGCACAATTTTTTTTTGTTGTGAACCAGGATAAACACACAAGTTGCCAATGTAGAAACTTACACACAAATTTGCCATGATCTACTCTAGATAAAGTGGCCATGATCTTATGCAAAGTGGCCGTGCATAAGTGATAGCATAGCATCATCTTAAGATGTGTCACCATGTCAGTTTTGCCATGATCACAACATTAGTTTTTGGAAATGACACACAATCTAATTGTTACCATAACCTTTTTTTTTTGAAATGACACAATTTGCCATGATCCAGGGCATGTTCCAACCTCGTGTGATGCATAACGATAACTTAAGATGTATCCCCATGGCAAATCGTGTGTTACTTTTCTAGGCTTGCAATTTGTGTTTTCAAAGTCTTTCTTTTTTGGTTACTCTCCTTTTGCTAGCAGGTTTAGGTGGAAATTTCTAGGGTTGCCCCATAGCGAATTGTCATACTATGTGCTTGGCTTTTTAGTTTTCATTGATTTTCATATATCTTCTCTAGATTTTCATAGATTTTATATAGGGTTTATCGTTTTTATGGTCCAAGAATTGTATGTGTGTGTGCCCGTTTCATGTGTCTAATGCTAGAATATATATATATTATTTTTATAGATTTACAACTGATAGTACCATTCTTCTACTTTTAAAGAACATAATTATGTTGCGGGAGATAAACTAGTTATGAAGAATTTCATGATTACACCTGGATCTAGCACTTCTCAAATGGAGCAGAGGTCCTCTGATCAAATTGTTCTTGATGTAAATGATGATAACATAGATAATGGGCAATGCCACCATTTCTCCATAAGGTAATCTCGTTAAGCTTCTATCTATGCTATGTTATAGTAGTTTTGATGTGTGTTGGGGGTATGCTATGCCTAAATAATTTGTAACAGATGTTAGCATATCATACTTTTGATTTTGGGGTCCAGGTTTTAAGTGTTTATACAATTCATGAATGGTTTAGATCAATATATCAGACAGATAACTGTCTTCAGGTTACAAACAAAAAAATAACTGCCTTCGGGCGGATAACCAAATCTATGAAGTGATTATCTTGCACACTATAGGCAAGAAACTTGCAATTCCAAACAATTTATTATCCCAAATAGTTAATGTTTCTAGATATGCTGATCTATTTGGAAAATGAAAATCATAACATGACCTACAAGTTATTAGTCCCCATAGCTTCTAATACTAGTTGAATTGTCGTGCTTTGCTTTAGATAAAAAAGAATTATATTGCCTCAGTGCCCATGCACACGGAGTCATAATTATCAGGCTTAGCATAATCCATTTGTTTGCTGGGAGGTGCTTCTATTTTGTTCAGGTTTCATGGGGGTAAGAGGGGTAAAAGAAGAAACACCAATAATCCCAAAGTTATGGCTGTAAAATGATTTGGCTTTTTTTTCCTTGTTTGCTTGGTTAATCTGGTGGATGGGAGTCATAATGTCAAATTTTCCTTTAGTTAATCTGGTGGATGGATTACTTTTGAATGTTGTTGTTGTGGCCCAACAGATATCACTTTTATTGTAGTTAATCAGGTGGATGGATTGAAGTAAAACGTGATCTTGTGGTTCATTTTACAGAATCATTTATTACTAATTTTGGCATTTGATCCATCCTATATGTTCTCTTTAGCAGTTCCTTTTGCATGTATTTATCAAAGCTACATGTACTCATTGCCTCACTGATAGTTAATATTCTTGTGGCCACAGTGGGTATGTTCGTGAGATGCAGATGAATGACTCAAATTTCCGTTCACTATTTGATGACCACATCAATTCATTGCTAGTTACTACAAAAACATTTCGACGATGGTATTGCGAAAGCTGCAGGCATAAATTGGAACCATTACATAATAATACCAGCACACCAGCTAGAATGTTGAATGAATTTGCACGAGGACTAAAACATGATGTCCGCAAGGAATTATCGCAAGAGACGGGTTCGGAGGAATGTCGTTCACCTTCCTACAATATAGAATCCATGAAAGTAGATCGAGTTGTAAATGGTACGTGTACGCCTTGGTGAATTCCCATGTTCTTTTATTGTATAAACGACCTAATTTATCTGCTCTTTCTTCTCAGATTCATATGAGTCAACACCGATTAATCGGAGGAACGGTGCTACAAAATGTCATTCACCAGTGTTGAAAACCTACAAGAGAAGGAAGAACACCAAAGTGCACGAAGTTATAAATAATAGTTCTTTTGTGGAATATCAAGATACCTCTAGCATGGCTTCAACTTTTGCCCATGCATTACCGTCTTCGAGCAGTTATAACTCGGAAAAGGCAGCACAAATAAGTATTGAACCTCGGAACCAGAGTGCATTAAATCTGATCCAGGTAAATGGTTTCCGATCCATATTAGAAACAAAGGCAGGAAATATGTCCGATCCAAGAATGTCAGGACCTTCGACGGGTTACTATACAAGTGACCATATGCAGGGAAGACATCTTCATGGATCAGTAGACTTGTGGAAGCACACATGCTTCACACAATGTGAAGTGTCTACAGGGAACATGCCAAGCCGTTGTCTACTTCCTAATTCATACCATCTGCATGATCAGTATGATGTAGAAAATTTCATATGGTACAGAGACAGCAACATCATCAATGAAAGTTGTGCACCGATCATGGATATTTCTGCAAAGTATCAACATCCACATTGTCCGAGTAAACCATTTCGCCCTGTTCCTAGGATTGGTGTGCTCAGTCCCATGTTGCAGAAAGAAGTCACAACATATTCGGAGAGCTGTGGAACACAGTCTGGCTACCGACTAGGCATGTCTGAGGAGGAAATGCCTTGCCAGATGTACAGAGGGGAAAACTCGGCATCAAGCTCACAAAAATTCTAGGCAACGTACAACCCCCAACATTTGGGTTATGTCAACTCTGTTGGAATACCAGAACTTCTGCCAGAGAGGGAGAATTCACATTCAAGCAAAGGCAAAAGCAAAATGGTATATTCTTCGGATAAGTCTGCACAACAGGATATATGTGTGAGTAATGTAAATTCAACTAATTTTACCATAGAGCTCGTTTTTCTAGTTTTGCTGCTAAAATAAGTAATTCTTTGGTAGTAATACCACTTTATGACTTGAGCTCAAAATACTACCACCTTGCAAGTGAATAGTTCTTAATTTTAAGTCAGCATGTGCAGGCTCAGGCTCTGTCTCTCTCTGGTGTGGCCACAAATGCTGCAACTCGTGGAAGGAGTTGAAAGTTACATGGACCTTGCATGTGCCTTAACCTGTCAACTGCATAATCTTTTTTGTTTGAAAGCGCATACATGTTTTTGGTTGTCTTGTCAAGTTGTGTGGAAGGAGTTGGATTATCACCATAGTATGAGTTGGTTGTCTTGTACTCTAATATTTTGACATGTAATGTCTCGGAGTTGGATACCAAACGTGGGCCGTTGAATAAGTGTAATTTGTACACCTGTGAATTGATGTTTTTTCATCCTTCGAAGACTCTATATTCCACCTGATATTTTGTTAATTCATGGCTATTACTGCTTACAACCATTTATGGTTATATTCATTTTTTATTGTTTTGATGATATATACTCCTTACTTCTTTTTTTGCGAAAAGATATATACTCCCTCCGTTCCAAAATAGATGACCCAGCTTTGTACCATGGTACAAAGTTGGGTTATCTATTTTGGAACGGAGGGAGTACTTCTTACTTGAATTACTACATGTTACTCTCTAATCACACTCAGCTGACTAGTAATTTATCGAGTTAGCTAGTTTGGTGGTAACATTATCTAGTTTTATGTTTATGAACTGTATAATGTTTTTTAGTTACATAATTTACTGACTAACACTTGTTCGATGCACAAATGTAAGTTCTATGGTGAGAGAGAATAATGACACTCTGTAGTGCAACTCAAAATGGTAGTAGAATATCGAAGAGTAGTACAGAACTGAAGATGCATAACCGGCATTACAATTTTGTTCTTGCAACACCAATGTTTTTGTGATATATGGTGGGGGGGGGGGAATGTATACTTGATCCAATAAACATCAAAGTCCCACTTTAGAAAAAATGCTAAGGGTTATTATGTCTTCGTGGGAAGACCTTTTCCCTACGGTCCATGTTACTAAATTGGTTAGAGATTTATCTGATCACAATCCTTTGATCCTGGAGAGTGGGGTGTCTCAGCTTAGTGAGAAGAAGACCAGAGAATGATTTGATGTCTCTTGGTTAAAGCATGAATATTTTCTTCCTATTATTAGAAAAAATAGGACAAAATGTTACTAGCTCTGATACTATAGATATTTTGAATATTAAGCTCAAGAGATTTTAGAAATGTTTTAAAGGGTGGGGATGAAGGGGAGTCTTGGGCGCAGTGGTAAATTTGTTGCCTTGTGAGGTCACGGGTTCGAGTCCTGAAAACAGCCTCTTGTAGAAATGTAAGGAAATGTTGCGTACAATAGACCCAAAGTGGTCGGACCGAGGAATTAACTCCTGTAGATGTGGAGGCTTATAGCTGCAAAGTTGAAATTCCTTCAGAATTATATGAACTGTATGCTGATGAAGAGGTACAATGGTTGCAATATTTCAATGATAGATGGCTCTTAAAAGAAGATAATGACACTACTTTTTATCCTAGAGTTGTTAATGGGAAGAGGAGGGAAAAAAGCATTTACTCTCTTGATAATAATGGGGTGGTAATATCCTAAAGCTTGCCACTGAGTACTATAAGGACTTGTTTGGTCCTGCCCCTGGCAATATGTTTGCTATTGACCAGGACCTACGGGATGATTTTGGAAAAATGTCTACTAGTGATAATGCTATTCTTACTAGAAACTAGACCTTTTTCTGAGGAAGAGGTAAAACATGCTATTTTTTCAATGGATAGTAATAGAGCTCCTCGACCTGATAACATCCCCCATTGAATTTTTTCAATGTTGTCGGGAGTTTATTAAGGGTCATATTATGCATATCTTTGATGATTTTTTTAGGGGAGGCTGGATGTTCAAAGGCTTAACTATGGAGTCATAACTCTTATTCCTAAGCTGACTGAGGTAAATTCCATACAACAATTTAGACCTACTTGCCTATTTAGATGCATGTATAAGTGGATTACCAAAAACTCTGATATTAGGACTGATCCTTTTGCTCATAAGTTGTTTAGTCCACAACAAAATTCTTTTATTAAGAGTCGTAATATTGTTGACGGGACTCTTTCCTTACATGAAATTATCCATCATGGACATGTTAAGAAATGGGAGGGGGTCATGCTCAAATTAGACTTTGAAAGGCCTATGATAAGATCAATTGGGATTTCTTACTTGCTGTCCATAGAGTTCGTGGTTTTAATGACAAATGGTGTTTGTGGGTTAAACAAATGGACTGTGATATATACCAAACGTTTGTACCTAAAGTAAAGGTCCGAATGATCCTACCTTCACGAGGCCGAGCGCGCGTAGCGTGTGAGGCCGAGCCGTCGAGCGCAAGAGGCCGAGTGCGCATAGCGCGCGAGGCCGAGCCGTCGAGCGGAGGAAATTGCGAGGCCCATCTCAGCACCCCTCACATGACCCTGGCCCAAACCATCACGGACCACCTCCTCCCCCTCTAACCCAACTTTCTTACCTCCACAGCAAGAAAACGCAACACACACTCTCCATCGACCCTCCTCTTCCTCTCTCCCTGGCGACGAAC
>NC_041383.1:192964423-193043253 GCF_002162155.2 Triticum dicoccoides
CTAGCAATTGCTTCACAAACATGCAATACACTTGAGGAAACTGAAAGTTACCACCGGATCTCGACTTGATCTACCATAGGGGACACAAGAACTCACCAAGCGTCCAGAATCCAGCAAAAATCTCGCAAAATCATGCAGAAACGCTTGGGGGGCTCAAGTTACCACCTGATCTCGACTTGATCTACCACGAGGGACACCAGAACTTACTAGGCGTCCAGAATCCAGCAAGAATCCAAGTGGATCAGGTACATCTAAGCAATCCCTATTGTATCTGAATTCCATTCCAGTTCAACCCAAAAAAGCCCCATGAAAAAAGGAAGAAAAAAGTGCCATTTTTTCCTAATTTATTATACAATGTGCATAGAAGCTAGCATGACAGAATACGTGAGTTATCAGGGCATATGCAAAAGATTTTTTCTTGAAAAAAGACAACTCCTTTTCAACTTATTGCACAAAAATAGTGACATTAGTCTAAAAAAATACTTTTTGTATGTAAAATATGAAGTCACAACACCATAACAGAATCCACTCTTGTTACAATTAGTCTATAATTGTTGTGTAGAGAAAGCTACCACATTTTTTCATACAAAAGTTATCATCAGTATTGTCATCTGTTACCATGCCATCATGGCGCATCTATCAAAAAGTTACCATCAAAAAAAACTTCAAATAATTTTTGAAGCAGGCAATGGTGTGCCGAGTATAGTAGAGTCCCGAATGAGTAACAAATTTTTACCTGCAGAAAAAATGATAATATCCATGTCAACTCAAAAAGAATCACAAAAAAAGTACAAAAAGATAGCATGCACCATGTGCAGAAATGTGATTGATGTATGTAAACAACAGTGTTATTTTCAGTTGTCCCACATATGCTATTACATGTGTAAGCAGGTGCTTCAACAACATGTCGGAAAACCATGGATATAACACAAATGCCACAGATAGTGCTGGACAGGAGAAACAACATGATGATGATGCATGTACAACTAGCTTTGGTTCTGGTAAGTGGCAACTCACTTACAAAAGTGTCACACTGTATGTTTATGTTGGAAGCAGACCGTTATCATCACAGCATACTACAAGTTTCCGCAATTGTTCAATACAAGTTACCACTAAACAATGATAAATCATGTTATGACAAAAACATTTCATGTGAAAACATGCAGGTGCTCCACCTACATCTAACCAGAGGATCCATGAGCCAAGCAAGGAAGCAAGTTTAAAGCACAAGTGCTCCCTAGGTGGTTTTGGTAATTAATGACAACATATCTCTTGTTGGACTAACACTTTTATCTAGTATGTTTCAGATAAGTTCAACAATGGAGTGGCATGGACTAAAGGATGTGGGAACTCCTTCAAGATGCTAAGGACAAAGGATTGGCTCAAGCTTCAAGCTCAAGACTCTTCATTTTACATTTCAGTGATCCAAGATCACATTGAGTCTATAGGAAAAGCCAATACTATCAAGGAGGGATGAGGTGTTGCTTAATGAGCCTCTTGCTTCATGTGCTTAGTGATATGCTCCAAAAACCCTCAACCACTTTCTCACATCCACATATGTCCTAAACCTAAAGTCAAACTCGGCCCCACTGATTCTTTCTATCCGGCGCCACCGAGTTTGGATGTCTTAGCCACTGCCACAAACCCTAGGCAAATCGGTCTCACTGATAGGGATCTCGGTCTCACCGAGATGGGATTGTAATCTCTCTATGTATGTCCATTATCAAAATTGGTCTCGCCGAGTTTGAGCAATCGATACTACCGAGATTACAATGCAAACTTTCTGGTTGACTCATTATCAAAATCGGTCCCACCGAGTTTGATAATCGGTCCAATCGAGTTTGCCTGACCAACTCTCTGGTTAGCTAATTACCAAAATCGGTCTCACCGAGTTTGTGTAATCGGTCTCACCGAGATTACATTATGCCCTAACCCTAACCGAATTGGTCCTACTGAGTTGCATTCTGGTCCCCCCCGAAAACCCTAACGGTCACATTATTTGCTAAATTGGTCTGACCGAGTTTAACGATTCGGTCCCACCGAGTTTGGTAGATTGTGTGTAACGGTTAGATTTTGTGTGGAGGCTATATATACCCCTCTACCTCCTCTTCATTTGTGGAGAGAGCCATCAGACTGAACCTACACTTCCAGCATCCTATTTCTGAGAGAGAACTACCTACTCATGTGTTGAGGCCAAGATATTCCATTCCTACCATATGAATCTTGATCTCCAGCCTTCCCCAAGTTGCTTTCCACTCAAATCCTCTTTCCACCAGATCCAAATCCTATGAGAGAGAGTTGAGTGTTGGGGAGACTATCATTTGAAGCACAAGAGCAAGGAGTTCATCATCAACGCACCATTCGTTACTTCTTGGAGAGTGGTATCTCCTAGATTGGCTAGGTGTCACTTGGGAGCCTCCTACAAGATTGTGGAGTTGAACCAAGGAGTTTGTAAGGGCAAGGAGATCGCCTACTTTGTGAAGATCTACCGCTAGTGAGGCAAGTCCTTCGTGGGCGACGGCCATGGTGGGATAGACAAGGTTGCTTCTTCATGGACCCTTCGTGGATGGAGCCCTCCGTGGACTCGCGCAATCGTTTTCCTTCGTGGGTTGAAGTCTCCATCAACGTGGATGTACGATAGCACCACCTATCGGAACCACGCCAAAAACATCCGTGTCTCCAATTGCGTTTGAATCCTCCAATCCCTTCCCTTTACATTCTTGCAAGTTGCATGCTTTACTTTCCGCTGCTCATATACTCTTTGCATGCTTGCTTGCTATATTTTGTGAATGTTAAACTTGTGCCTAAACTCCACTTAAACTTTAAAGAAACTTAAAAATTGCAACTTTGGTACTTAGTGTCTAATCACCCCCCCTCTAGACACCTCTTCTCAAGGTCCTACAAGTGATATCAGAGCATTGATCTCCATTGCCTTGGTTTAATCACCATTGGAGGAAGATGGATGAGTCTACTTTGGGGAGTCTTAGACATAGAGTGCCTATTCTTGATGGAGAGTATTTTCATGAGTGAAAAAATGAGATGCTTGTTATTTTCAATCAATATCATTTGAACAAGTACATTGCTAGTCCTTGTGCACCTTGTGTTGATCCTATGCATCCTACCCTTGATGAGTCTATCGACATGATTAGGAATGTTAGAACTGTTAATCTTATCACTAGAGGCTTGCCTAGAAACTTGATTATAAAACTTCCTACTCTTGAGTGTGCCTACACTATATGGAAATTTCTTGAGGAACGATTTCCAGATTATTCTTTAAAAAATCTAGATGAAATTCTCCGTAAGTCTATTGCTTTGAGTAAAATGAATACTAGTGATCCTATGTTTGGTGATAGTCTATTTGAGCTTACAAATCTTATGCGTGCCAAAGGAAATGTTGGTATTATTAGTGATATTATTTCCGAAGCTATAAAAATTCATAGACAAGATCATTGTCAAACTCATTCTAATGAATCACCCTCTCTAGGATTTGATCCACCACATGACGATGTTGAACATGGATACTATGATGAGGATGATGATAGTGACTTTGATCTTGATGATGCAATGAGACATTTTGGTCTTATGGCAAATCTTCGGGGATATATGTCCGAAGGAAAGGAATGAGTTCTTGATAGTGGATGTACCGATCACATGACCGAAGATAAAGACATGTTTCGTGAGCTTGCTGATAATGATAGTCCTCGAAAGTATGTCACTTTCGGTGACAACTCAAAGGGTAAGGTGGTTGGCCTCGATAAGGTGGCCATCTCACATGATAGCTCCATACAAAATGTTATGCTCGTTGAATCTCTTGGATACAACTTACTTTCAGTATCTAGACTTGCTGATTTCGGTTTCAATGTTCTATTTATTGAAGTTGATTGCCAAGTGTTTCGTCGAGACAATCATAAAATGGTCTTTACCAGCATACGTAGAGGTGATCTATACATTGTTGATTTCACTAAAAAGGCTCAACCTAAAACTTGCTTCATTGCTAAATCCTCAAAAGGTTGGTTATGGCATAGACGACTAGGTCACGTTGGCATGAGAAACCTTGATAAGCTTATTAAAGGGAATCATATCCTTGGTGTTAATGATGTCATTTTTGATAAGGGTAGACTTTGCAGTGCTTGTAAAGCAGGTAAACAGGTTGGAGGAAGGCATCCCGTGAAGAACATCATGACCACAAAGAGGCCACTCGAGCTACTTCACATGGATCTCTTTGGTCCCAACTCTTACAAGAGTCTCGGTGGAAATTCTTTTGGTCTAGTTATAGTTGATGATTTTTCTAGATTTACGTGGGTGTTCTTTCTTGATGATAAATCGCAGGTCCAAAAGATCTTCAAAAACTTCGCTAGGAAGGCCCAAAACCAATTTGAAGTGAAGATCAAGAAGGTTCGCAGCGACAACGGAACGAAGTTCAAGAACGCAAATGTGAACACCTTTCTTGACGAAGAAGGGATTTCACACGAGTTCTCGGCTACGTACACACCTCAACAAAATGGAGTTGTTGAGAGGAAGAACCGGACGCTCATCGAAATGGCGAGAACGATGCTTGATGAGTACAAGACACCGAAGCACTTTTGGGCAGAAGCGGTTGAGACAGCTTGTCATGCAACAAATCACTTGTATCTTCACAAGCTACTCGGCAAGACGACATACGAGCTACTCACCGGTAACAAACCCCAAGTTGGATACTTTCGAGTATTCGGCTCAAAGTGCTACATTCTTGATAAGCATCATCGTTCTAAATTTGCTCCTAAGTCTCATGAAGGTTTCCTACTAGGTTATGGCTCAAACTCTCACACTTACCGTGTCTACAACAATTTCACCCGAAAGGTTGAAGAGACGGTAGATGTGAAGTTTGATGAATCTAACGGCTCGCAAGTAGAGCAATTGCCAATTGATGTAGGAGACAAAGATCCTTCGGAAGCAATCCAAGACTTGTCTATTGGCAAGGTCCGTCCAACGTAGGTGAAGGAGAGCACCTCGTCTGTCCAAGTGGAAGCTTCTACTTCACGACAAGGTGAACCAAGAGTTGATACGGAAGCATCCACAAGTGGGACACACCAATATGAAGGAAACGAGGAAGTGCATCAAGATGAACGTCAACAACCTCCTTCCCCACCACGACAAGAGAACGACAACACCAACAATGAAGAAGGCCAAGAAGAATAAGAAGATGAAGAAGATGTTCAACGAAGATCCAAGCAAAAGCTTTCACGAGTTCGAGCAGGAATTGCTAAAGACCATCCCGTCGAGCAAATCTACAATGATATTCAAACCGGGAGAATCACTCGCTCTAAAACTCGTTTAGCTAACTTTTGTGAAAACTATTCTTTAATCTCTAGCATTGAACCTATGAAGGTCGAAGAAGCATTGGAAGATCCGGATTGGATAAATGCTATGCATGAAGAGCTACACAACTTTGAGAGGAACCAAGTTTGGACATTGGTTGAGAAGCCCGACAACAACCACAACATCATCGGTACCAAATGGGTGTTTCGCAACAAGCAAGATGAAGATGGACAAGTTGTTCGCAACAAAGCATGTCTCGTCGCCCAAGGCTACACACAAGTCGAAGGTATGGACTATGGTGAGACTTATGCTCCTGTTGCTAGACTTGAGTCTATTCGCATCTTACTTGCCTACGCTAATCACCATGATATCACTTTGTACCAAATGGACATTAAAAGTGCTTTTCTAAATGGTGAAATAGAGGAGGAAGTTTATGTTAAACAACCTCCCGGCTTTGTCAATCCTAATAAACCCAATCATGTTTACAAACTTCACAAAGCTCTTTATGGTCTTAAACAAGCTCCTAGAGCATGGTATAAATGCTTGACCAAGTTCCTTATTGAAAAAGGCTTTGAAATTGGGAAAATTGATTCTACTCTTTTTACTAAAAGGGTTAATGGTGAACTATTTGTGTGCAAAATTTATGTTGATGATATTATATTTGGTTCAACTAACCCTCATTTTAGTGAAAAGTTTGGGAAGCTAATGTCAGAGAAGTTTGAGATGTCTATGATGAGTGAACTCAAATTCTTTCTTGGGTTGCAAATCAAGCAAACTAAGGAAGGTACTTTTGTCTCTCAAACGAAGTACACTAAGGACTTATTCAAGAAGTTCAATATGCAAGAATGCAAAGGTATGTCTACACCCATGCCTACTAGTGGACATCTTGATTTGACCAAAGATGGTGAACCGGTTGATCAAAAGGTTTATCGCTCTATGATTGGTTCATTGTTATATCTATGTGCTTCACATCCTGATATTATGCTAAGTGTGTGCATGTGTGCACGATATCAAGCTGCTCCTAAAGAATGTCATCTTAAGGCTGTGAAAAGGATAGTGAGATACTTAATCCATACACCAAATTTTGGCATTTGGTATCCTAAGAGGGCCTCTTTCGATCTTGTTGGCTACCTGACTCAGACTATGCCGGAGACAAGGTTGATAGAAAGTCCACTTCGGGTACTTGTCAATTTCTTGGTAGATCTCTTGTGTCTTGGTCCTCCAAGAAACAAAACTCGGTATTCTTATCCACCGCCGAAGCTGAATATATTGCCGCTGGTTCATGTTGTGCTCAATTACTTTGGATGACCCAAACTCTTAAAGATTATGGGATATATGTGAGACATGTTCCATTGCTTTGTGATAATGAAAGTGCTATCAAAATTGGTCATAATCCTGTGCAACATTCTCGAACTAAGCATATTGAAGTTCGTCATCATTTCATTCGAGATCATGTTGCTAAGGGTGACATTGATCTTAAGCATGTTCGCACCAAAAAGCAATTAGCAGATATATTCACTAAACCTCTTGATGAGAAAGTGTTTTGCAAGTTAAGAGGAGAACTGAACATCATTGATGCTTCAAACTTGGAGTAGAAATTCCATTGGATACATGCAAGACATGAGCTTATGACTAATCCTTGATATTTCTCTTATGATGAAAAACTTATGTCTTGGATATATTTGTATCTTGCATGTTATCTAACCCATGTAGGTACTTGGTTGAATCAAATTCCATGAGATTGTAACCTACTCACATCTTGAGCAATATCTACATCACCAAGTCTCTATACAAAGGTGGTTGAAGACAAGAAAGCACGAAACCATTCAAACATATCCTTTGACAAATTCTATGTTGAGTTTCATGATTATCATTTTTGGATATACAAGTGCTCTTCCTTGCAAGAACTAACCCATGTAGGTAGATGGACTCAAATTCCAAGTGGTGCTCCAAATTCTTGACGAGCTACATCAACCTTGAGCAACCCACGCAAGTTCAACTACATGGACAACACCACCAACCAAGGTATGTTATTCCATCTTAGAGAAGCTTTACTCCGAGTCATGAGTTAAAGCAACTCGACAAGATGAGAATACATCAAGATGCTTAAACGAAAAATGGCAACCCCATTTTGAGCTTAAACGATGAGTATGACCTATGATCAAGTGATCTCACTTGACTCCTAAGTCAATATACTCTAACATAGGTGACTTTGTCGCCGACCATCTCTAGATGAAGTTCTCCTGTGTTCTTTTCTGAGTTTTTGCATTTGTCTCATGCATATTTGTTTCCCCTTTCAAAAAAAACTTCATCTAGATTTCTTTCTGTTTTCTCTGCATTTTCTGCATCTAATTCCTTGCATATCATTCAGTTAATTCCTTGCAAATCTTTGTGAGATCTTACTAGTCTAGTGAGCTGAGGTGACAAGTGTTTTCTCTGTGATGAACTCGGTTACACCGATTTGTTATTTTCGGTCCAACCGAACCTTTTCGATACGACCGAAGCATACCACTCGGTGCCACCGATTTCATTACAGGAAAAACTCTTTGCCACATATTCTGTGTTTCTTCTGATCCAGCTCCACTCAATGAATCTTGTCCTCTACAAGCATCACATTTTTATCATTGCTTTGTTCTGTGTCTCAAGGACCAAACCCATTCACGACAAATTCCAGAGGGAGAGAGAGAGATTACATCTTTATCAAGCCCTTCTTGGAAATTGATGTCAAAGGGGGAGAGAGAGATCACATCAAAGCTTATCATTTAGAGAGAGATCACATCTCATAGGGGGAGAGAGATCCTTCAGGGAGAGAGAGAGAGACCTCTAGGGGGAGATAATACTAGTAGAAAGTATTTCTCAAGGATCCCAGATACTTGGTGTTCAAGAGGAGAGATGCCACATGTCTTCTTGAGGGGAAAGACATGTTCATATGTGCTTACTTGCATTAGTTTGCATTAGCTCTGTTCATTTATATCTTTTAGTTCTGATTTTCTGTTCCCTATCTTCTCCCAGTATCCCATGTTAGATTCAGGGGGAGCAAGACATCTAAGGGAATGAGATCATTCAAATTCATTGCATATCTTTACTCTTGGGGACATGTCTAATCCAATGTGGTACTCAGTACTCACTCTCTACATGTCATCCCAGTCTTGGTATTCTTGTGTGTCTTTTGTTTGCTCTGGTTAGTAGATGCATCTGTGTTATCTAACCTTGTTTACGCAGGTTCATTCCATCATCCTAAGCCAACCCAAGACTACAAGGTAAGTATATGCATCACAATCATGTGTATGAGGAATTCTTGCTGATGTACATACTGTTTGCAAGAAGGACTCATGGGCATGAAGGTATTTCCTTTAATATTTTTTTGCTCTGATGCATATGGCCAAGATACATGTAACACATTCCCTGCTCTATCATGGTTCTGCCATCACATGCTTCTATATTTCATATTCACATGATTACATACATGTAGGGGGAGCCTATGCTTGTTACATGTCTTTCCAAAGCTTTACTTGCTATTCTTTATATCTTTATCTAAAGCTTAGATGTATGTTGCCATCAATTACCAAAAAGGGGGAGATTGAAAGCACAAGTGCTCCCTAGGTGGTTTTGGTAATTAATGACAACATATCTCTTGTTGGACTAACACTTTTATCTAGTATGTTTCAGATAAGTTCAACGATGGAGTGGCATGGACTAAAGGATGTGGGAACTCCTTCAAGATGCTAAGGACAAAGGATTGGCTCAAGCTTCAAGCTCAAGACTCTTCATTTTACATTTCAGTGATCCAAGATCACATTGAGTCTATAGGAAAAGCCAATACTATCAAGGAGGGATGAGGTGTTGCTTAATGAGCCTCTTGCTTCATGTGCTTAGTGATATGCTCCAAAAACCCTCAACCACTTTCTCACATCCACATATGTCCTAAACCTAAAGTCAAACTCGGCCCCACTGATTCTTTCTATCCGGCGCCACCGAGTTTGGATGTCTTAGCCACTGCCACAAACCCTAGGCAAATCGGTCTCACCGATAGGGATCTCGGTCTCACCGAGATGGGATTGTAATCTCTCTGTGTATGTCCATTATCAAAATTGGTCTCACCGAGTTTGAGCAATCGGTACTACCGAGATTACAATGCAAACTTTCTGGTTGACTCATTATCAAAATCGGTCCCACCGAGTTTGATAATCGGTCCAACCGAGTTTGCCTGACCAACTCTCTGGTTAGCTAATTACCAAAATCAGTCTCATAGAGTTTGTGTAATCGGTCTCACCGAGATTACGTTATGCCCTAACCCTAACCGAATTGGTCCTATCGAGTTGCATTCCGGTCCCCCCGAAAACCCTAACAGTCACATTATTTGCTAAATCGGTCTGACCGAGTTTAACGATTCGGTCCCACCGAGTTTGGTAGATTGTGTGTAACGGTTAGATTTTGTGTGGAGGCTATATATACCCCTCCACATCCTCTTCATTCATGGAGAGAGCCATCAGACTGAACCTACACTTCCAGCATCCTATTTCTGAGAGAGAACTACCTACTCATGTGTTGAGGCCAAGATATTCCATTCCTACCATATGAATCTTGATCTCTAGCCTTCCCCAAGTTGCTTTCCACTCAAATCCTCTTTCCACCAGATCCAAATCCTATGAGAGAGTTTTGAGTGTTGGGGAGACTATCATTTGAAGCACAAGAGCAAGGAGTTCATCATCAATGCACCATTTGTTACTTCTTGGAGAGTGGTGTCTCCTAGATTGGCTAGGTGTCACTTGGGAGCCTCCGACAAGATTGTGGAGTTGAACCAAGGAGTTTGTAAGGGCAAGGAGATCGCCTACTTCGTGAAGATCTACCGCTAGTGAGGCAAGTCCTTCGTGGGCGATGGCCATGGTGGGATAGACAAGGTTGCTTCTTCGTGGACCCTTCGTGGGTGGAGCCCTCCGTGGACTCGCGCAACCGTTACCCTTCGTGGGTTGAAGTCTCCATCAACGTGGATGTACGATAGCACCACCCATCGGAACCACGCCAAAAACATCCGTGTCTCCAATTGCGTTTGAATCCTCCAATCCCTTCCCTTTACATTCTTGCAAGTTGCATGCTTTACTTTCCGCTGCTCATATACTCTTTGCATGCTTGCTTGCTATATGTTGTGAATGTTAAACTTGTGCCTAAACTCCACTTAAACTTTAAAGAAACTTAAAAACTGCAACTTTGGTACTTAGTGTCTAATCACCCCCCCTCTAGACACCTCTTCTCAATGTCCTACACAAGTTCTAGTGTTGGGGGAGAAGAAAGGTTCTTTGATGTGTCGGTCAGCGAGCCAACAAGTCCAAAAACAGGAGCGCTCAATGCTGATCAAGGAGGAGTTAACGCTGAGGCATATTCCACACCTAAGGCTCCTGATACAACAATGAAGTTTGAAAGTTCTCAGAAATGGATTTGGGGCAAGGATAGAGTACACAAGAACACTGAAGGACAACACAGTGAGCAGAGCACTACTGGTGTGTGGGAAAGGCGGCAAGCCAAAGAAGAAGGAGGAGGTGCAGGATGTACTGAACCCAGAAGGCATCATGAAGAAGAGAAAAAGGCGTAAGGTTAAGAGGTCTGAGTGTCCATCCCACCTTTACCTTACGCACAAGGATGCGTGGTGGAGAGTCGAACGCTTTGATGACAACCACAACCATCCACTGATAAGAAAGCCATCTCTGACAAAATTTCTAGACTCACATAGGAACATTCCCAAATACGAGCAAGATGTCTTACGGATTCTACATGAATGCAACATAGACACCGCAAGGCAAATGCAACTAATTTCATGGTTCTATCATGATGCTGAGAATGTACCATACACAACACAGGACCTTGCGAATCAGCGAGCCAAGTTTCGTAAGGAGTACCTTAATGTAGACGTGGGGAGCACAATTGCATACTTTGAGGAGCTCAGGGCAAAGGATCCAGATTTCTATTGGAGAATGAAACTTGATGATGAAGACAGGGTGAAAAACGTGTTCTGGATAGATGGTGCATCACGTAGGGCATACGCGAAATACAACGACATTGTGTCTTTCGACACAACGTACATGACTAATATGTACAAGATGCCGTGTTCCCCCTTCATTGGCATTAACAACCACAGGGAATCAATCCAATTCGATTGTGGTTTTGTTCAAAACGAACTGACTGACAATTTTGTGTGCATGTTTAACACGTTCTTGCATGCGATGGGCGGGGTTGCACCAAAGAACATAATCACAGATCAGGACTTTGCCATGAGGAATGCTATTGACGAGGTGTTCATCGGGATAGTACACAGAAATTGCAGATGGCACATTATGAAGAAAGCATAGGAGAAGCTTGGGAGGTTAATGGCCGATGATGAACCACTGAACAAAGCATTCAAAGATTGTGTTGACAACAGCTTGAATGGTCTTGTATTTCCACACAACACACTCCACTCATATTGCCACAAATTACATAATTGTGCCGCGATATCCAATGTTACCATGCTGAAATATAGTAAATTATGACCAACATTAAACATTTTTCCCACGTTGATAAAAATAAGGTTTCATGTGAAAAAACTGGACTGTTGTGAAAGAGTTACCAGTACTCATGTTCTTAAGTGACCATGACCACTTTAGCATATTTGCCATGTAGTTATAGTTCCAAAAATCTGCATTGACTACAACCACCTAGTGTTGCATGAAGGAAGTTATCATGATAAGTGCATCAAAAGTTATCATGATATGTGTAGTTGACTTACCATCTTTTTCACTATTGCATGGAGTGGAAGAGTTATATGAGATTGGGTCACATATAACTATGTAATTGAGAACATGAGTACCATGAGGTGTTATCATGTTAAGTGTATTAGAATTACCATGAGGTGTGCACTGAAATTACCACATACTGTCCCCTGAAGCAAGTTATCATGTTAAGTGTATTAGAATTACCATGAGGTGTGCACTAAAATTACCACATACTGTCCCCTGAAGCAAGTTATCATGTTAAGTGTATTAGATTTACCATGATGTGTGCATTGAAATTACCATCTACTTGGTTTTTGAACGCAGTTGAGGAGTTTTGAGGAAAAATGGTGGAAGATGTTGGACGATCATGGGCAAATGGACAACGAGCATTTCCATTGGCTGTGGGAAAACAGGGAATGCTGGGTCCCGGTGTACTACATGCACGACTTCTTCCCATTCTTGCAGACAACATCAAGGAGCAATGGATTCAACGCTGTGTTGAAGAAGTACGTCAACCCAAATAACTCGCTAGTGGAATTTGCAAAACAGTACACTGCAATACAGGAGAAGGTGATGGTGAGCGTGACAAAAGAGAACCTGGAAACAGTGTACAAAGAGGTGGATACATACTCCTTCAACCCACTCAAGTTACAGGTGCAGGGCCTCTACACGCATAATATTTTCACCAAATTCCAGATGGAGATGAAGGTGAAAACTGGCTACAGATGTGACACGTTGCAAGATGGGTCATTCAAAGTTGGCTCAGTCATAGGAATCATACCAAAATATGGGGACAGGGACTACCATGTGCAAGCAAACATGGATGAAGGGACATATTCATGCACTTGCTGCAAGTTTGAGCGAGATGGTATACTATGTGCACATGTGTTACCAGTGATGGACCAAATCGAGGTCTACGAGACACCTGAGAAGTATATTCTAAAGAGGTGGACTTGGGATCAACAGGAAGATCTAATCAAACCTGATTTTGAACAACCAACAGTTAGTAAGAGCATGCCAGAGGAGGGAAAAAGCGTCATGCGATATACATCAATGCTAAGGGACTTCAAGGCAACAGCCAAGGACGCTTGCCTCATAGATGATGGGGCCAGGGTGGCCAACAAGCACCTATATGCTTTCAAGGAAGAAATGGACGCGCTAACAAAAAGCCAACGTAAGAAGGCCAGAAAGGACAAGGAAGAAGCTAGAGGATCGTTCCAATCACAACAAGATCCATGTTCTATTCCGGTGGTCATAACGAGTGAAGCTGTCCATGCCGAACAGCAAACAAGCATACCTAACATGGACAACCCAAACACGGGACAAACAAGCATCCCTGTGACAATACAAGCTAGCGCCAACATGCCAGCCGCTGCATCCCATTCCTCGAACACAAAAACGATACTAGACCCTCCGAAGACTGTCACGAAAGGACGGTCGAAAACAAAGAAGCATCAGCATCCCTTTGACATTGCAAAACCAGCAAAACAAAGAAAGTGCAGTGTTTGCGGCAGCGTGCACCACGACAAGCGCATGTGCACGTCTCCTCTAGCAAGATGAATGAAAGAGAAAACAAGATTGTCACTACAAATGAATGGACAGGAAACGTATCTTCATTTGTTTTGCTGATTGTTATCAGTGCAAAAATGTAATCCAAATTATAGCACCTATATTTATGTAAGTTATCAGCAGATTTGTGGGCTAGAGTTTTAAGAATTTTGTGGTGAAACTTATCATAAACATATTGGGTAAGTTATTTGTGGGATATCCTCAGTTTCCTATATGTTTTACATGTGTCATTTCACTACAATGAGTTTTCAACACTATACGCACTCAGAAAAAAGTTATTCCACCTAATTTTTTTGGAAAACTACCAGCTTGTATTCATACTAGTTATCAGCAATACAAAATGCAAGTTACCAGATAAATTTCATGACCAAAAAAGAATGAGAGAACCAACTTTTATCAGCCTATTTATATAAGAAAATAGTAGTCACGTAAGGTATATGTTACCATATGGTACTGAATTTCTTCTATGTGTGATGACAAGACACTAAAAAACAACCAGTGTGCCAACAAAGAAAATGCTAAACTACTTCTTTCGACTAGTTAACATCAATTTAAGACCAGCACTGAAAAATGCTCTCACAACAGAAAAAAGGAAGGTGATGACAGTTGATACCTCACGAACTGTTGCCAAACAAATGATAGCGCCACTCTTTGCATCTGTTTTGAGTGTGATTTAGCCACCTCGATGTCAAAAAATTTCTGAGTGCCGGTACTTGCTCATGGGTGAAGGCAGGAATAATTTTCCCATTCCACAGCTCCAAAGACGTGAGAGCGAAGTAGCCACAATCAATGCTGAAAACAGAGTGTGTGTGTGTGAGTACATAAAACATGATATCTAACAAATGGGGCTACATCTAAAATAGGGAACACAGATGAACAACTAACCCGTTCTCTTGTTTAAAAACATCAATATACACGAGTTCATAATCTTGAATTTGCTTGTGCGACTCCTTATATGAAATCAACCAAGCCTTCTTTATAGCATTCATATACCTTGTTGCGTGCTCAATTAAAGATGGACTATCTTCTTCACGCAACGAATCCAACACCTCAAATCGTTTCGCCTTAAGATTCAGCGACAGTACATACCAATGACCATCGTCTGGTCTAGGTCCCAACTTTTGCAAGGCAGGGAATAGAAGCTGCAATAATCATAGCAGTAACAAAAAAGAGGGAGCCATATTTAAATGCAGGGACCACAAGAAAAAGTTATCATGGCAGAAGAAACAAGTTACCCGATAATGAGTGCTAAACTTACGATGCAAAACAATCTAAGTTATCATGGCAGAAGAAACAACTTACCAGAAACTGAGTGCTAAAGTTACCATGCAAAGGTAAATGAACTATCATACCAGACTATGTATATATAATGAAGTTATCATGAAAGAAGTGCACTGTAAAAAATAAAAAAAGTGTAGACAATGGATATTAAAAGTGTAGAGTGCCAAGAAAACCCAGAAAGTACCTCATTTTGATGGCTTAGAATGTAGTGTTGGTCCCGTCGGAAATGATGAAGTACAGATTTAAAGTTGAAGTCTCCAATAAGCAGATAAACGGACAACAGCCAAGGGAAGATAATCTTGTTTGGCATTTCCAAATATTGAAGAACACGAACATGCAACTCGGCAATACTGGTTGAGACCTGCCCCGTTTCTCTCACACAATTAGCAAGCTCGCCGAGTGTGACCCACCTCCCATCAATGTTGATTACCCTGACGCTGCAATACCAGAGGGGAAGAGTCTAAAAAACAAATGGAATGGCAACAAAATGCATGAAAAACTAAGAAATGGTCGTTTATTACTACTTAATCTTGGAGTTTGAGTCAGTTGTGTGCTTGATAACTTCAGCGTAAACAACCTCATCATCTTCGCTGGGGATGAGGTCCGAAAATGGCGGCAGCAGGTATTGTGATGGGCGGGTAACCCTAACTTTCCGAATTAGTGATCTAGGTGTGGCGCTGGGCTGCATACACTCTTTGGGTTGGGGTAAGTGTGGTGTAGAAAATGTGGGAATTTGAAAATTCTCTGCAAAACAATATGAAATGCTTAGCAAGGATAGGTGATGATAAAAAAGGTTAAACAATCTAAAGGGTTTCAACCAAAAGTGGTAGATCATAAGTTATCAGTCTGTTTGTGAATAATTTATAAAGCAGTCTGGACAAAAGTTATCAGCAGGCATTGATATGGTAGATCAGTCTCTTTATAGGTGGTAGATCATAAGTTATCAGTATGTTTATGAATAGTTTATCAGCTGTTTGGACAGAAGTTATCAGCAGACATTGATATGGTACGTCACAACTTTGGCATTCTCAAACTAACAAAAATTGATTACCTCCTTGGACAACAGCTCTTCCTTTGGCTGATGGGTTGTTATGTTCAAATTCTTCCCACCACATAAGTACTTCATCATCGTCAAGTTCGACATCGTACACCCGAACACGACGGTCTTTTCATGAACATAAAAAAACAGGTAAGATTAGGGGCATGATAAAAGGATATTAACGATAAACAAACCAAAAAAATGCATATATAGAAAATAACACTCATGAGCTCCGTGGATAAGACCATCAAAACAACAAGGGAGGGGGTGTTGTCAATGCCTTAGTGGGAGAACTAAAAATTACCATAGAACATATGGTCTAAGGCAGGGTAGTGGAGCATGTTGTCAAAGTAATGAGAGGTGTTACCATCGTGTAGCAAATCAAGTTACCATGGAGTTGGAAGGTATGATACCGGGTGGGAGAAGGGGATGTTATATTATGAAAACAACACACGATCATGTTGTCATGGGAGGTAAAAATAATACATTGTAATCAGTAATCACAAACAGGAGTACACACATATAGAAAATAAATACAAAAGCACAACACACAAATTATGGTGAACGAGAATCACAAAATGGTTCATTTCACATAACACAAAAGCATAAAGAGTCATATTACATTCATCCACACACGCACACAGACATAGGGAAAAGGAAGAAAGCACATAAAAACAGTTAAAAAGGTCTTCGATTAAGTGCCTCCATCATTCACTCGTTGCTTTGAAGCGAAGACACAAAAAGGTCTTCACTTACCGGAGTTGGCAGGCAGCGCCCAAGCAACCGGTTCAACGTCAATGCCCTCAACATTCTTCGCGGCAGTAGAGGCAGGCGCTGGGATCGCATCTGAATCAGCTAATGTTGTAGCTGCTGCATGTGGTACTTCTGTTGCTTGCGGTGCGGCTACTGATTCTAGCACTTCTGTTGCTTGTGGTGCTCCTGCTCCTGTTTGTGGTGCATGAGGTGATGCAGGAATACCTTGAACCGCAGTTGCCGCTGGTGGAGCCACTGGTGGATCTTCAGGCATCACACCAAAAATGGAGCCAAGCCCGAGAGAGCAGCTTGGTGGGGTGAAATCACCATCAACTCTAAATACAGCATCGTCGCTTGCAACTTCTGGAGTAACAACAGTATCTTCAACTTGAACTTGATGATGCGATTGGACATTCTGGGAATCATCCGCAACTTGAAGTTCAGCAGCTTCGTCTTGAGCATCAGAATTGACCGCTTGGACTGCAGTATACAAGTACACTTACCATCAGAAAATACTATAGTTACCATCATAAAAAAGTAAGAGTTACCACCAGAAAATGTTATAGTTACCATCAGAATAGTCAATACCCGGAGCTGTTTTTCCTGCATCAACACCAGATACTACAACAGCTACTCCAGCTTCAGGGGGCACGGACACTTGGGCAGCTTCGGTGACGGGTTCAGTAGCATGTTGAGCTGCATAAAATGAGAGGACAAAAAAAGTTATCACATTAAACAAACTAGATATGTACGTTTAACATCAGACTATTTATCATTCAATGCATACCAGTGTCCATGATAGGAGTTTCATCAGCATGAATTTCATCATTACCAACTGCAGTGGCAAGCTCTTCAACAACAACAGTGACGGTGGGCATTGTAGCCAGTTGTTCTACAGATTCAGCAGCATCAGATGCAACTTCGAGGGCTGCTGCTGCTTCGACGGACGATGGTGTGGTAGCATGTTGAGCTGCATAAAATGAGAGGACAAAAAAAGTTATCACATTGAACAAACTAGATATGTAAGTTTAACATCAGACTATTTATCATTCAATGCATACCAGTGTCCACGACGGGAGTTTCATCAGCATGAATTTCATCATTAGCCAGTTGTTCTACAGATTTAGCAGCATCAGATGCAACTTGGGGGGCAGCTGCTGCTTCGACGGACACTGGCAAAGAGCCCATCACAATTGAGAAACAGTAAGACGCAGCTAGCTATGAGCCTCCACAGGGATTTGACTGTCTCAGCCGTCGGATCCCGAACGTACGTTACATATCAAAGTCAGGCATTCCTGGTCGCCCACGCGCGTCGCGTACCGTCTCATGGGCCGCTGCTCCATGGAGCGACCTCCTGTTGCTATCAGTAATCGGGCCGTGAAGGCCCAGTCATTCCCTCTCCGACGCTAACGACCCAAGTAGCCCAGGTTTCACCTACATCCCACCCCAAACAACAGTTCCTCTATTCCCCCGTGCTGCCGTTCCTTCCTCCTCTAGATGCGATGGCGTTCCTCACTCCTCGATGCGCCCGCGATCCACCGTGGGCATGTGTGACTGCCCCCGCGACGGTATGGTCCGCCCCTCCTACACTTCTTCCTTAGCCCCCTTCTTGTCGTTTTTAAATTTCCTGTCTTGCAGCGTTCGTCTACGGCGGCTGCGGCATCCGCCCGCCCCGTCGGCTTCCACCGCTGGCTGTCGTCATACTACATCGTCCTCCATGCCTTGCAGATCTTCCTCACGCCCTTCCCCTCCCGTAACCGAATCTGGAACTGATGCCTTAAAGGTCCACTGTCCACCTCCTGTCATAATGGTGATAATGGTAGTTAACCTCAGGGGTTATGATGGTGATTAATTTGCGGCGTGTGTGCATTACCCCAATCTCCCACTCTTCCTTCTATATTATGTCTGGTAGCATTCCTTCTTTCCTGCCTTCTGTGTTGTCTCGCCACCATGCCTGCTGTGGTGTTGCCTAGGTCTATTCTTGCTGTCTATTCATCTTACTCCTAATTCTCCTACATGTTCTCATATGTACACAACTTCCCTCCTTCGTTGCAGGTTTGCAGTGCTCATTCGCTGGGATTTCTGTGTTGGAATTGCTCGTGCCTGTGTGGATTACACCCAATTGCAAGCATCGCTTCTGGACAAGTTCCACAGCTGACTCATTCTTACATATTGTTGCCTTATCATCATCTACTATCTTTTTCTTTGTTACTGTGATTTTAGTTGTTAATTCTATGTGATTTGTTTGATTTTCATTCCAACCAGCCACATCCATTTTGTCTCTTTACTTTCCTTCCGTTTGTTTCAGATTTCATATAACTGTTTGTGACACATGCTGAACCTAAGTAGAATAAAAATGCCTAAATGTTCTCAATTACAAGACCATGGAAGCGATGTGTGTTAGCCACATTGCGGTATAGGACCAAGTAGAGTCATGCCCCAATGTATGCGGGCAAGGATTAACGAACCACTTAATATGCACAATTCAATTGGACGGCCAAAAAGAAAGAGTATGTTAATTCACCTCCACTTGTGCTGCTTTACGACATTTTCTTTACCTTGATATAATCATGTTCTATACTGCTGTAAAAGAATATTTAGACTACAGGCATTTGGTCCCTCATGATTCCTTGTGGCGCTTGTATCAGTTTCCCCTACACTGTAAAATACTGAAAGTTGAAAGATTAGACATCCATTTACCTGACATGAATACTATTACTTACAAATCAAAAGAAAATCTTGAAACTGTTGAATCTAGTGCTGAAAAGTTGAAGACAATTATGCTTACTGAATGGTTTGTTGCAAACCAAAAGTTTCCAGAAGCTCGACAATTGACATATTGCAGTTTCCCAAGTGAATGGATATGGGAATGGACTGAGAAATTGTTGAAAAAAAGGTGCGAAACTGGTGAAAATATAGGCCATGTATACTATGTCTATCCATCTGCCGGTGAGCGTTTCTATCTTAAGATGCTTTTGATTGTTGTAAAGGCTGCATGTAGCTTTGAGGATTCGCGTACCTTCAATAATATTACATACAGTACATTTAAAGAAGCTTGTGTGGCTCGGGAATTATTAGGTGATGATACAGAATGGTACACTGCATTTGATGAGGCGTTAATATGGGCAACATCGGCTCAGCTTAGGTATCTTTTCGTGGCAATCATTTCGCATTGCAGTGTAGAAGATGAGCATGCATTTTAAACAAATACTACTCTTACATGACTGATGAGATCCAGCAAAGCTACCGTGTTAATGAGAAAGGACTTCATTAACGGGAGCTACCCTTCCAGGTCAACAGAATGACATCAGTCCACCAAAAAACAAATGTCTTTGAGTTCACCCGTCTTCTGGTTCAAACAAAAGCATACCGAACCAAGTAAGTACATCTAGCCAACTATCAATACAAACCAAGGTAAATATTCCCTTGTACTGCAAGTATTTAGATTTTCATATATATCATGTCACTATCATAATTTCTTGATCTAATTAAACATGATATTGCAGAAGAACATTCTGCCTGAGTTGCTACTGAAAACAAAAAGCCGGTCAGTGTTCCTTCAGTTTTCTTCTCACACTGTTATCTTACGATTGGTACTTGCCTCATACATCTACTTGCAAAATAGAATAAACCAAAAACTGGCGAAAACTTCAACCCCATTCAAATTGATGAAATCTCAGTCCACTCCCCAGCTGCAACAACAGACATATCTCCACCTCTAACCATGATATCTAAATTTTATTCTACATAGTATCATTCCCTGCTTATCATGTCGTACCTTACCATATTCTCCTCCGAAGCATAAAGGTCCCTGATTAGACAATCCCCAGAAGCTACTAATGATATTGGAACCAAGCGAAAGAGAAATTCTACTAAGAGGTTTGTTCCCCAGCTGCCAATTCATCACATTACCAATTGTTGTAATATCTGCAAAATGACTTGAACTCACACTTCACGTGCCAATTACAAGACATCAATAGATGGGAAGAAGTTTTCTGCCCAAAAGAAACTGAACATGGGTGCCCCAGAACAGAATGCCACTTGAAGACATAAGATTCAAAAAGAAATGAAGGAAGAGGACAAGCATCTTTGTGCCTTCGCGGATCAAAATATTAATGTTTGCCTTAATAAGAAAACCTTTCGTTGTCTTCTCAGCATCCACTTCAGTGTTTGCCATCTGCCCAACGGCCTGCACAAGTCTACCAGATGTGTTTTCTTCTTTTGTGCTAATAACAACATGTACAATGCACTGATAATGACCTTCATGCAACCAGCAACTATGCTCTGCTCTTCTTCATTAATCTTCGTAAGAATTTCGTCCAAGATTACCTTCCAAGGGATAGGGACAATCCCCAAGTTACCTGTGAATTTGCAGCCAACGTGTACACAACATTTAGAAAGAAGAATCAACAACAAAATGGCAAATAATATAATCATGTCAAATCTATTACCTATTGCCACTGGATGAATCTATCTTGCTTCATCTCACACTAACCCACAAGGGACTTGCTAGAAGTATATATAGCACCAAGCAGGTCATTATCAAGAGCAAGCCAACTCACAGTTTTAAATTAAATTCATTAACTTCTCACTCCCATTCAAGTATCAGTTATGAGTAGGACAACCTTTTGCATTCCTCTTTAATAAAACTACATAATAGGATTTCATACCTATGTATTAAAGACTGACAAATCACACCAACCACCGAGTTGGCAATTTTTTTTAAAGATTTACCAAAATATTTATTCGCAGCCACAAATATTTCAGAAGAAGGCTATTTAGGAACCAAATTGAAGGCAATTTTTACGCCATTAAATACCATGGTATACAAGCTAAAGTCAACTACCATCACACTTATCATTTTATAACATACCATGGATTTTTTTCAAAACTGACATATCTTTTCAGAACAATCTCTTTTATTACATCAGATATGGACGGGTGCAGCAACGTGCGCCTTCATGGTCTAGTAGGTTGTGAAACGACAACAGGAGACGTCAATGTGGGATGATCTTCAAGATCCACAACCTCTATCGGCTGTGAAGATGTTGCTCTTAGTCGAGGAGAAGACCTAGTCTTGGTAAACTGCACCTTTTTAGCGGCATTAATTCCACTTGACTTCCTGAAAAAAAAGCAAAGTTGTGAGATGTAGTGTTAAAATGAACAGACATAGATAGCTATTTATAAGAAAGTAGATGCATAGATGCATAGAAACAAGGAGACAGTTACAGGTTATCATTGTAATACTACTAAAATTACCAGACAAAACAGTTCAAAACTACCATGCAAAAATAAAAATACAAAAAAAAAGAAATACCAATTGGTTCAACAGATTACCTAGATTTTGGGATACTAGATGACGCCTCAAGTGTACCAACTTGTTTGCAGGGTGCCCTGAAAAAATAAAATGAAGTAGTGAACAAAGAGGTTGGACCAGTAGTTTAGAACCAAACAAAGCGAAGATGTGTATAAGACAAAAAAGGTGCAAGTTATCAGAGGGGTACTACTGAAGTTATCACATAAAATTAGTTGAAGCTACCATGCAGTGTTAGAAAACAGAAGAAATACAAGAAGTAGAAAAAATACAAAAGGATATTTCACCTGCGTGGAACCTGTTTAGTACCAGCTGAGGGTCAAATGACCTCACCGGTGCCCTTGTCAGCCAAACGGATCTCAAGCTCTTCTACAACAACTTTCATGACAGATAAATGAATGTCCCTTTCTGACAGCTGGACAGGCTCAGGTGGCGGAGCAGAACGGGGTGGAGATGGTAGCTTCAACTTCTTGTGCCTCCGCATGTAAGCCAAATTTTTGGCAAGCTGAGCACCGCATCTTTTAACAGAAGATTCAGTGGCCAGATCAAACTGCGTGTCTGTCATATCACGCTGGCTGAGCACGCCATCCCCTGAGCTGCTTGACACCATGTTAGAAGTACCAGTGAGCATGATCTGGGACTCAATAACAGGTTCATCACCCGCACGGTCAGATAAGCCTTCAACATTTCCTGCTACACTGTCACGCGCTTCAGCGTTTGCACCACTTGATTGAGTTGGGTCCACATTTACTGCTACACTATCAGGTATGCCTTCAACATTTTCTGTTACACTGTCACGCACTTCAGTGTTTGCATCGCCTGAGTGAGTTATATCCACATCCGTTGCCCCGCTGCCAGATGCCACATTCTCTGCCCCGCTGCGGGAAGAAGAACCATGATGGAAAACCGTAAAGCCAATGTAATCATCATCAGATCCGTCCCCGTCGTTTTCATCCGTATCACGGTCAGTATCAGACTCATTAATATTTTTCTTGCCAGCACTCTCCGATTGACGGGTACGGCGTGCAGGAGAGGGCTTTGCCATATTCCGGGTAGCAGAAGAAATCATCCTAAGATCAGTGTCTAGTCGACGAGACACATGTGAACAACCATCATCATCAAGTGAGACGAACCCTTGCACAAGATCGCCAAGCAAGCCAACAAAGCCAGATGAAAACCGACCCACGAGCTCAGAAGCCTTTGCAAGTTTCTACTCATTAATAACAATCAAAATAGACAAAAAGGGACACTTTTAGTTACTAGACATTATTTTTAGATGCAAACAATAATGGACACACAAAAACAGACAAAACAAGAGATCATAAGAGAACTAAAAGAATAGGCAGGATTTCCATACTCAAGTTATCATGTGAGTGCAACAGAAAGTATCAAACAAGTACAACACAAGTTATCAACAGTTAAAAAATAAAAATTAGATTGGTAAAACATGATTTATCAGGCAAAACAGACACAAATTACCATGTGTATGCAACAAAAGTTACCATCATAAAAAACAAAATAAAAATAGCAATGAAGAAAATATTTCAGATGTGTAATACAAAAACACTTATAAGGTTGCATAGTCATTAGTTACCATCAAAAAATGTATCGACAGTAAAGAAAAAGGCTACAAAATACCAGAATACATATAAACAAAAAAAAAAGCATACCTCTTCACTGCAGTTTGGTGGGACATGCACACGCATGAACTTCCCAAGACCTTGTAAACCGCCAAACAAGCAGAAATCAACGCTAAACTGGGGTTTCAACTAGTGATTTGTTGAGAATGAAAACGAGTAAAGAAAAGTATAAATAACAAATGCATTTGCAATAAGTACATGAACTGATTAGAAGGAAAAGAAAAAAAAGTTACCGGTAGTTTGCCATAAGAAATTCCGTCCGCTTGGACATCCATACTAAGCAATTGGGATATCTTCTCTTTTGTCCAAACATTGATAGCAAATGCACCATCAGCCAATAAGATACCAAGACCAGTAAGATCGATAGCATCAATGTACAGAAGCTGGTAAAAAGAGTCGTTGCTGTCAGAAATACACAACCAGACAGCAGGAAAAAAAAGCACCAACACTTACATTGTAGAAAAGAAGACACCCCTTTGTAGGCCTCCCCTTCAGAAGTGCCTTATGGAGCTCATCAGCAATGAACTTAGACCAGTTCAAGTCCTTGACTCTATTAATGTTTTGCTGAAAAAAAAGAAAGTAAATGAACAAAAAATCTACATGATATAAAGCAATACAATTACCATGTAAACATGATGCAAGTTATCAGCCATGTAGCATAAGTTACCAGTACTTACCCGCACACTATACCATCTAGGGTTGATCTTGTTGGATGTAGTAGGAGCAATGACAGTATTGCCAGCAAGCATAAGCCACATCCGCTTGAACTTCTCATCATAATTGACAGAACTTGTTATGAGATCAAGGACATCAGTCATCTTCGGTGTGTGACCAAGCTCACCAAACATCTCAATCCCTAACTCAATATTAGCTTCTGTGGGCATACTGTAAGGGACATCATTCCCACCACGGGGCACACCCATCACACGATGAACTGACTCTTCGTTAACAGGGATCCTCCCACGCCCCGGAACAACCACTTCACGAGAGTCTGGCTCATATAACCCAGCAAGCCATTCACTAAGAAAACTGAAGAGATGGTCGCACTTGATCTCTCAAAGGCTTTTAAAGTCCATTTCATCGATAGCATTTTTCCTACCATCAGACAGATCTTTACACGCAGCCAGAAGTGAGTTAGGCGAAGCCCTGTTACGAGGTGGAGGGCGCTTTGAAATTTTTGAAGGAACACCCTCATGGCCATCACCACGACATTTGCGCTTCCTTGGCATCGTGCCCCTGAGAAATAAAACAATATTAAAGGACTGACAAGTAAGGAGTTACAAAAGGTGAATTGGAAGATACATCAACCAATGAGATAACAAAAACAAAAAGTCTGGTAACTTGTATGAATGAGGCTGATAGCCAGAACTTAACAACCATGATAACTTTCTTAAAATGTCATTGAAAATAGATACTGAGTTGTCTTAGAATGTCAATGAAAATAGATACTGAGACAAATGGGTGATTTGAAAATGCAGATAGAGTAATTAAAATGGCAACAACTTAACAATTCAAGTGCTAGTTTGAAGTAATAAGAAATGGCACAAATCAAAACAGAATGCTAGATATAAAACAAGTGGACAACAGAGGGGTTGCAGGGTAACCACTAACAAAAATCAGTGGTAATGAGAAGCAAAAAAGGACTTGGAAAAAACATTACGCAATAAGTTGTATCTGAAACATGTGCTAGAATGAAATTCGTGGTAATACTTAACAAATTCGGTGGTAACTTTAGTGAACGAATCCTGATAGATGTGCACCGACCACAATTTAAAGTTGCATGTGAATCTAAACAAGCCACACCTCGCACAATACAACATCACAGATCTGCACCCGAAAACACATCAGGGAGGGGGTTGGATACAGAGTTCACATCCACATTCCAAAAATTCGTTAAAAATGGAAGGAACCACGCGTGGATCAGACTCGTACAAACCACCCACCTTCAAAATCGGTCTTCAACCACCTATTTCATCGCCATCTATGCCTAATCCACAACTTATCCCCCCTCCCCCCCATACGACCTAGAATTAAAACGGATGAACTCACATATGCATTCACAACTCAATCAAAACTCGACGAAATAGGTCGCTGCAACATATGGCGCTCTCATCCGCGGAACCCCAGGCTTTACCCCACAACGGAAACACAACGGGGAGGGTGGGGGGGGGGATCTCACCAGAACAAGTCGCCACCGACCGCCTCGGAAGCAACCAGCGCCCGTCTGGAGTGGACTCGCTCGATATCTGCAGAAACTCGAGCGATTTGGAGTGGACTCGCTCAGAGGAAGAGGGAGAGGAGAAGTAATGGCGGAGTGGGAGGAGTGGGGCGGATTGGAGCGAGAGCTGTTGCAGTTTGGGAGAAGAAGAGAGGGGATCGTGGGCGAGGGAAGTGGAGATTGGACGAAGCCGCGGCGGGCGGGGCCACTTGCCAGAGGGAGAAAGGGCGCGGGATAACTCCCTCGCGCGAGAGACGCTGGGATGCAACGACGCAGATCGGACGGCTATAGTATCGTTCGGACCTTTTGTCAAATACAGAACGTTCGGTCGTTACATTTGTCGTAAACAAATTCTCAATAATGGCATTGTTTCAATCAAGATTAATTATCAGCATGGTCCATACTACCAAAGTGCAAAAGCTCAAAAATATGGCAGCGCAATGTTTTTACCAAAATAATATTGCGAGCTCAAAAATATGACTTGTTTGTTGGTATGGCGCCGTGTTTGATTGATAAGGGGGTTGTTGTACTACAATATGCAGATGATACGGTGATTTTTTTGTCTCGTGATTGTGCTAAAGCTGTCAACCTTAAGTTGTTACTCTACCTTTTAGCATTGATGTCGGGGCTTAAGATCAACTATTTGAAAAGCGAAATTTTTGTGGTAGGTGCTGATAATGGAGTTTCTAGATTTTACTCAGAGCTTTTTGGTTGTGTTGTTTCCACTTTACCTATGAAATATCTTGGGGTGCTAATTAGTTTTGATGCACCTAAAACTATCGGCTGTGAATTCCTTGTGGGTAAGATGATTAGGGGAGTGGATGCCTCGAAGGGGCATCTTCATTTGGGGGCAGGCTTATTTTGGTCAATTCTTGTTTGTCTGGTATCCTTTCCTTTATCATGTCTATGTTTTTGTTAAATAAGACTACCCTAAATAAGCTTAACAAACCCACATGAAGCTTCTTTTAGCAAGCTGGGAGACTTAAGAAGAAAATTCGTGTGGTCAGATGGAATGTGAGATTTGTTGCTTGAAAAATAAAGGTGGGCTGGGTGTTTTGGATCTTAAAAAACAAAACACCAGCTTCCGTACTAAATGGTGGTGGAAATTGGATACTCAGGAAGGATTGTGGCAACAAATTGTTTGAGCTAAGTACTTTCGTAATCAGACGGTTGCCACGATCAAAGCTCGCTTTTCAGATTCTCCGTGCTGGAAATTTATTTTGAAAGTTAAACATATCTATATGGAAGGTAGAAAACTTCTTAACAGTGGTAATTTGATCAGGCTTTGGCATGACCCCTGGCTAGGTTCAAGCATCCTAAAACATGAATATCCTATTTTGTTTGATATTTGTAACAATCAAAAGTGCACGGTTGCTTGTTTTGTTGCTGATGGGTGTTCCCTAAGTTTTAGGAGCCTTGCTATACTGATCAGTGGAATAAGATTGTGCTTGGAGCTAGAGCTTTACGTTGAACGACTCCCCTGATAGTGTGACTTGGAGCCTGAATAAATCAGGCAGGTTTAGGACTAAATATGATTAGAAGTTGCTGGAAAAACCTTTCGCTGGTTCTCATAACGGTTGGATCTGGAAAGCCGTCATCCCTCTTAAATTGAAATGCATATGTGGAAGTTGTTTGGAAATGCCGTGCTAGTCTAAAGAAGAGAAAATGGTTGGCCTATGTGCTCTTTTTGTAATGTTCTTGAAGATGCTCAACACCTGTTTTTCGGTTGTGGGGTCTGTATCTGTTTGGGTCACTATTGATAGAGTTACAGGTACTGATAGCTGCCCAAGGAACTTGTGGCAAAATTTTACTTGGTTCTATGCTTTTCTACTTTAGGGGCACAAATAAACTATGATGTGTGTGGCTGCTATTTGCTAGGGGATTTGGACCCTTAGGGACAAGATAACCTTTGAGCAGCATGTTATGCGATCTCCCATGGAGGTTATCTTCACTGTTTGCTCTTTTATGATGTAATGGGCAGGTCTTCTCAAAAGCGCGGACAAGGATGTGTTCCAAGTTGGATTTAGGGTGTTGATAAAGAAATCTATGATGCTCACTTGGTAGATGAATCCACCAGTTGTTGTGTGGGCTTGGGACATGCTTATGGGGTGTGATCGGCTGTTTGAAGGGCTCCTTTGTGGTTGCGTTTTGGTGGAAATGTTTCCTCGGGGGTGAACTATGTGTGCTTTGTTTTGTGGCGTAGCTGTGTAGGTTAGTGTTGGTTTTAGTTGTTTGGTTACAAAACTAGATGTGTTGTCAGGTTTTTGCCCAGTAAGGGGTGTTTGGAGGTCGAGCACTCATAGCGGGTTTTGTGGCAATGCACTAACTCACCTCCCTCTCTTTCCCTCCTCCTCATCTTGCTTGTAATGTTTGTGAACTTCTGTATTTTTGTTAAGCAACTAATGGAAAGGGGATGCTCGGTTGGAGAAAAATCACCAATGTTTTTGCACCTCTCAGCACCCCTTAGTTGGACAGATCGATTCTGTATTCACTGAATGATTGAGTTACAAAGTACACATACATATATCCCCTCAGGGAGAGAGAGCCAGCGCTCCTGAAAATGTGGCACGCAGGCCACGAGCGTTGCTCGATCCTACAATCTAGGAATGGACTCGGTTTACATGACTAACGTTACAATGCACAAGTACATGGTTTAACACCCCCCCCCTCACCGGAACTCCATGAGGTAGGACGTTCAGGATGGCATGGAACTCATGAAAAACTTGTGACGGTAAGCCCTTGGTGAATAAGTCAGCAAACTGTGAACTCGATGGTACATGCAGAACACGAGCCTCACCCAAAGCAACACGATCCCAGACGAAGTGAAGATCAATCCCAATATGCTTTGTCCGTTGATGTTGCACGGGGTTGGAGGCGAGATATGTGGCGCTGACGTTGTCACAATAAACCACAGTGGCACGTGTGGGAGGACACTTTAGGTCATGCAAGAGTTGGTGTAGCCAGCATGATTCGGCGACACAGTTAGCGACGCCCCGGTACTCTGCTTCAGCACTGGATCTGGAGACAATGGGTTGACGCTTCGAGGACCAAGAAATGATGTTGTTGCCAAGAAAAACGCAAAACCCAGAAGTGGACTTCCGAGTATCGGGGCACCCGGCCCAATCTGCGTCTGTGTAAGCAATGAGCTCATGAGATGGTGACTTGTAGAGCTGAATGCCATAGTGATACATGCCTTGTAGATAGCGAAGGATGTGTTAATCAACTGCATGTGGATGTCACGCGGCTCATGCATAAAGAGGCAAACTTGTTGAACGGCATAGGAGATATCTGGCCTAGTGAGAGTAAGGTATTGGAGTGCCCTGGCCAAGCTGCGGTAGTATGTGGGGTTGGAAAGAGGTGTGCCATCATGAATGGAAAGTTTGGAAGAGGTGTCGACGGGTGTGGACATCGGTTTGCAATGGAGCATGTCAGCACGATCAAGAATCTCAAGTGTGTACTGTTGCTGGCAAAGAAACAAGCCGGAGGAGTTGGGAGTAACATTTATGCCAAGAAAATGATGTAACTCACCAAGGTCCGACATGGAGAACTCCTTCTTGAGAGAGGTGATGATGGAGTGAAGGGTGGCGGCAGTGTTGGCCGTGAGGATGATGTCATCCACATAAACAAGAAGATATGCAATAGTGTTTCCATGGTGGCGTATGAAGAGGGAGGAGTCACTCTTGGAAGCACAAAACCCAATAGACAGCAAGAATGTCTTGAACCGAAGGAACCACGTCCGAGGGGCTTGTTTCAAACCATAGAGAGACTTGTTGAGGAGGCACACATGATCCGGGTGAGAAGCATCAACAAAACCAGCCGGTTGAGAACAATAAATAGTCTCCTTGAGATCACCATGAAGAAATGCATTTTTGACATCCAGTTGATGTATTGGCCACGAGTGAGAGGTTGCAAGACTGAGAACCACATGGATAGTGGATGGTTTCACGACCGGACTGAAGGTCTCGTCGTAATCCACACCTTCTTGTTGAGTGAAACCCCGGACAACCCACCGAGCTTTGTAGCGAGCCAAAGAGCCATCCGTGTGAAACTTGTGGCGAAAGATCCACTTCCCATGACAATGTTGACACCTGCAGGCTTAGGCACCAAAGACCAAGTAGAGTTATTGATTAAAGCATGATACTCCTCTTGCATAGCATGGCACCAATTTGGGTCTTTAAGGGCTGATTTGTATGTGTGAGGGATGGGGGAGAGAGATGTTGTGGTGGCATCAGCAAGAAAAAGATGGTGCGGCATGCAATAGCCACGTTTGGCTCGAGTGGTCATTTTGTGTGAATTACGTGGGGGTTCGGCTGGCTGTGCATGGCGAGGTAGACGTGGAGGAATGGGAGTGGTTGTGCATGCCTCGGATCCCGAGGTGGATTCGGTGGTGCAGGCGACAGGCGCAGAAGGCTGGGCGACAGGTGAGTCAGGGCCGACAGGCGCGGAGAGCGAGGTGGATTCGGCGTGGGTGGTTGGTGGGGACGGGAGCGCAGCTGGCGACGTGGATCCGGACAAGGGGGATCGCGCTGCAGTGTGGGGAGAGTTGGTGGGACGCGGTTGGCTGCATGCGGGTGCGGGGGCGCGCGATTGGTGGGCGGGCGGGGATGGTGGGTGGTGGGGCCAGTACAAGGTAGTTGGGGGCGGCAGATCCAAGAGATTTGGTGGGGATCGGGTGCAGGCCGATGGATCCGGTGCGGGGTTAGGCTGTGTAGCTGGTGCTGTCGGTGGGGTATAAGGAAATGAATTTTCATCAAAAATGACATGCCGAGATACAATAACGCGCCGAGTGGATAAGTCATAGCACCTGTACCCCTTGTGCTCTAGTGGGTACCCTAAGAAAATGCACCGAGTGGAGCGAGGGGAAAGTTTGTGAGACATGGTTGTTGGAAATATGCCCTAGAGGCAATAATAAAAGCATTATTATTATATTTCCTTGTTCATGATAATTGTCTTTATTCATGCTATAATTGTGTTATCCGGAAATCATAATACATGTGTGAATAACAGACATCAACATGTCCCTAGTGAGCCTCTTGTTGACTAGCTCATTGATCAACAGATAGTCATGGTTTCCTGACTATGGACACTGGATGTCATTGATAACGAGATCACATCATTAGGAGAATGATGTGATGGACAAGACCCAATCCTAAACATAGCACAAGATCGTATAGTTCATTTGCTAGAGTTTTCCAATGTCAAGTATCTTTTCCTTAGACCATGAGATCGTGTAACTCCCGGATACCGTAGGAGTGCTTTGGGTATGCCAAACGTCACAACGTAACTGGGTGACTATAAAGGTAGACTACGGGTATCTCCGAAAGTGTCTGTTGGGTGACATGGATCAAGACTGGGATTTGTCACTCCGTATGACGGAGAGGTATCACTGGGCCCACTCGGTAATGCATCATCATAATGAGCTCAGAGTGACCAAGTGTCTGGTCACGGGATCATGCATTACGGTACGAGTAAAGTGACTTGCCGGTAACGAGATTGAACGAGGTATTGGGATACCGACGATCGAATCTCGGGCAAGTAACATATCGATAGACAAAGGGAATAGCGTACGGGATTGATTAAATCCTCGACATCGTGGTTCATCCGATGAGATCATCGTGGAGCAGGTGGGAGCCAACATGGGTATCCAGATCCCGCTGTTGGTTATTGACCGGAGAGTCGTCTCGGTCATGTCTGCTTGTCTCCCGAACCCGTAGGGTCTACACACTTAAGGTTCGGTGACGCTAGGGTTATGAAGATATGTATATGCAGAAACCCGAATGTTGTTCGGAGTCCCGGATGAGATCCCGGACGTCACGAGGAGTTCCGGAATGGTCCGGAGGTAAAGAATTATATATAGGAAGTGCTATTTCGGGCATCGGGACAAGTTTCGGGGTTATCGGTATTGTACCGGGACCACCGGAAGGGTCCCGGGGGTCCACCGGGTGGGGCCACCTGTCCCGGGGGGCCACATGGGCTGTAGGGGGTGCGCCTTGGCCTAGATGGGCCAAGGGCACCAGCCCCTATAGGCCCATGCGCCTAGGGTTTCCCCCTAGGAGGAGTCCTAGTGGTGGAAGGCACCCCGAGGTGCCTTGGGGGGGAGGGAAACCCTCCCCTGGCCGCCGCACCTAGGAGATCAGATCTCCTAGGCTGCGCACCAGCCCCCCTTGGCACCCCTATATATAGTGGGGGAGAGGAGGGACCAAACACACCAGCCCCTGGCGCCTCCATCTCCCCCCGTTACGTCTCTCCCTCGTAGTCTCGGCGAAGCCCTGCTGCTGTGACGCCCTGCATCCACCACCACGCCGTCGTGCTGCTGGACCTTCATCAACCTCTCCTCCCCCCTTGCTGGATCAAGAAGGAGGAGACGTCTCCCGTCCCGTACGTGTGTTGAACGCGGAGGTGCCGTCCGTTCGGCGCTGGTCATCGGTGATTTGGATCACGTCGAGTACGACTACATCATCACCGTTCTTTTGAACGCTTCCGCTCGTGATCTACAAAGGTATGTAGATGCATTTAATCACTCGTTGCTAGATGAACTTTTAGATGATCTTGGTGAAACGAGTAGGAAAATTTTGTTTTCTGCAATGTTCCCCAACAATGGCATCATGAGCTAGGTCTATGCGTAGTTCTTCTTGCGCGAGTAGAACACAATTTGTTGTGGGCGTAGATTTGTCAACCTTTCTTGCCGTTACTAGTCCTTTCTTGCTTCAGCGGTATTGTGGGATGAAGCGGCCCGGACCAACCTTACACGTACGCTTACGTGAGACCGGTTCCACCGACTAACATGCACTAGTTGCATAAGGTGGCTGGCGGGTGTCTGTCTCTCCTACTTTAGTTGGAGCGGAATCGATGAACAGGGTCCTTATGAAGGGTAAATAGAAGTTGACAAATCACGTTGTGGCTTTAACGTAGGTAAGAAGACGTTCTTGCTAGAACCCTAATTCAGCCACGTAAAACTTGCAACAACAATTAGAGGACGTCTAACTTGTTTTTGCAGCAAGTGGTTTGTGATATGATATGGCCAAAGTTGTGATGAATGATGAATGATCTATATGTGATGTATGAGATGTTCATGCTATTGTAATAGGAATCACGACTTGCATGTCGATGAGTATGACAACCGGCAGGAGCCATAGGAGTTGTCCTTATTCTTTTATATGACCTGCGTGTCATCAAGAAACGCCATGTAAATTACTTTACTTTATTGCTAAACGCGTTAGCCATAGTAGTAGAAGTAATAGTTGGCGAGCAACTTCATGGAGACACGATGATGGAGATCATGATGATGGAGATCATGATGATGGAGATCATGGTGTCAAGCCGGTGACAAGATGATCATGGAGCCCCAAGATGGAGATCAAAGGAGCTATGTGATATTGGCCATATCATGTCACGTTTATTATTTGATTGCATGTGATGTTTATCATGTTTTGCATCTTGTTTACTTAGAACGACGGTAGTAAATAAGATGATCCCTCACAATAAAATTCAAGAATTGTTCCCCCTAACTATGCACCGTTGCGACAGTTCGCTGTTTCAAAACACCACGTGATGATCGGGTGTTTTATTCAGACGTTCACATACAACGGGTGTAAGACAGATTTACACATGCAAACACTTAGGTTGACTTGACGAGCCTAGCATGTACAGACATGGCCTCGGAACACAGAAGACCGAAAGGTCGAGCATGAGTCGTATAGAAGATACGATCAACATGAAGATGTTCACCGATGTTGACTAGTCCGTCTCACGTGATGATCGGACACGGTCTAGTTTAACTCGGATCATGTAATACTTAGATGACTAGAGGGATGTCTAATCTAAGTGGGAGTTCACTAATAATTTGATTAGTTGAACTTAATTATCATGAACTTAGTCTAAAATCTTTGCAATATGTCTTGTAGATCAAATGGCCAACGTAGTCCTCAACTTCAACGCGTTCCTGGAGAAAACTAAGCTGAAAGACGATGGCAGCAACTATACGGACTGGGTCCGGAACCTGAGGATCATCCTCATAGCTGCCAAGAAAGATTATGTCCTACAAGCACCGCTTGGTGACGCACCCGTTCTCCCTGCAGAACAAGATGTTATGAACGCTTGGCAGGCACGTTTCGATGACTACTCCCTCGTTCAGTGCGGCATGCTTTACAGCCTAGAGCCGGGGCTCCAAAAGCGTTTTGAGAGACATGGAGCATATGAGATGTTCGAAGAGCTGAAAATGGTTTTCCAAGCTCATGCCCGGGTCGAGAGATATGAAGTCTCCGACAAATTCTTCAGCTGTAAGATGGAGGAAAACAGTTCTGTCAGTGAGCACATACTCACTATGTCTGGGTTGCATAACCGCTTGACTCAGCTGGGAGTTAATCTCCCGGATGATGCGGTCATTGACAGAATCCTCCAGTCGCTTCCACCAAGCTACAAGAGCTTTGTGATGAACTTCAATATGCAGGGGATGGAAAAGACCATTCCTGAAGTATTTGCTATGCTGAAATCAGCAGAGGTAGAAGTCAGGAAGGAACATCAAGTGTTGATGGTCAATAAAACCACTAAGTTCAAGAAAGGCAAGGGTAAAAAGAACTTCAATAAGGACGGCAAGGAGGTTGCCGCACCCGGCAAGCAAGCTGCCGGGAAGAAGCCAAAGAATGGACCCAAGCCTGAGACTGAGTGCTTTAATTGCAAGGGAAGCGGTCACTGGAAGTGGAACTGCCCTAAGTACTTAGCGGATAAGAAGGCCGGCAAAACGAAAGGTATATGTGATATACATGTAATTGATGTGTACCTTACTAGTGCCCGTAGTGGCTCCTGGGTATTTCATACCGGTGCAGTTGCTCACATTTGTAACTCAAAGCAGGGGCTGCGGAATAAGCGGAAACTGGCAAAAGACGAGGTGACGATGCGCGTCGGGAATGGTTCCAAGGTCAATGTGATCGCCGTCGGCACGCTACCTCTGCATCTCCCTTCGGGATTAGTTTTAAACCTTAATAATTGTTATTTAGTGCCAGCTTTGAGCATGAACATTGTATCGGGATCTCGTTTAATTCGAGATGGCTACTCTTTTAAATCTAAGAATAATGGTTGTTCCATTTTTATGAGAGATATGTTTTATGGTCATGCTCCTATGGTGAATGGTTTATTCTTTATGAATCTCGAACGTGATGCTACACATGTTCATAATGTGAGTACCAAAAGAAGTAAGGTTGATAATGATAGTCCCACATACTTGTGGCACTGCCGCCTTGGTCACATAGGTGTCAAACGCATGAAGAAGCTCCATGCTGATGGACTTTTAGAGTCTCTTGATTATGAATCATTTGACACATGCGAACCATGCCTTATGGGTAAAATGACCAAGACTCCGTTCTCAGGAACAATGGAGCGAGCAACCGACTTATTGGAAATCATACATACTGATGTGTGCGGTCCGATGAGTGTTGAGGCTCGCGGTGGCTATCGTTATGTTCTCACTCTCACTGATGATTTAAGTAGGTATGGGTATATCTACTTAATGAAACACAAGTCTGAAACCTTTGAAAAGTTCAAGGAATTTCAGAGTGAGGTTGAAAATCAACGTGACAGGAAAATCAAGTTTCTACGATCAGATCGTGGAGGAGAATACTTGAGTCACGAGTTTGGGGCACACTTAAGAAAATGTGGAATAGTTTCACAACTCACGCCGCCTGGAACACCTCAGCGTAATGGTGTGTCCGAACGTCGTAATTGCACTCTGTTAGATATGGTGCGATCTATGATGTCTCTTACGGATTTACCGCTTTCTTTTTGGGGGTATGCTTTAGAGACTGCCGCATTCACTTTAAATAGGGCTCCGTCGAAATCCGTTGAGACGACACCGTATGAATTATGGTTTGGGAAGAAACCTAAGCTGTCGTTTCTAAAAGTTTGGGGATGCGATGCTTATGTTAAGAAACTTCAACCTGAAAAGCTCGAACCCAAATCGGAAAAATGCGTCTTCATAGGGTACCCAAAAGAAACTATTGGGTATACCTTCTACCTTAGATCCGAAGGCAAGATCTTTGTTGCCAAGAATGGGTCCTTTCTGGAGAAAGAGTTTCTCTCGAAAGAAGTAAGTGGGAGGAAAGTAGAGCTTGATGAAGTATTACCTCTTGAACCGGAAAATGGCGCGACTCAAGAAAATGTTCCTGAGGTGCCAGCACCGACTAGAGAGGAAGTTAATGATAATGATCAAGATACTTCTGATCAAGCCCCTACTGAAATTCGAAGGTCCACAAGGACACGTTCCGCACCAGAGTGGTACGGCAACCCTGTCTTGGAAATCATGCTGTTCGACAATGGTGAACCTTCGAACTATGAAGAAGCGATGGCGGGCCCGGATTCCGACAAATGGCTGGAAGCCATGAAATCCGAGATAGGATCCATGTATGAAAACAAAGTATGGACTTTGACTGACTTGCCCGTTGAGCGGCGAGCCATAGAAAATAAATGGATCTTTAAGAGGAAGACAGACGCGGATGGTAATGTGACCATCTATAAAGCTCGGCTTGTCGCTAAGGGTTATCGACAAGTTCAAGGGGTTGACTACGATGAGACTTTCTCACCGGTAGCGAAGCTGAAGTCCATCCGAATCATGTTAGCAATTGCCGCATTCTATGATTACAAAATATGGCAAATGGACGTCAAAACGGCATTCCTTAATGGTTTCCTTAAGGAAGAATTGTATATGATGCAGCCGGAAGGTTTTGTCGATCCTAAGAATGCTGACAAAGTGTGCAAGCTCCAACGCTCGATTTATGGGCTGGTGCAAGCATCTCAGAGTTGGAACATTCGCTTTGATGAGATGATCAAAGCGTTTGGGTTTACACAGACTTATGGAGAAGCCTGCGTTTACAAGAAAGTGAGTGGGAGCTCTGTAGCATTTCTCATATTATATGTAGATGACATACTTTTGATGGGAAATGATATAGAACTCTTGGACAGCATCAAGGCCTACTTGAATAAAAGTTTTTCAATGAAGGACCTTGGAGAAGTTGCTTATATATTAGGCATCAAAATCTATAGAGATAGATCGAGACGCCTCATAGGTCTTTCACAAAGCACATACCTTGATAAGATATTGAAGAAGTTCAATATGGATCAATCCAAGAAGGGGTTCTTGCCTGTGTTACAAGGTATGAAATTGAGCTCAGCTCAATGTCCGACCACGGCAGAAGATATAGAAGAGATGAGCATCATCCCCTATGCCTCAGCCATAGGTTCTATTATGTATGCCATGCTGTGTACCAGACCTGATGTTAACCTTGCCGTCAGTTTGGTAGGAAGGTACCAAAGTAATCCCGGCAAGGAACACTGGACAGCGGTCAAGAATATCCTGAAGTACCTGAAAAGGACTAAGGAAATGTTTCTCGTTTATGGAGGTGACGAAGAGCTCGTCGTAAAGGGTTACGTCGACGCTAGCTTCGACACAGATCTGGATGACTCTAAGTCACAAACCGGATACGTGTATGTTTTGAATGGTGGGGCAGTAAGCTGGTGCAGTTGCAAGCAAAGCGTCGTGGCGGGATCTACATGTGAAGCGGAGTACATGGCAGCCTCGGAGGCAGCACATGAAGCAATATGGGTGAAGGAGTTCATCACCGACCTAGGAGTCATACCCAATGCGTCGGGGCCGATCAAGCTCTTCTGTGACAACACTGGAGCTATTGCACTTGCCAAGGAGCCCAGGTTTCACAAGAAGACAAGGCACATCAAGCGTCGCTTCAACTCCATTCGTGAAAATGTTCAAGATGGAGACATAGAGATTTGTAAAGTACATACGGACCTGAATGTAGCAGATCCGTTGACTAAACCTCTCCCTAGAGCAAAACATGATCAACACCAGAATTCCATGGGTGGTCGATTCATCACAATGTAACTAGATTATTGACTCTAGTGCAAGTGGGAGACTGTTGGAAATATGCCCTAGAGGCAATAATAAAAGCATTATTATTATATTTCCTTGTTCATGATAATTGTCTTTATTCATGCTATAATTGTGTTATCCGGAAATCGTACATGTGTGAATAACAGACATCAACATGTCCCTAGTGAGCCTCTTGTTGACTAGCTCATTGATCAACAGATAGTCATGGTTTCCTGACTATGGACACTGGATGTCATTGATAACGAGATCACATCATTAGGAGAATGATGTGATGGACAAGACCCAATCCTAAACATAGCACAAGATCGTATAGTTCATTTGCTAGAGTTTTCCAATGTCAAGTATCTTTTCCTTAGACCATGAGATCGTGTAACTCCCGGATACCGTAGGAGTGCTTTGGGTATGCCAAACGTCACAACGTAACTGGGTGACTATAAAGGTAGACTACGGGTATCTCCGAAAGTGTCTGTTGGGTGACATGGATCAAGACTGGGATTTGTCACTCCGTATGACGAAGAGGTATCACTGGGCCCACTCGGTAATGCATCATCATAATGAGCTCAGAGTGACCAAGTGTCTGGTCACGGGATCATGCATTACGGTACGAGTAAAGTGACTTGCCGGTAACGAGATTGAACGAGGTATTGGGATACCGACGATCGAATCTCGGGCAAGTAACATATCGATAGACAAAGGGAATAGCGTACGTGATTGATTAAATCCTCGACATCGTGGTTCATCCGATGAGATCATCGTGGAGCATGTGGGAGCCAACATGGGTATCCAGATCCCGCTGTTGGTTATTGACCGGAGAGTCGTCTCGGTCATGTCTGCTTGTCTCCCGAACCCGTAGGGTCTACACACTTAAGGTTCGGTGACGCTAGGGTTATGAAGATATGTATATGCAGAAACCCGAATGTTGTTCGGAGTCCCGGATGAGATCCCGGACGTCATGAGGAGTTCCGGAATGGTCCGGAGGTAAAGAATTATATATAGGAAGTGCTATTTCGGGCATCGGGACAAGTTTCGGGGTTATCGGTATTGTACCGGGACCACCGGAAGGGTCCCGGGGGTCCACCGGGTGGGGCCACCTGTCCCGGGGGGCCACATGGGCTGTAGGGGGTGCGCCTTGGCCTAGATGGGCCAAGGGCACCAGCCCCTATAGGCCCATGCGCCTAGGGTTTCCCCCTAGGAGGAGTCCTAGTGGTGGAAGGCACCCCGAGGTGCCTTGGGGGGGAGGGAAACCCTCCCCTGGCCGCCGCACCTAGGAGATCAGATCTCCTAGGCTGCGCACCAGCCCCCCCTTGGCACCCCTATATATAGTGGGGGAGAGGAGGGACCAAACACACCAGCCCCTGGCGCCTCCATCTCCCCCCGTTACGTCTCTCCCTCGTAGTCTCGGCGAAGCCCTGCTGCTGTGACACCCTGCATCCACCACCACGCCGTCATGCTGCTGGACCTTCATCAACCTCTCCTCCCCCCTTGCTGGATCAAGAAGGAGGAGACGTCTCCCGTCCCGTACGTGTGTTGAACGCGGAGGTGCCGTCCGTTCGGCGCTGGTCGTCGGTGATTTGGATCACGTCGAGTACGACTACATCATCACCGTTCTTTTGAACGCTTCCGCTCGCGATCTACAAAGGTATGTAGATGCATTTAATCACTCGTTGCTAGATGAACTCCTAGATGATCTTGGTGAAACGAGTAGGAAAATTTTGTTTTCTGCAATGTTCCCCAACAATGGTGGCGGATGTGTTGGGGAAACACAAGCATCCAAACACGTGTAAATGGTCATAGGATGGATGAGCGCCGTGGAGAAGAAAGTATGGTGTTTGGTCAGCAATGGCTCGAGAGGGGCGGCGATTCAGAAGGTAGGTGGCAGTGTGTAGAGCTTCGACCCAGAAAGGGGGAGTAAGGTTGGCTTGGATGAGGAGGGAGCGAACGACGTCGTTTGTTCTGCGAAGGAGGCGCTCCGCTTTCCCGTTTTGGGGAGAGGTGTGGGGGCAAGAGAAGTGATACACGATGCCATTGGCAGAGAAGAATGAGCGGAGTGAGGAGTTGATGAAATCCCCTCCATTATCGCATTGCATGGCTTTGATAATAACATTGTATTGGGTGTGGACAAATGTGAAAAAGCGTTGAAGCATGGTGGAGGTGTCCGATTTGTTTCGCAAGGGAAATGTCCAAGAGTAGTGTGTGAAATCATCGAGCACAACAAGATAATATTGAAAACCGGAGAAGCTTACAACGGGAGATGTCCACAAGTCAGAATGTATTAAATCAAAGGGTGCATATGTTTTGCTAAACGAGGGGGAGAAGGGGAGACGCGCTTGGCGACCTAGTTGACAAGCATTACATGGAGTGTGTGCACTTTTATTACATGAGCTAAGGAAATCATTGGCTATGGTAGATAGAGAGTGAGCGTCGGGGTGCCCAAGTCGACGATGCCAAAGATCCAACGTGGAGACGGTGAACACCGATGGTGGTGCATGGTTATTGCCGTAGAAGGGGTAGAGATCACCGTTGCTAGCAGAGATCATGAGAACCCTCCAGGTGCGACGATCCTTCACAAGAAAACCGCAAGGGTAAAATTCAACGGAGCAAGAATTATCCTTAGTAAAATGGCGAATGTAAATTAAGCTAGTGACAACATTAGGGGAAACTAGGACATCAGTGAGACGAAAATCATTGGGAGGGAGAGACGTGGAGCCAGTGGCCATGACGGGTAAGTGGTGCCCATTGCCAACCAAAATGCTAGAGGGAACATGCTTTAAGGAATAACTAGACCGGGTGAGATTACCTTGGTTGCCGGTCACATGAGATGAAGCACCACTGTCGAAGTACCACGCGGGGGCTGGAGCGGACGGAAAGCCACCATTGCTGTAGGCGGCGTTGAGCATGGCCGCATGTTCCCAGGAGGAAGGGGGATGCTGGTAGAACGGCGCGGGGTGCGCCAGCGAGGTGGGCAGGAACGGGTACGCCTGCGCATGTGATCCGGGGCGTGGGACAAGCACGCCGGCCGCATTGGGCGGGACCCATCCAGAGCGCGGGGAGGGGATCGCCATCCCATAGGGCGCGAAGTAGCTGGTGAAGGGCGACGCTAGAAGAGGAGCGGCGTGGCCGCGTCTAGTGTTGTCGCCACGCCCACGACCGCGACCACGACCACGGCCACGGCCATCGCGGTGATACGTCTCCAACGTATCTATAATTTTTGATTGCTCCATGCTATATTATCTACTGTTTTGGGCAATATTGGGCTTTATTATCCACTTTTATATTATTTTTGGGACTAACCTATTAACCGAAGGCCCAGTCCAGATTTGTTGTTTTATGCCTATTTCAGTGTTTCGAGGAAAAGGAATATCAGACGGAGTCAAAACGGAATGAAATCAACTGGAGAAGTTATTTTTGGAAGGAAAGCCACCCGATGGACTTGGAGTGCACGTCAGGAAAGAAGGGAGGTGCTCCCGAGGGTGGGGGGTGCCCCCCTACCTCATGGCCCCCTCTTCGGTCCATCGACGTACTTCTTTCACCCATATATACCTACGTACCCTAAAACTTCCAGAACAGAAGATAGATCGGGATTTCCGCTGCCGCAAGCCTCTGTAGCCACCACAAACCTCTTGGGAGCCCGTTCCGGCACCCTGCCGGAGGGGGATCCCATCACCGGTGGACATCTTCATCATCCCGGCGCTATCCATGACGAGGAGGGAGCAGTTCACCCTTGGGGCTGAGGGTATGTACCAGTAGCTATGTGTTTGATCTCTCTCTTGTGTTCTCTCTCGTGTTCCCTCTATGGCACGATCTTGATGTATCCCGAGCTTTGCTATTGTAGTTGGATCTTATGATGTTTCTCCCCCTCTACTCTCTTGTGATGAATTGAGTTTCCCCTTTGAAGTTATCTTATCGGATTGAGTTTTTTATGAGAACACTTGATGTATGTCTTGACGTGATTATATGTGGTGACAATGGGATATCATGTGCCACTTGATGTATGTTTTGGTGATCAACTTGCGGGTTTCGTGACATTGGGAACCTATGCATAGGGGTTGGCATACGTTCTTGACTCTCCGATAGAAACTTTGGGGCACTCTTTGAAGTACTTTGTGTTGGTTGGATGAATCTGAGATTGTGTGATGCATATCGTATAATCATGCCCATGGATACTTGAGGTGACAATGGAGTATCTAGGTGACATTAGGGTTTTGGTTGATTTGTGTCTTAAGGTGTTATTCTAGTACGAACTCTTTTATAGATTGATCCGAAAGAATAACTTTGAGGTGGTTTCGTACCCTACCATAATCTCTATGTTTGTTCTCCGCTATTAGTGGCTTTGGAGTGACTCTTTGTTGCATGTTGAGGGCTTGCTATATGATCTATCTATGTTATTATTGTTGAGAGAACTTGCACTAGTGAAAGTATGAACCCTAGGCCTTGTTTCCTATCATTGCAATACCGTTTACGCTCACTTTTACAACTTGTTACCTTGTTGTTTTTATAATTTCAGATTACAAATACCTTTATCTACTATCTATTTTGCACTTGTATCACCATATCTTCACCGAACTAGTGCACCTATACAATTTACCATTGTATTGGGTGTGTTGGGGACACAAGAGACTCTTTGTTATTTGGTTGTAGGGTTGTTTGAGAGAGACCAGCTTCATCATACGCCTCCTACGGATTGATAAACCTTAGGTCATCCACTTGAGGGAAATTTGCTACTGTCCTACAAACCTGTGCACTTGCAGGCCCAACAACGTCTACAAGAAGAAGGTTGTGTAGTAGACATCAAGCTCTTTTCTGGCGCTGTTGCCGGGGAGGTGAGTGCTTGAAGGTATATCTTTAGATCTTGCAATCGAATCTTTTTGTTTCTTGTTTTAGCAGTAGTCTAGCTTATAAAAGAAAACTAAAAAAAATGAAATTGAGTTTGTCTCATACGCTTCATCTTTTTAATATCTTTCATGAGTATGATGGAAAGGAAAATTGTGCCAAAGTGTTAGAAGAAGAATGCATTAAATTGTTTGGCACTAAATCTTTGAATGATGAGCATGATTGCAATGTTGTTGGTACGAATTCTTTGAATATCCTTGATGCTAATGATGATTGCACTAGTTATGATGAAAATATCTCTTATGAGCATGTCAACTTTTGTGGAGTGCATGTTTGCATGAACACACCAAATAGAGAAGATATTTATTGCAAGAGGCATAAGTACTTAGAAACAAAATTGTTGAAAGAAGAGCTAGATGAACGTGCTGAAAGATTCAATATTTTTCGCGCTCCTTGTGAACTTTGCAATGAACATCGTCATTTAAAGCTCCAATGCTATTTGTCTCATGATCAAGTCGTGTCCAAATATTGTGATAATTTGATACCCTTGAGCATCATGAAGAGCTTAGCCTTCTTTTGGGTTATGAAGAAATGAAACGTATAACTTGTTGGAAATATGCCCTAGAGGCAATAATAAAATGGTTATTATTATATTTCTTTGTTCATGGTAATATTCTATTATTCATGCTACAATTGTGTTATCCGGAAATCGTAATACACGTGTGAATACATAGACCACAACGTGTCCCTAGTGAGCCTCTTGTTGACTAGCTCATTGATCAACAGATAGTTATGGTTTCCTGACTATGGGCATTGGATGTCATTGATAACGGGATCACATCATTAGGAGAATGATGTGATGGACATGACCCAATCCTAAGCATAGCTCAAAGATCGTGTAGTTCGTTTAGCTAGAGCTTTTCCAAATGTCAAGTATCATTTCCTTAGACCATGAGATTGTGCAACTCCCGGATACCGTAGGAGTGCTTTGGGTGTTCCAAACGTCACAACGTAACTGGGTGACTATAAAGGTGCACTACGGGTATCTCCAAAAGTGTCTGTTGGGTTGGCACGAATCGAGACTGGGATTTGTCACTCCGTATGACGGAGAGGTATCTCTGGGCCCACTCGGTAATGCATCATCATAATGAGCTCAATGTGACCAAGTGTCTGGTCACGGGATCATGCATTATGGTACGAGTAAAGTGACTTGCCGGTAACGAGATTAAACGAGGTATTGGGATACCGACGATCGAGTCTCGGGCAAGTAACATACCGACTGACAAAGGGAATTGTATACGGGGTTGCTTAAATCCTCGACATCATGGTTCATCCAATGAGATCATCAAGGGGCATGTGGGAGCCAACATGGGTATCCAGATCCCGCTGTTGGTTATTGACCGGAGAGGCGTCTCGGTCATGTCTGCATGTCTCCCAAACCCGTTAGATATATGAGTATGCAGTAAACCGAAAGTTGTTCGGAGTCCCGGATGAGATCCCGACGTCACGAGGAGTTCCGGAATGGTCTGGAGGTAAAGAATTATATATAGGAAGTCAGGTTTCGGCCATCGGGAAAGTTTCGGAGGTCACCGGTATTGTACCGGGACCACCGGAAGGGTCCCGGGGGTCCACCGGGTGGGGCCACCTGTCCCGGAGGGCCCCATCGGCTGAAGTGGGAGGGGAACCAGCCCCTGGTGGGCTGGTGGGCCCCCCCTTGGGCCCCCTGCGCCTAGGGTTGGGAAACCCTAGGGGTGGGGGCGCCTCCACCTGGCTTGGGGGGCAAGCCACCCCCCTGGCCGGCGCCCCCCTAGGAGATCCCATCTCCTAGGGCCGGCGCCCCCCCTAGGGGCCCTATATAAAGAGGGGGGAAGGGAGGGCAGCCGCACCCTTGCACTTGGCGCCTCCCTTCCCCCTTGCTACACCTCTCCCTCCCGCAGACGCTTGGCGAAGCCTTGCCGGGATCCCTGCTGCATCCACCACCACGCTGTCGTGCTGTTGGATCTTCATCAACCTCTTCTTCCCCCTTGCTGGATCAAGAAGGAGGAGACATCACGCTGATCGTACATGTGTTGAATGCGGAGGTGCCGTCCGTTCGGCGCTAGGATCTCCGGTGATTTGAATCACGACGAGTACGACTCCCTCAACCCTGTTCTCTTGAACGCTTCCGCTCGATCTACAAGGGTATGTAGATGCACTCCCCTCTCTCTCGTTGCTAGATGAACTCATAGATTGATCTTGGTGAAACCGTAGGAAATTTTTTATTTTCTGCAACGTTCCCCAATAGTGGTATCAGAGCTAGGTCTATGCGTAATTCTCTTTGCACGAGTAGACCACAAATATGTTGTGGGCGTAGATGTTGTCAACTTTCTTGCCACTACTAGTCTTATTTTGCTTCAGCGGTATTGTGGGATGAAGCGGCCCGGACCTACCTTACACATACGCTTACGTGAGACAGGTTCCACCGACTGACATGCACTAGTTGCATAAGGTGGCTAGCGGGTGTCTGTCTCTCCCACTTTAGTTGGAGCGGATTCGATGAAAAGGGTCCTTATGAAGGGTAAATAGAAGTTGACAAATCACGTTGTGGATTTCACGTAGGTAAGAAAACGTTCTTGCTAGAACCCTAATGCAGCCACGTAAAACATGCAACAACAATTAGAGGACGTCTAACTTGTTTTTGCAGCATATGATTTGTGATGTGATATGGCCAAAAGTTGTGATGAATGATGAATGATGTATTGTGATGTATGAGATCATGTTCTTGTAATAGGAATCACGACTTGCATGTCGATGAGTATGACAACCGGCAGGAGCCATAGGAGTTGTCTTAATTATTGTATGACCTTCATGTCAATGATTTAACGCCATGTAATTACTTTACTTTATTGCTAAACCGTTAGCCATAGTAGTAGAAGTAATAGTTGGCAAGCAACTTCATGGAGACACGATGATGGAGATCATGGTGTCATGCCGGTGACGAAGATGATCATGGAGCCCCGAAGATGGAGATCAAAGGAGCTATATGATATTGGCCATATCATGTCACTACTATTTGATTGCATGTGATGTTTATCATGTTTTTGCATCTTCTTTACTTAGAACGACGGTAGTAAATAAGATGATCCCTCATAATAATTTCAAGAAAGTGTTTCCTCTAACTCTGCGCCGTTGCGACAGTTCGTTGTTTCGAAGCACCACGTGATGATCGGGTGTGATAGATTCTAACGTTCACATACAACGGGTGTAAGACAGATTTACACATGCAAAACACTTAGGTTAACTTGACGAGCCTAGCATGTACAGACATGGCCTCGGAACACAAGAGACCGAAAGGTCGAACATGAGTCATATGGAAGATACGATCAACATGGGGATGTTCACCGATGATGACTAGTTCGTCTCACGTGATGATCGGACACGGCCTAGTCGACTCGGATCATGTATCACTTAGATGACTAGAGGGATGTCTAATCTGAGTGGGAGTTCATTAAATAATTTGATTAGATGAACTTAATTATCATGAACTTAGTCTAAAATCTTTACAATATGTCTTGTAGATCAAATGGCCCACGTTACCCTCAACTTCAACGCGTTCCTAGTGAAAACCAAGCTGAAAGATGATGGCAGCAACTATACGGACTGGGTCCGGAACCTGAGGATCATCATCATAGCTGCCAAGAAAGATTATGTCCTAGAAGCACCGCTAGGTGAAGCACCCATCCCAGAGAACCAAGACGTTATGAACGCTTGGCAGTCTCGTGCTGATGATTACTCCCTCGTTCAGTGCGGCATGCTTTACAGCTTAGAACCGGGGCTCCCAAAACTTTTTGAGCAACACGGAGCATATGAGATGTTCGAAGAGCTGAAAATGGTTTTCCAAGCTCATGCCTGGGTCGAGAGATATGAAGTCTCCGACAAGTTCTTCAGCTGTAAGATGGAGGAAAATAGTTCTGTCAGTGAGCACATACTCAAGATGTCTGGGTTGCACAACTGCCTGACTCAGCTGGGAGTTAATCTCCCGGATGACGCGATTATTGACAGAATCCTCCAGTCGCTTCCACCGAGCTACAAGAGCTTTGTGATGAACTTCAATATGCAGGGGATGGAAAAGACCATTCCTGAGGTATATTCAATGCTGAAATCAGCGGAGGTAGAGATCAAGAAATAACATCAAGTGTTGATGGTGAATAAAACCACTAAGTTCAAGAAAGGCAAGGGTAAGAAGAATTTCAAGAAGGACGGCAAGGGAGTTGCCGAACCAGGTAAGCCAGTTGCCGGGAAGAAGTCAAAGAATGGACCCAAGCCTGAAACTGAGTGCTTTTATTGCAAGGGAAGTGGTCACAGGAAGCGGAACTGCCCCAAGTACTTAGCGGACAAGAAGGCCGGCAACACTAAAGGTATATGTGATATACATGTAATTGATGTGTACCTTACCAGTGCTCATAGTAGCTCCTGGGTATTTGATACCGGTGTCGTTGCTCATATTTGTAACTCAAAGCAGGAGCTGCGGAATAAACAGAGACTGGCAAAGGACGAGGTGACGATGCACATCGGGAATGGTTCCAAGGTCGATGTGATCGCCGTCGGCACGCTACCTCTACATTTACCTACGGGATTAGTCTTAAACCTCAATAATTGTTATTTAGTGCCAAGTTTGAGCATGAACATTGTATCTGGATCTCGTTTAATACGAGATGGCTACTCATTTAAATCCGAGAATAATGGTTGTTCTATTTATATGAGAGATATGTTTTATGGTCATGCCCCGATGGTCAATGGTTTATTCTTAATGAATCTCGAACGTGATGTTACACATATTCATGGTGTGAATACCAAAAGATAAAAAGTTGATAACGATAGTCCCACATACTTGTGGCACTGCCGCCTTGGTCACATTGGTGTCAAGCGCATGAAGAAGCTCCATGTTGATGGACTTTTAGAGTCTCTTGATTATGAATCATTTGACACATGCGAACCATGCCTCATGGGCAAAATGACCAAGACTCCGTTCTCCAGAACAATGGAGCGAGCAACCAACTTATTGGAAATCATACATACTGATGTGTGCGGTCCAATGAGCATTGAGGCTCACAGAGGATATCATTATGTTCTCACTTTCACTGACGACTTGAGTAGATATGGGTATGTCTACTTGATGAAACACAAGTCTGAGACCTTTGAAAAGTTCAAGGAATTTCAGAATGAGGTAGAGAATCAACATGACCGAAAGATAAAGTTCCTACGATCAGATCATGGAGGAGAATATTTAAGTCACGAATTTGGTACGCACTTAAGGAAATGTGGAATCGTTTCACAACTCATGCCGCCTGGAACACCTCGGCGTAACGGTGTGTCCGAACGCCGTAATCGCACTCTATTGGATATGGTGCGATCTATGATGTCTCTTACTGACTTACCGCTATCATTTTGGGGATACGCTCTAGAGACAGCTACATTCACTTTAAATAGGGCACCGCCTAAACCCGTTGAGACGACACCGTATGAATTATGGTTTGGGAAGAAACCTAAGCTGTCGTTTCTAAAAGTTTGGGGATGCGATGCTTATGTCAAGAAACTTCAACCTGAAAAGCTCGAACCCAAGTCGGAAAAATGCGTCTTCATAGGATACCCCAAGGAAACCATTGGGTATACCTTCTACCTCAGATCCGAAGGCAAGATCTTTGTTGCCAAGAACGGGTCCTTTCTGGAGAAAGAGTTTCTCTCGAGAGAAGTAAGTGGGAGGAAAGTGGAACTTAATGAAGTACTACCTCTTGAACCGGTGAGTAGCGCAGCTCAGGAAGATGTTCCTGTGGTGCCAGCACCAACTGAAGACGAAGTTAATGATGATGATCAAGGTACTTCGGATCAAGTTACTACTGAACTTCGTAGGTCCACGAGGACATGTTCCACACCAGTGGTATGGCAACCCTGTCCTGGAAATCATGTTGTTAGACAATAGTGAACCTTTGAACTATGAAGAAGTGATGGCGGGCCCAGATTCCAACAAATGGCTTGAAGCCATGCAATCCGAGATAGGATCCATGTATGAAAACGAAGTATGGACTTTGACAGACTTGCCCGATGATCGGCGAGCGATAGAAAACAAATGGATCTTTAAGAAGAAGACGGACGCAGATGGTAATGTTACCATTTATAAAGCTCGACTTGTCGCTAAGGGTTATCGGCAAGTTCAAGGGGTTGACTACGATGAGACATTCTCTCCCGTAGCGAAGCAAAAGTCCGTCTGAATCATGTTAGCAATTGATGCATACTATGATTATGAGATATGGCAGATGGACGTCAAAACGGCATTCCTTAACGGTCATCTTAAGGAAGAACTATATATGATGCAGTCGGAAGGTTTTGTCGACCCTGAAAATGCTAACAAGGTAAGCAAGCTCCAGCGATCCATTTATGGGCTGGTGCAAGCATCTCGGAGTTGGAACATTCGCTTTGATGAGATGATCAAAGCGTTTGGGTTTATGCAGACTTATGGAGAAGCCTGCATTTACAAGAAAGTGAGTGGGAGCGCTGTAGCATTTCTCATATTATATGTAGATGACATACTTTTGATGGGAAATGATATAGAACTCTTGGACAACATTAAGGCCTACTTGAATAAGTGTTTTTCAATGAAGGACCTTGGAGAAGCTGCTTACATATTAGGCATCAAGATCTATAGGGATAGATCGAGACGCCTCATAGGTCTTTCACAAAGAACATACCTTGATAAGATATTGAAGAAGTTCAATATGGATAAGTCCAAGAAAGGGTTCTTGCCTGTATTGCAAGGTGTGAGATTGAGCTCGGCTCAATGCCCGACCACGGCAGAAGATAAAGAAGAGATGAGTGTCATCCCCTATGCCTCAGCCATAGGGTCTATTATGTATGCCATGTTGTGTACCAGACCTGATGTAAACCTTGCCGTAAGTTTGGTAGGAAGGTACCAAAGTAATCCCGGCAAGGAACACTGGACAGCAATCAAGAACATCCTAAAGTACCTGAAAAGGACTAAGGATATGTTTCTCGTTTATGGAGGTGACGAAGAGCTCGTCGTAAAGGGTTACGTCAACGCTAGCTTCAACACAGATCTGGATGACTCTAAGTCACAAACCGGATACGTGTATATTTTGAATCGTGGGGCAGTAAGCTGGTGCAGTTGCAAGCAAAGCATCATGGCGGGATCTACATGTGAAGCAGAGTACATGGCAGCCTCGGAGGCAGCGCATGAAGCAATCTGGGTGAAGGAGTTCATCACCGACCTAGGAGTCATACCCAATGCGTCGGGGCCGATCAAACTCTTCTGTGACAACACTAGAGCTATTGCACTTGCCAAGGAGCCCAGGTTTCACAAGAAGACCAGGCACATCAAGCGTCGCTTCAACTCCATACGTGAAAATGTTCAAGATGAAGACATAGATATTTGTAAAGTACACACGGACCTGAATGTAGCAGATCCGTTGACTAAACCTCTCCCTAGGGCAAAACATGATCAACACCAAAATTCCATGGGTGTTTGATTCACCACAATGTAACTAGATGATTGACTCTAGTGCAAGTGGGAGACTGTTGGAAATATGCCCTAGAGGCAATAATAAAATGGTTATTATTATATTTCTTTGTTCATGGTAATAGTCTATTATTCATGCTACAATTGTGTTATCCGGAAATCGTAATACACATGTGAATACATAGACCACAACGTGTCCCTAGTGAGCCTCTAGTTGACTAGCTCGTTGATCAACAGATAGTCATGGTTTCCTGACTATGGGCATTGGATGCCATTGATAACGGGATCACATCATTAGGAGAATGATGTGATGGACAAGACCCAATCCTAAGCATAGCTTAAAGATCGTGTAGTTCGTTTAGCTAGAGCTTTTCCAAATGTCAAGTATCATTTCCTTAGACCATGAGATTGTGCAACTCCCGGATACCGTAGGAGTGCTTTGGGTGTGCCAAACGTCACAACGTAACTGGGTGACTATAAAGGTGCACTACAGGTATCTCCAAAAGTGTCTGTTGGGTTGGCACGAATCGAGACTGGGATTTGTCACTCCGTATGACGGAGAGGTATCTCTGGGCCCACTCGGTAATGCATCATCATAATGAGCTCAATGTGACCAAGTTTCTGGTCACGAGATCATGCATTACGGTACAAGTAAAGTGACTTGCCGGTAACAAGATTAAACGAGGTATTGGGATACCGACGATCGAGTCTCGAGCAAGTAACGTACCGATTGACAAAGGGAATTGTATACGGGGTTGCTTAAATCCTCGACATCGTGGTTCATCCGATGAGATCATCGAGGGGCATGTGGGAGCCAACATGGGTATCCAGATCCCGCTGTTGGTTATTGACCGGAGAGGCGTCTCGGTCATGTCTGCATGTCTCCCGAACCCGTAGGGTCTACACACTTAAGGTTCGGTGACACTAGGGTTGTAGAGATATGAGTATGCAGTAAACCGAAAGTTTTTCGGAGTCCCGGATGAGATCACGGACGTCACGAGGAGTTCCGGAATGGTCCGGAGGTAAAGAATTATATATAGGAAGTCAGGTTTCGGCCATCAGGAAAGTTTCGGGGGTCACCGGTATTATACCGGGACCACCAGAAGGGTCCCGGGGGTCCATCGGGTGGGGCCACCTATCCCGGAGGGCCCCATGGGCTGAAGTGGGAGGGGAACCAGCCCCTGGTGGGCTGGTGCGCCCCCCCTTGGGCCCCCTGTGCCTAGGGTTGGGAAACCCTAGGGGTGGGGGCGCCTCCACCTGGCTTGGGGGGCAAGCCACCCCCCTGGCCGTCGCCCCCCTAGGAGATCCCATCTCCTAGGGCCGGCGCCCCCCCTAGGGGCCCTATATAAAGAGGGGGAGGGAGGGCAGCCGCACCCTTGCACTTGGTGCCTCCCTTCCCCCTTGCTACACCTCTCCCTCCCGCAGACGCTTGGCGAAGCCCTGCCGGGATCCCTGCTGCATCCACCACCACGTCGTCGTGCTGCTGGATCTTCATCAACCTCTCCTTCCCCCTTGCTGGATCAAGAAGGAGGAGACGTCACGCTGACCTTACGTGTGTTGAACGCGGAGGTGCCGTCCGTTCGGCGCTAGGATCTCCGGTGATTTGGATCACGACGAGTACGACTCCCTCAACCCCGTTCTCTTGAACGCTTCCGCTCGATCTACAAGGGTATGTAGATGCACTCCTCTCTCTCGTTGCTAGATGAACTCATAGATTGATCTTGGTGAAACCGTAGGAAATTTTTTATTTTCTGCAACGTTCCCCAACATAACTGAGGGTATTCCAAAATTTAATCTTGATAGATTTCTTGATTTTGATCTAGAGAAGATTTATATGTATTGTGCGGTGAATTGCATTGAAAATCCTTATATTGCCAATTACCTAAAGAAAAGAAAGCAAATGGAAGATGATGAGAATACTAATGAAAGGGAAGAGGCTTCCCAATCTCCTCCTATTATTTCTTATGATGAATCAGGTAACGAGGAGGAGCTTTCTATTCAACCAATCTCATCAATAAGGAGCTCAAAGAGGAAGGTTGAACCTACACATAATGTGAAGAAGAAAAAGAAAAGAAGGAGCAACAAAGGTAAAAAGGTATCCCTCCCAAATGATGTTGCTCCTACTACTACTTGTGATGATGATAATTGCTATACTATTGGTGTTATCCATATTTTTAATGATGAGAGTGATTATGCTTATGATATGAAAGGGCCCAAGCTTGGGGAAGCTATGTTTGATGAGGATAAAATATTTGAGAATATATTTGCTGGAATTAATGTTTGTCCCAAGCTTGGGGATGCTATGTTAATTGAAGATGATATTTTTAGCACCCCAAGTTTTGATATGCAAAGTTGTTATGATGAGAGCATGCCTCCTACCTATGATGATTATATTGATGAAAGTGGGTTTGGAAGAGTGTCAACTTTATTTAGTGTTGATTCCACTATTTCGGAAGAGGTCCCAATTGATTATGAGAACAAAGTTGCTATCTATGATGATTATTGTGATGACTTGTATGCTATTAAGAATAATGATAACAATGAAACTTGTCATCATGATTTTAGTTTCCAATTAGATTATGCCTCACATGATAATTGTTTTGTTGAGTTTGCTCCCACTACTATTCATGAGAAGAATTTTGCTTATGTGGAGAGTAGTAAATTTTCTATGCTAGTAGATCATGAAAAGAATGCTTTAGGTTCTAGTTATATTGTTGAATTTATTCATGATGCTACTGAAAATTATTATAAGGGAGGAACATATGCTTGTAGGAATTGCAATAATATCAAGTTTCCTCTCTATGTGCTTAAATTCTTGAAGCTATGCTTGTGTTACCTTCCTATGCTTGTTGATTATTGTTGCCATAAGTTATTTGCTCACAAAATCCCTATGCATAGGAAGTGGGTTAGACTTAAAAGTGCTAGTCATATGCTTCATGATGCTCCTGTTATGTTTCAATTCTTATCTTTTATGTGAGCATCATTGTCATCATCATGCCTACCTAGAAAGGCATTAAAGAAAAGCGCTTGTTGGGAGACAACCCAATACTTATCCTTACTGTTTTTGTGTGTTCACATGATTATGCTACTGTAGTAATCATGTTTTATAGCTTTTGTTTCAATAAAGTGCCAAGTAAGACCTTTAGGATGGCTTACGGTGATAGTTGTGTTGATCCTGCTGAAAATCAGAAACTTTTGCACCTAGTAAATTAGTTTTCTTAATTCACATAAACGTGATTCTGATCTGATTATTTTTGCTCTGGATTGGTAAATGAATTTCTTAGGACTTCCTAATTTGGTAGGATTTTTGGAGTTCCATAAGTATACGTTTGATACAGATTACTACAGACTGTTCTGTTTTTGACAGATTCTGTTTTCTATGTGTTGTTTGCTTATTTTGATGAATCTATGAGTAGTATCGGAGGGTATGAACCATAGATAAGTTAGAGTACAGTATATATTACACCAATATGAATAAAGAATGAGTTAATTACAGTACCTTATGTGGTGGTTTTGTTTTCTTTCACTAACGGAGCTTATAAGATTTTCTGTTGAGTTTTGTGTTGTGAAGTTTTCAAGTTTTGGGTAAAGATTCGATGGACTATGGAACAAGGAGTGGCAAGAGCCTAAGCCTGGGGATGCCCAAGGCATCCCAAGGTAATATTCAAGGACAACCAAAAGCCCAAGCTTGGGGATGCCCCGGAAGGCATCCCCTCTTTCGTCTTCGTACCATCGGTAACTTTACTTGAAGCTATATTTTTATTCACCACATAATATGTGTTTTGCTTGGAGCGTCATTTTATTTTGTTAGTATTTGCTTGCTGTTATTTAGAATAATGTTTTGCATCTTTAGTTTCAATGAATAAGTCAAGGATAGCCTTTTCCATGCTTATTTTGCTAGTATACATGTTGCTGTTTGAAAACAGAAAGTTTACTTCTGTTGCAAAAAATTCCCTAGAAAAGTCAGAGAATGATATAATGATGAAACCTTTGGCATGATGATCTCTGATAAATTTATTACAGTGGGAATTTTATTTCATAATTTTTGGAGTTAGGGAAGTATGATGACTCTTGCATTCTTTACAGACTGTACTATTTTCGCAGATTGCTCTTATGGTTGCATTGTTTGCATATGTTTGCTTGTTTAATGATTCTATTTGAGGATAGGAGTATTAAATATGCAGAGGCATTTAGTATGCAATGTTGAATAATAATGTTAGTGATTTGTTATAGTAGAAAATGATAAGGTTTTGCATTAGTTTATACTAACCTATCTCACGAGTTCTTGTTGAGTTTGTTGTGAATGAAGCTTTTGATAAAAAGAGAAACCATGATATGAGAGGAATTAAGGAGACACAAAAGTTCAAGCTTGGGGATTCCCAAGGCACCCCAAGATAATATTTCAAGAAGTCTCAAGCATCTAAGCTTGGGGATGCCCCGATAGGCATCCCAACTTTCTTCTTCGACAACTATCGGTTAGTACCGGTTGAGCCTAAGTTTTTGCTTCTTCACATGAGTTGTGCTATCCTTGCAATGTAGTTTTCTTTAGCTTTGCTTGCTGTTTGAATAAAGTATCAAGATCTGAAATTATTAAATGGGAGAGTCTTCACATAGTTGCATAATTATTCGACTACTCATTGATCTTCACTTATATCTTTCGGAGTAGTTTTTGTTATTGCTCTAGTACTTCACTTATATCTTTTAGAGCATGGTGGTAGTTTTATTTTTAAGAAATAGATGAACTCTCATGCTTCACTTATATTATTTTGAGAGTCTTAAATAGCATGGTAATTTGCTTAAATAATCCTAATATGCTAAGCATACAAGATTTGTAAGAATTCTTATGAGTGTGTTGAATACTATGAGAAGTTTGATGCTTGATAATCATTTTGAGATATGGAGATGGTGATATTAGAGTCATGCTAGTTGAGTAGTTGTGAATTTAAAGAATACTTGTGTTGAAGTTTGTGATTCCCGTAGCATGCACATATGGTGAACCGTTATGTGATGAACTCGGAGCATGATTTATATATTGATTGTCTTCCTTTTGAGTGGCAGTCGGGGACGAGCGATGGTTTTTTCCTACCAATCTATCCCCCTAGGAGCATGCGCGTAATACTTTGCTTTGATAACTTCTAGATTTTTGCAATAAGTATATGAGTTCTTTATGACTAATGTTGAGTCCATGGATTATACGCACTTTTTCCCATCCTTCCACCATTGCTAGCCTCTCTAATACCATGCACTTTTCGCCGGTATCATACACCCACCATATATCTTCCTCAAAAAAGCCACCATACCTACCTATCATGGCATTTCCATAGTCATTCCAAGATATATTGCCATGCAACTTTCCACCGTTCCGTTTATTATGACACGCTCTATCATTGTCATATTGCTAGCATGATCATGTAGTTGACATCGTATTTGTGGCAAAGCCACCGTTCATAATTCTTTCATACATGTCACTCTTGATTCATTGCATATCCCGGTACACCGCCGGAGGCATTCATATAGAGTCATACCTTGTTCTAAGAATCGAGTTGTAATTGTTGAGTTGTAAGAAAAATAAAAGTGTGATGATCATCATTTTTTAGAGCATTGTCCCAAGTGAGGAAAGGATGATGGAGACCATGATTCCCCCACAAGTCGGGATGAGACTCCGAACGAAAAAAATAAAAGAGGCCAAAGAAGCCCCAAAAAAAGGGAGGCCATAAAAAAAAGAGAAAAGGCCCAAAAAAATAAAAGAAAAAGAGAGAAAAAGAGAGAAGGGACAATGCTACTATCCTTTTACCACACTTGTGCTTCAAAGTAGCACCATGATCTTCATGATAGAGAGTCTCCTATGTTGTCACTTTCATATACTAGTGGGAATTTTCATTATAGAACTTGGCTTGTATATTCCAATGATGGGCTTCCTCAAAATGCCCTAGGTCTTCGTGAGCAAGCGAGTTGGATGCACACCCACTTAGTTTCTTTTGTTGAGCTTTCATATACTTATAGCTCTAGTCCATTCGTTGCATGGCAATCCCTACTCACTCACATTGATATCTATTGATGGGCATCTCCATAGCCCGTTGATACGCCTAGTTGATGTGAGACTATATTCTCCCTTTTTGTCTTCTCCACAACCACCATTCTATTCCACATATAGTGCTATATCCATGGCTCACGCTCATGTATTGCGTGAAGATTGAAAAAGTTTTGAGAATGTCATAAGTATGAAACAACTGCTTGGCTTGTCATCGGGGTTGTGCATGATTTAAATATTTTGTGTGGGGAAGATGGAGCATAGCCAGACTATATGATTTTGTAGGGATAACTTTCTTTGGCCATGTTATTTTGAGAAGACATAATTGCTTTGTTAGTATGCTTGAAGTATTATTGTTTTTATGTCAATATGAACTTTTGTCTTGAATCTTTTGGATCTGAATATTCATATCACAAGTAAGAAGAATTACATTGAAATTATGCCAAGTAGCACTCCGCATAAAAAATTCTTTTTTATCATTTACCTACTCGAGGACGAGCAGGAATTAAGCTTGGGGATGCTTGATACGTCTCCAACGTATCTATAATTTTTGATTGCTCCATGCTATATTATCTACTGTTTTGGGCAATATTGGGCTTTATTATCCACTTTTATATTATTTTTGGGACTAACCTATTAACCGAAGGCCCAGCCCAGATTTGTTGTTTTATGCCTATTTCAGTGTTTCGAGGAAAAGGAATATCAGACGGAGTCAAAACGGAACGAAATCAATTGGAGAAGTTATTTTTAGAAGGAAAGCCACCCGATGGACTTGGAGTGCACCTCCGAAAAGAAGGGAGGTGCTCACAAGGGTGGGGGGCGCGCCCCCCTGCCTCATGGCCCCCCCTTCGGTCCACCGACGTACTTCTTTCACCCATATATACCTACGTACCCTAAAACTTCCAGAACAGAAGATAGATCGAGAGTTCCGCCGCCGCAAGCCTCTGTAGCCACCAAAAACCTCTCGGGAGCCTGTTCCAGCACCCTGCCGGAGGGGGATCCCATCACCGGTGGCCATCTTCATCATTCCGGCGCTATCCATGACGAGGAGGGAGTAGTTCACCCTCGGGGCTGAGGGTATGTACCACTAGCTATGTGTTTGATCTCTTTCTCTCTCTCGTGTTCTGTCTCATGTTCCCTCTATGGCACGATCTTGATGTATCCCGAGCTTTGCTATTATAGTTGGATCTTATGATGTTTCTCCCCCTCTACTCTCTTGTGATGAATTGAGTTTCCCCTTTGAAGTTATCTTATCGGATTGAGTCTTTTATGAGAACACTTGATGTATGTCTTGCTGTGATTATCTGTGATGACAATGGGATATCATGTGCCACTTGATGTATGTTTTGGTGATCAACTTGCGGGTTCCGTGACATTGGGAACCTATGCATAGGGGTTGGCACACGTTCTTGACTCTCCGATAGAAACTTTGGGGCACTCTTTGAAGTACTTTGTGTTGGTTGGATGAATCTGAGATTGTGTGATGCATATCGTATAATCATGCCCACGGATACTTGAGGTGACAATGGAGTATCTAGGTGACATTAGGGTTTTGGTTGATTTGTGTCTTAAGGTGTTATTCTAGTACGAACTCTTTTATAGATTGATCCGAAAGAATAACTTTGAGGTGGTTTCGTATCCTACCATAATCTCTACGTTTGTTCTCCGCTATTAGTGGCTTTGGAGTGACTCTTTGTTGCATGTTGAGGGCTTGTTATATGATCTATCTATGTTATTATTGTTGAGAGAACTTGCACTAGTGAAAGTATGAACCCTAGGCCTTGTTTCCTATCATTGCAATACCGTTTACGCTCACTTTTACCACTTGTTACCTTGCTATTTTTATAATTTCAAATTACAAATACCTTTATCTACTATCTATTTTGCACTTGTATCACCATCTCTTCACCGAACTAGTGCACCTATACAATTTACCATTGTATTGGGTGTGTTGGGGACACAAGAGACTCTTTGTTATTTGGTTGCAGGGTTGTTTGAGAGAGACCATCTTCATCCTACGCCTCCTACGGATTGATAAACCTTAGGTCATCCACTTGAGGGAAATTTGCTACTGTCCTACAAACCTATGCACTTGCAGGCCCAACAACGTCTACAAGAAGAAGGTTGTGTAGTAGACATCACGCGGTCACCACCATCGCGGTCACCACGGCCACGGCCAGGGTGCGGAGGCGGCGGGGGAGGAGCGACCGGGGCGCCAGCAGGGGCGCCAGCAGGGGCGCGATCCGTACGATTTGGCGTGGCACGGCCACCCGTGCTGGAGCTGGCACCCGGGGCGTCGCCACTCTGCAGGGCGAACGCGGAGGCGCTTTCTTCAGCCGCGCGGTGCTCCTGGGATTCTTCGACAAGGACGACCCGGGAGAGGACGGTGTCGAAAGGCAAGTCCTGATCGCCGAGGACCACCCGGATCGTGTCGAGCCGCTTGTCGAGGCCATGGAGGAACTGGGTGGTGAGGTCGACCTCGGTAACGGCGCGGTCGATGTCGGCGAGAGCGTCGGTGAGGAGTTTCATCCGGCGAGCATACTCGGAGACGGACAGATCACCCTGCTTGAGGTTGCGGTACTTGCGGTTGAGAATCATGAAGCGAGCTGCGCGATTTGCGAGGAAGTAGTCGCGGATCTTGTTCCAGAGGGCGAAGTAGTCGTGGCGCCGACGACGTGATCACACATGGTGTCCGAGAGGGTGGCATAGATCCACAGAACAACATGAGCATCGAGCTCGCGGTAGGTGGCAGAAGCATTGGGTGGGGGCGGGTGTTCAACGAGGTAGGAGACGCCGTAGCGGACGAGGACCATGAGGAAGAATGTTTTCCATTTGTGATAATTGTGATCGGCGGGGTTGAGAAGAAACTTTATGTGGTTTGTGATGTGATCCAGGAAGATGGGGTTGCGGGGAGCGGGCGCCGGAGGAGCAGGAGGGACGGCGGTGGTGTACAGGGGAGCAAACTGAGTACCTGTGGCGGGGGAGGAGCCGTTGACGAGAGAGGGAGAAGTGCCGAAAACGAACGGCGGAGAGGAGGCAGTGGAGGTGGCCGCGGCAGGCGCCGTCGAGGAGGAGGAGAGGTCGCCGTGGGAGGTGGCGGAGCTCGTAGCGACGGCGGTGGAGGGAGAGGAGGCCATGGTTCGCCTGGTAAACTGATACCAAGTTGGACAGATCGATTCTGTATTCACTCAATGATTGAGTTACAAAGTACACATACACATATCCCTTCAGGGAGAGAGAGGCAGCGCTCCTGAAAATGTGGCACGCAGGCCACGAGCGTTGCTCGATCCTACAATCTAGGAATGGACTCGGTTTACATGACTAACGTTACAATGCACAAGTACATGGTTTAACACCCTTTTGATGCCTGGGTTACTAGCGAGGAAATAAGAAGCGGAGCAGAGTTGTTTATCTCTTGGCCTCTTTCTTCTCGCAGGCCACCTGACCGAGCTGGATGTAGTCATCGTCATGGACCTAAGTATTTGGGACTAGACATCGTCGACGGCGGCCGCTAAACGTCCTACCAAAAACTATTTAGAAGGTGGCGATACGACTAGGGACGGAAGATCTTAGTTTTTGGTACGACGTTTTTGGACCGAAGGATGGGTGAGCCCTGCTACACATAAGATAGTTTCATTCAATATGATTCCAGTACGACAGAAAATAGCAGCCATCACATCTGTTCCGTGGGGGAAATATCATGTGCTACCGTCCATGGGGTGATACACTGCTGCAGGACCACCTGCATGCAAAGCACACGATGAATTCATTAATATCACTCCGTCCGAAAATACTTATCATCAAAATGGATAAAAGAGATACATCTAAACGTATTTTAGTTCTAAATACATCACTCTTTATCCATTTTGATGACAAGTATTTTCGGACGGAGGAAGTATATTTATAACATATACCCCATTGAACATTTGCATCTTGCCACCTACAGAAGCATGTCTTTGCAATCTCTGCTCCAGACCCCTGTTCTCGATTTCTCACACCAGCATGATGGATTTTCATATAAGCGCCAGCATGTAGTATGACGAGTATCTTGTCTTGTCAGCTACTCCCTCCGTTCGGAATTACTTGTCTCAAAAATAGATGTATCTAAAACTAAAATACATCTAGATACATCCATTTCTGCGATAAGTAATTCCGAACGGAGGGAGTACCTATTGACTGTTGACTGATGAGGTTCTTCTCAATATACAACCCACTAACGGTGGCGCAAAGGGCGCACTCTCGTGCTAGCCACGTCATCACAAGAAGACAAAAAAAAGGTCCACGCTCCCGCACAGCTCGCTCGATCCCCTTTCTCCTCTTGCTTTCCCCTCTCTCTCCACAAAACACCGCTGCCGCTGCCGCCACCGCCGATTCCTCCTGGGCATGGGCGTCTCCGGCGCCGCCATCAATAGACGGGACTCCACCTCGCCCCACTCTACCGATTTCCCGCCCTAGCCGCTGCTCTACGCCCCCGCTTGCGCCCGCACAGATAACCCTAGAGAGAGGTCGTAGGGGAGGGCGGAGAAGAGGTCATGGGGGAGGAAGAAGAGGAGGACATGGAGGCCACGGGCGCAAGTCTGTCAAGTGCGCTCATTCCCGAGCTCCAGACCATTCCACGAGCGCACTTGATGCGAAGACCAGCTCCAGACCACTCTACGCCCCCTCATTCCCGAAGTTGGTCTTCGCATCAAGTGCGCTCGCTCCGCCTCTGCTTCCAGCGACCACGCCCGCCACAGTCTGGTGAGCTTCTTCTCCTGTTATGTCCTGTACCATTTGGTGGCCTCTCTCCCTTCCCGTTTGAGGAGAGGAGTCAAGTACTGGCTAGGTTTTTGTAAATAGGTTGTTGGTTTCTTCTCGTGGAGTAGATTCTCAGGTCTAGCTAGGTTCTAAATAAATTTTGGGTTAGTCTTGTTATGTTGGTACCTTGCTGTCCTGGAGATTTGGATCTAGCTAGGTTTTTACATAGTATGTATTTGTGATAATTGACTACAACAAGACACTTGAAAGTAAATCTAATTCTAAGAGAATGTCTTGTACAACCTGCCATGCGTCTGCAATTAACAAGAATGAAACTACGAACAGGCTATATAGATTTGGCCATTTTCTTTTTTGCATAACTGATTTCCTATGACGTTGTCTATACTGTTGTTCAAGAAAGTATTAAGAGCAGTACGTACTTGTTTCCTATCAAACTGCATCTACCAAGCACTGTACATTTCCCTATTCTCTGTTCTCTGCCAAAAACAGAATAAATTTAGGCTTAAGGCCTGTTCGGAGTCCCTCCGGCTCCACGACTCCGCTCCCGGAGCGGACGAAGCAGTAGCTTAAAATGTTGGAGCGAGCAAACAGCAGCTCCGCAGATCTTGGTATTTCAAGGAGCGGTGGTTTGCTGAACGGGCCCTTACTATCTAACAATAATTCTTCTGTCCATTTGAAGTGTTGTGATTTCCAAACTGAATATTTTAGCATATTATTTTCACCAAGCATGATGTGATATTGTAGAGTTTTAGGATGATGTGAAGCTCATGGCTGCCATGAACCGACAAGCTTATAGATTCTCTTTCTCCTGGTCAAGGCAATTGCAATTACTCATGTGGTTGTATAATGCAATATTTTACAGTCACACATATCCAGTTGGAATGCTATGGCAGGGTTATTAGCCACGCATGAGGCCTTTTGTCTTCTTAAAAACTATTTGTTTGGAATGATTGACGTGCCGCACTGTAAGACCCCTCAACAGTTCTCAATCCCGTGTTTGCTCGTACCGATTGCCAGATTCACGCTCCTAGAGGATGTGAACGACAGTGACATCCTGATGCAAGAGTAGCAGCGACGACGGCTGGTGAGCAGCAACCTGAAGTGCCGGTGTTAAGTGTGGATGGCCAGATCTGTGCGGCGGAGGGCGTGGTCGATGCTGGGATGGAGGTCTTGCTGCCGGCCTCCAAGCAGTCGGTAGGCGCAATGGATCCTAATGCTCCAGGCTGGATCAAAAGGTATGTCGATTTGCAGTGTTACTTGCTCATTGTGACTAAAAACTGGACTTATTAGTGTAGGCATAAACATTGCAGGCACTGATAAGAAAAGATATCTTAAACAAGTACTGCACCTTGAGATCTAGATGATTCTGCATTTAGTGTTATGATCTGTAGTTATAGCTGATACTACTAAATGGCTCAGATGTACTTGCATCTTTAAAAATCAGTGATTTAGCGAACATTCTGCCAATTGACACATGAAGCAGAGTATAAGAAGTTATAGCATGTTACAGATAAACCAGAGGAATTGGCATGTATATGCGTGTGTTCCTGATTTTGTAGGGTACCTTACAGATTCAGTTGGGATATGTGGTCAAAGATTAGGACACTAATATCAGTGTAGGTTACATTTGTAGTTGCTTAATTCATGATGCGCTCGTCTCGTCATTTTCATTCTGTGCGTGCAGGGTGAGGATTGGGGTGGAAGCCCCTGTGAGGACACCTTGTCCCAGTCAAGCACGAGTTGGCGGCTGTGACGCTGCATATTTTATCCAGGATCCTGCTCAGGGGTTTAGCCATCGGCGACGAGATCCTAAAGATGGCCACGGCGGCAGTGGTGGCGGCAGTTGCCCCGGGTGGTGATGTAGAGGGGAGGTATCAGTAGCAGGTGAGGATACTGTGCAATTTTGCTGTGAATCATTGTTGATTATTTGTCGTACTTCTTGTGTTTTGAAGATTTGATTCCACTCTTCTTGATACCCAAAACAAGTTCGTTTCATGAATTCAAAAGATACTGAAATTAAATGTCTGGTTTATATTTCGGGAGCTGACTCTTTTTAAAAATTGACATCTGAATGTAAATAAATGCCCTTGATATGTTCGAATTCCTATCATCCATTGTTGCAAATTTCCTCTAACTCAATACATCAGTTTCTTATCTTTTTTTGGTTCACCTTCGCTTATCCTGACATTCATCGCCATCAAATATTTTACATTGTTAGCCTGCTTATTTGTTCGTTTAACAGGCTTGCAATATATTCTACAATGTTGATACTGATGGAGGGGTTTGTTTGAGGTGTACTGATGTAGAACCCTCCAAGTTTTCAAGTATTTTAGTTTCCTATTTTTTGCAATTTAGAATGTCTCATGATACATTTTCTTCTGCAATCTTATTTAGGTGAGCACGAAGATCTCTGAGATTTTCTTCTGCATTTGTTTCGTGCGCATACATAAATGGATGATTCTTCTTCTTGGAGCCCCAGGTTGTGGCCAAAAAACCCTATTGCTAGCACTTGCAGGAAAGCTCAACCAAAACCAAAAGGTATTTTTCTTTTTATTCACTTCAACCAAGTCACTCATGTACAATGAGCAGCACCCAAACCACAAAATGATTTGCATCCCATTCATTTTTTCGAATGTTCAATTTATGACCTGGCTTTTTGGTCATGGACATTTCTTCATTACTTACCATTTTCTGATGTTCATGGTAAGGCACGGCCGTTGGTGGATTTCTGGTGGTACCTCAAGGAGACCTTCTTCCCAGGTTACCCATTCCACGTGGAGGTGCTGGTGCGTGAGCGAGCTGCCAGACCGCACGTAGCAGCGACGCTTCGATACTTCTTCCCGTTCCTGGAGTGGGCGCCAGCCTACGGGCTGGGCACCTCAAGTCGGACCTCATCGCCGGTACTTCTTCTGGTTCCTTGAAGTTTGATATGCATGCCCCCCTTGTTAGAGTGGTGGAGAGAGATGCGACATGGAGTGAGGGAACTGTCGGCACCGTCATAAGAGGTTGATCTCCGCCCTAGTTTCCTCTATGATTACATCAAGGATGTATTTTGTTGCTAGTTGGTTCTGTGTGCGGGAGCTCGATGATTGGGGGAGTTTAGATCTGTGGTTTCATTCTCAAATTCTATTCGTATGGATTGAGATAGAGATGAGAAGGTAGGTCCCTTGTTCATGTAGGTTTTCTTTGTACCACTAAATGTTTGTTTGATTTTTTCCATGTAGGTTCTCTCTGATTTTGCATTAGTCTATGTTCTTAGTCTTCATTCTTTTATTCTCAGTTTATGAGATTTCAGTATTTGATTCACTTATTCTTGGTTTGGCAGATATTCAGTATCTCTGTTCTTATTATTCAAATTTTTTATTTCTCAGATTAGGAGTTTAGTACTTTTTCTTTTATTAGTCATCAGTTTTCTTCTTTATTCAATCATATTCAGCCTTAGTTCTTGTTCAGTCTTTCTTTAACTTCTTTTGTCCTTAGTCTCTAGTTTTCCTCTTTCTTCAGTCATATTCAGTCACACTTTGTTCAGTCTTTCATTATCTACTTCAGTCTGTAGTGCTCCTTGTGCATATATACTTTGTTTTGCTCATTCTTCTTTCTTAGCTTTGTTCTCTCATTTTGTATCGGCACAACCAATAATTCACAAGATCATCTAATCCACATAGGCAAAGGAAGATTTTTCGTAGTAAAATTCAGTATAGTGGAGGGAAAGGAAGGTTTTTCGTTGTAAAATTCACTACACTAGAGGGAAAAAGTTTCAATGTTATTATCTAATTGTTTCAAGGTTTTCTTAGTCATGACTTTCTTTTCTCTACCAGCTTTAGGGGGAGGTCCATCTAATTTGACTTTGCCCTGGGCTGTCTGCAGGTGGGCTAAACAACCAGATTTGGTGGATTAGTTGGACTTGTAAATAATTTTTTCTGATCCCACCACACTTTATATAGAGAAATAGTATTTCTTCATATTGTTACTTTTTTTGTTTGCTTTTGTGCTTATTGCTCATAATGTTAAATGTTTGTTAGTCTCTTCTTTCTCTGGTCACCTTCAGTGCACATGTTTCTTCATTATTTCAGTAACTACCTTCTCATTGTTCCGCCTTCATTTCTCAAATCCATGCTTATCAGTTATCCCTCTGTATGCATCAGTGATCAATATTTCTCTTCAGCCTCGTTATTTTTTTTCGAGAGTACGCCAAAGGCTTACCTTAGCTTTATAGAAGGAAGGAATAATATTTACAAGTCAGCCTCATTATTTCATTAAGTCCCTGCTCTACCCAGCCTTCATAAATTCAGTATGCCCCTGCTCATTATGTATAAAGTCTTTTTTGAGCATTCTTATTTTTTATCTTTTTGTTTCACCAGCAGGTTTAATTACTAACCAGAGGAAGTTTCTTCTCCCACTTCTTCAAGGAAGAACAAGGTTCCAACTTCGTTTTAGCGCACGTTGTTTCAGATGTGTTATGTAATAGTACTACATAGAAGAGTTTTTTGCTTCAAGAAGTGTTATGTAATAGTACTATGTATTTTCTGAAAATAGTTCGTTCTGTTCTGTTTTTTTTTCCACTAGACATTGATGCTATTTGTGCTTCTTTAGCAATGACACCATAGTCAGTTTGCATTTTCTGTCTTTTAGCTACACTAAGCCTTTGATTTGTTTGTACCATTAGGCTGTAGGGAAATATTACTATATGTAACATGTATTTTTTTTGTTCTTATAAGATATTGTTTCTCATTTCTGAAATTTATTTCTTGATGCAGCTTCATTCAGATTTATGTGAATATAAGCGTAAGAGGTCCAGTGGGAATGATACAAAATAATTTCAGACGTGAGTATCCGGATCGCATTGCTACTGGTCTTCTCTTGCGACTGCGTGCAGCGGGCTTTTGACAAAGCCAAGTCATGGCCTCATGAGGATGCTTTTGGATTAACTGTGGTGCATTGTACCGGTTTATGCTCCATGCGAGAGTTGTACATATCCTCGTTAGATGTACCCCTGCTTATGATGGTTCTGAACTCAAATATTATAGTATCTGTATATTTGATCAATGTGGTACTATTATATCCTAATGTTATAACATATGCCCGTATTGATATACATGAGTGAGATTAAAGACAAAACATGGCAGCCCAATGTGTTGAAACAAGATAAGTGCGCATAGGCCTGCCTCAGGCGGCGCCACCAGGTGGCGCCCCAACCTCTAGTTGAAGTATCAAAAGGCACCAGATACTCAATATGAGAATGGGAAGGTGTTATTTCGGACGCAATCAACAACTCCGTGTGAGAAGGATGTTTAACAGAACAAGATACATAGATGCAGTGAAATAAAATATAGGCACTTTCAGCAGATATTCTTCCTACAAGCGAGCAGCACTGTCAATTTATCTGAAGTTCCAAAACACTACAGCAAGCATCATCGTCTCCTTGCTCCAAATGTGAAGTGGTAATCACGTCAAAATAAAGAATGTGAAGTGGAAAACAAGAGCACATCACCTGACACTTTTTGGAGTGACACACTATTGTATGAAATGCTCGACAGCAGCCCTATTTTTGGGCACAAAAAACATGTGGAGTAAAAAAAAAATAGGTCACAAAAACGCTTTTTTGGCACCAGCAAACGCCGTCTCCAACAGCAGACCTATAACAGAGCACAAAATAAAAATAAATAAAAATTTGGGCACGAAATATGGCAAAACTGCTCCAACAGCTACCCTAAAATAGGGCGAGCGGCGCCGAGCATATCGGGGTTGGTAACGGGGTCCGAGGAGCCGGCCATGGCGCGCGGCGGCTGGCGGGCGGGCGGATCCAAGGGTTTCCGGCCACGGGCAGGCGTCTGGAAGTAGCCTCGTGTTTTTGGGCAGCCGCCCAACTGCCCTATATTTGTTGCACGAGGAGCCTCTTTTTTGGGCTGCCAAAAAAAATAATTTTCTCTTAGGATTGGGCAGATGTTGGAGGCTGATTGTTTGCCCTCTCGTGCCTAGAAACGTCGTGTGCTTAAAAATAAAGCTGTTATTGAAGATGCTCTAACTGTTATAAGATGTTTCTGCAAGCTAACTTAGCTTGCAAAAACATCTTACGTTATGGAGGGAGTATTCTGCGTCAAGATTTGGAAACCACAGTAGGTCGTGCCCTGAAACCGAATGATAAAGGTAATAGGTTAGAAATAGTAAGCAAAATAATCCAAGTAGCTCATGAGGTGGTGCACAAAAGCTGAGCACTTGCACATTATCACATAAGTTTTTTTTGTCAAAACCCAATTGCTTTTGTATCCATATAAATCCATACGAAGTCTATAAGCTAGTCCCTAGCATTTCATTTAGGTCAGTATACTGGCTAGCTGGATGCATTTGACTATCAGCAAACTTGGAACTACTACATGCAGCAGTAAAACTGAACATTTGCTTGCACTGGTTAAACATGCGAACACTAAAATACTCCCTCTATATTGGTTGTAATAAGGGCATCTCCAACACTGGCCCTCAAAACGGACACTGTATATGTCCGCGGACGAGCACGGTCGCATCCGCGGATAGTGATATGAAAATCGGCCATCCAACCATACCCGCATACATTTTAAATCGGATTTCAACAAATCAGACAAATCACGGAGGGAGAGGTTGTACCACTGCTCCTTATGCACCTCCCGGACCACCGAGAACGGTTGTGGCGTTGGTTGTCCTGCGCCATGGCATCATTGAAGTGAGCATGTGCCTGCTCCATTGTGAAGCCGACATGGAACAGCTCGGGCTGAAGCACCGACTCACGTCGGAGCCCTTGTCCATCGTTTGGTTGTCATCAGAGACCTCAAGGGAGCTGGCCAGCAAGCCGTCCTCAATCTGCCTAGCATGGCGGCCCTACCATCCAATGCAAGGGCGGCCAACTCGTTGTTCGGCTCCGTCGAGAGGCTCCCCCACAACGTTAACGCGCTAGAGCTCACGGTCATGGCGGAGGTGGAGTATGGAGGAGGATGTGAAGCGGGCCCTGGTGTGGTGCAGTTTGTGTCGGGCGTGGCCTCGTTTAAATAGCGGATGACGGCCAGGCTCAACAGCGGAGTGTGTCATTGTGAGCGCCGGAGTAGGTTTCTCGGTCGGCGAGCCTGTTTAATGATGGCAGGCAGATAGGCCGCCAACCTGTTTGAATGCGGTAGATATCCGTATCATCCCGTCTAGTATTTAACAGGCACGGACACCGGGATGCGGTGATGGCGGCGCTCTGAGCTGGCGCGCCGCTTCAGGGTTAGCACTAGTTAGAGGTCAAGTCCGCTCTGGGCCGACATGAATGTGGCGATGGCACTCTGGAAAGGCATGAATGCGCGGCAAATGCTTCACCCGGTAGAGGGTGCGGGCGAGGGAGAGGGTTTTGGGGTGGGTCCGGGGTGTCGCACGCATGCGTGGCAGAGGTGCGAATGCCCGTAAAGCGCCCTGATTTGCCTCCGGTTTGCAGGAAAACGAACGTTTAGACCGGTCCGCAGACCGACGGGGGTGGTCAGCCCGTTTGAATGCGGTAGATATCCATCTCGTCCCGTCTAGTAATGTCTCTCGGCATTTAACAGGCGCGGACACTGGGATGCGGCGCGGGCGACGCTCTGGGCTGGCGCGTCACTTTATTGTCGGCACTAGTTAGAGGTCATGTCTGCTCTGGGCCGACATGAATACGACGCTAGCACTCTGGAATGACATGAATGCACGGCAAATGCTTCGCCTGGTAGAGGGCGCGGGCGAGGGAGAGGGTTTTGGGTGGGTCCGGGGTGTCGGCGTGGCAGATGTCCGAACGCCCGTAAAGCACCCTGGTTTGCCTTGGATTTGCGAGAAAACGAACGTCCAGACAGGTCCGCAGACCAACGGGGTGCCACGTCGGATGGCAAAACACGTCCACACTGCCCGGTCCGAACAGATGCAAACGGTTTGAGGTTCGGATTGTCCGGTCTGCACAGGTGCAGACGGTTTAAGGGTCAGCGTTAGAGATGCCCTAACATCTTATATTAGATAACGGAGTGAGTACTCAACACTTATTGTCTTTTATCCGGTGCATTTATTTAATAAACTATCGGCACAATTCCTTTGTATCCTTCCAAAGAAGGAAACATAAATGAATGATGTAGTAGTACAACAAGGCACAACTATTTAGTTCACCAATTTATACACCGTGAAACTGCTATTGGCATCATCTTCAAGCGCAATTGGAGTAGTCGAATGGATATGCACCTCACTACTGAATACAGATAAACTAGGGTACGACACTGTTTAACGTTCTCTTATCACTGCTGTAGTTTGAACTGGCTATATAAGCAGATGTCCTGGAAATGAGAAGAATAATAAGGGAAAACAATTATCTCTATGTCATCTGTAGTCAACACTAAAGATAACTGAAGGTCCTTTTCATAATCTGAAATAACACGCAAGAAGGTTAACATTGGGAACAGGTGTCTATTGTCAGTTCTGATGGTAGAAAGACCCCTAGCCTGCCGGGCCGCAATGATACATCACCACACAACAAGGCATGTAAAAGCATCACTCGCTGGGTTGCTTCGCGGTCAGCCCCTTCATGCGTATTGCGTAGCATCAAGACCTCCGAACCGGCGCACTCACTTATTGAGTTACTGCTTATAACTCATCAACATTTGTGCGGAATATGTAATCCTCGCTTTCGAGCTCTTCATGGAGCATATTGAAGCTTGGAGCAGCAGGTAATGTAACTTGGTGACCGTTGGACTCTGGTGACCTTTTGCCCTAAGAGATTTAAGAAAGAATAAGATGAAGAGCAAGGATTTTTGCAAGGAAATTGATAGTACATAGACTCGAGATGTAACAGAGCAATGCACTTATTCAGTGGCATCACAACTACAAGGAAAAAGTGAAGGGCTCAAATGAAAACCAAATGCTTCACAAACATTAAACCTTCTGAAGGGTGTAGAAGAAATAATGGAAGCCATCACCAAAGGTGTTCCACTCAATAGACCATGTAAACTCAGGTGCTTCGAAAAATCGACGACGGAAGTGTGGCTGCCAAATAGGAAGTGGAAATTTTAGAAAAAGAAGTAAAGCTGCTAAACAAATACATCACAGTTCATGACCAGTCCCACTTGCTCTTCTCTTCATGATTACTAATTAAAGACAATCTTTAATTCTTTATATATATCAAGTTCATAACCGTTGTGTGATATTGCTAAACAAAAGGTATATCCTTATTTAGTATAACCTCCATTTCAAATTATAAGATGCTTTGGATATTTCAATATGGACTACATAGAGGACTGAAATGTGTGAGCAAACACACTAAAACGCGTCTATATACACCTGGTTCAGAACAAAGTTAATGCATCTTTCAATTCGGAACAGATGGAGTACTTATGTCCAGTGCACAAATAACATACCCACAAACCCAGAAAGTGGATATTATTGGGACATGCAAAGAAACACGTCTGAAATACAAAAGCAATGACAAATGAAGGGCATGAAAGAGGGATTCAGACAATTGGATCTCCCAAACCTGTCCAAAGGTAATTGATACAAATTTGCCATCTGGCTTCAAAACCTTGTGGATACCTTCAAGCATTTTGGTTACATTATCCACTGTTGTAGGATTGGGGTTCCATGGATCACCACTGTCCACAAACAACACATCCTGTCAAAGGATATTTCTGTATAAGTCTATAGGCAGTATCTAATAATCTAATCACAAGATGACAAAAATATCTAAGCACAAGTTTGGATGCTATGAAAGAACAGAGGTGTTAGGATAAGTCAGCAGACATAGTGCATCTTTCTGAGTATTTTTTAAGGTGCTGAGTTAAGTATCTTGATTGTTCGAATCGACTCCTTTTCCCTGGTTGTGCAGCTATCCTAACAGAAATTTTTTTAGGTAATTATCAAGACAACATGCAAATGCAACCACTTCATTGGTCACTATGTTGTGTTAAACAACTTGTATATTTATCGCATTTGACAACCACACAAACGAATTTTTAACATAGTCAGTAACTATGTTTATACTGGACTTCCGCACACATGGGCCTGTCTTCCGCAGCTTTATATATGTGAATGACTGAATGGCCATTCGGATAAGGATAGCAGTAACACAGTACTGTAAATAGCTCCCAGGGTCATCTGAAATTCTGTAATAGATGCAATTGTGCATTTCCACTAAAACGCCCAGTAATACTATCACAAACCACCGGTACTACATATCTCAACGATCTTGATAATGTGTTAACCGTATAGAATCATGTTGTTAATATAACAAGGGCAGTACACTATTAGCTAAGACAGTCTATCTGCACACACTTGAACAACATTTGGCATTGAGGCGGATTACAATAATCTTGTTGGCCTAACAAGCTTTTGCTTATTTTATCGTTTGACTAACTAACTTTTTCCTATTTCTTCGGATATTTTTCCTCAGCAGACTGTACAATGACATCCACTCCAGCCTCTTGGAAAAATTCCTATGTTTTTTCCTGTGACGCAATCAAACAAACTCAAATCCTGTAGGATTTGGATGGACATGACATTCCATTCCTGCATTTATCCTATTCCTACGTTTTTACAATCCTGCGAATCAAATAGGCCCTGAGTTCACGACAGCACAGTTCAGCAATGCAAACCAAGTCATGTTGAAGGTGATATTATTGGCGGCATGTCAAATGCAGGTGTGACCAGAAAAAAATTCAGTGTTCCAATACACAGTACTAATATGCAACCACAACCTTTGTTGGTTAATATGCTTGTTCTTTCGAATTGCAATTAACATTAAGCATAACATAGCTTAGAAAATATGATAGCACAAAATATTGATAGGTTGGAACACTGGGAGGCATCAAAGTCTGCAACACGCATACCATGGTCCCTTTCTCGATCACAAGGTCGAAGCTCTCGCTCTCGAACGGAAGGTCAAGCATGTCAGCCACCACCACATCCACACCTTCAGGAAGCAGAAGGCAATTTCTCACTCAAACGGCCAAACGTTGGTGGTAACAAACATGCAGAAAGTAAATTCCCGGCCAAACAGGTGAACTGACCACTGGTGCCCTGCTCCACCAGTCTGTCGCGCATCCTCTGGACGGCGACCGGCGAGAGGTCGATGCAGGTGACGCCGCCAGTGACGCCCTCCCTTAAGAGCTCCTCCCCGAGCCGCGAATTGCCGCAGCCGACCTCCAGAACCTGCGCAGAAATGCAGAACGCGCGACAAATCAAGGTACAGTTCAAATTCAGGAACTCGCGAATTAAGATCCACGGAAGTGATGTGAAGAATTGGGGGAAGAGGCGGGGGGAGCACGAACCGAGAGGGAGGGGGAGAGGAGCGGGGCGAGGAGGTGGCGGAAGTGGGAGAAGTCCTTGAACCACTCGTAGTGCTCCTCCTTCCCGAACCGCCCGTCCCTGCGAAGCCACGAGCGAGCTGCGTGAGTCCGCTGCTCCCTGCGCGGTTTGGAGCTCGGGGGAGCAGAGCGGGGTGATAAGGACTCGTGAGCCACCAGTAGGAGGGGTCGAGGTAGCCGGATGCGGTGCACGGGGCGACGTCGTCCGCCATCGCCGCCGCGTGCCGTGTGCGGGCGCTTTGCTTGGCGGCCTCTGGCGCTGGTGCAGCGTGTGCGGGTAGGCAGGGTGGTTCGTTGAACCCTACGAGGTTCGGGGACGTCTGATCAAAACCTAGGACGGTTCGGGGATTTGACCCGGGTCCTACTCTTACCCAGCGGTTCACTAACTTACTTAGAGCATGTCTAACATAGTCCTCAAAAACTTAACCTTCAAAATCAGTTTGAGGGCTGATAAATGTCGTTTTGAAACCGAAAATCTCTATTCTGTTTTGAGGGTTGGTTTGAAGGCACTGATCTGTGCCCGGCCTTCAAACCTTCAAAACAGGACAGCAACATAAATCACTCTCAAATTTGCAAATGATCATGATCACATACATGAAACAAACTTGCAAATCATCATCATCATTACATAGTAAATCCCATGAACATCATAGCAAAACATACAACGTGCAAATGATCACCATCACATCAGAGACATCATTTGCAAAACATAAAACGTACGAACAACTTCAAGCACCGGTGAAGTTGTCCACACCTCCATCGCCTCCAGCACTCATCGGAGACTCACCTCGGGGAGTAGACGACGCACCACCACCAGCACCACGCAGTAGCCTCTTCTTGTCCGTGATGTTCTCCTTGTACTCCTTCCACCATGCCAATTGCTCTTCATCCATGTCCTTTCTAGACATCATCATGTGCTCCTTCTCCTCGGCCATGAGCTCCTTCCATGCTTTTGCTTCCTTGAGCTTGATCGTCCTCTCCTCCATGTCGGCCTTGCGCTTGGCATCTTCTCGCCTTGCTTCCAATTGTGCAAGTTTCACCTCTTTCTTTCTCTCGGTGATAATAAGCTTTGTCTCCAATGCCTTCGTTGTCAATGTCTCCTTTGACTTGATCATTTGATCAATCTTTTCCCTCAAGCTTGATGCCTCCGCTTCCATCTTCATCCTTTCTTTTCCCTTCCTGGTTCCCTCGGGCTTGTCATGATTTCTTCCTTCTTCATCACTATCATCCATTTTGAGCATATCCGATTTCTTCAGTGCACTCTCTTGATCCCTCAATTTCCATTTGTCAAGATGTTGGAGCAATGCCCAACAATGCTTGAATGGGAAGGATTTTCCCTTGGAACCGGCCATGTCCTTGTACCTCAAGTCGGCATATTTCTCCTAAAACATATCATCATTGGAAGCATATCAAAATCACAACCAAGCATAACCAACAAGTAAATAAAGCATGAACCAACAAGTAATAAGCATGATATTTGTACTCACATAATCACTCTCAACGCAGCCACTTGGGGGTTGATCCCTCACTTGATCCATAGCCGCACTCCAACGAGCACAAGCGGGTTTCATCAACTCCCACCGGCCTTTGAAGCGATCTGTGGCAGTCTTGGGTTTCAGCTTGCAATACATGTCCTCAATGTGTTTCCAATAACGCTTCCTGGTTTGATCGGTGTCGGTGACCGCATCCAACCCCACTTGCGACCAAGCCTTGACCAAGAGGACATCTTCAACCTCCGTGTAGTTCGCCGTGCAAATTGGCCTTCGAGCACCACCTCCCGCTTCAAACACTTCCTCTCCGATCTTGGTGACATCTTCATCTTCTTCCTCCTCCTCACCCGCCTCCTCCTCCTCACCTGCCGGCTCCTCAACATGGAAGTCGAAGGAAGCAAGTGGGGGAGACCCAATGTTCACCTCCACGTCATCGAGCAAGGCCCTATATGAAACGGTTGGTGCGGGCATTTCATCTAACACGTCGGTCGCGGGTGGCGGCGTTGGAGCGGCCGTGCTCGGCGGTGGCGGTGGCGGTGCCGCGGTATGCTCTGCCCCCCACTTGTGGCTTGCAAGCTGCTTCTCCTTGCGCTTGGGAGCAGCCGCGGTGGAGGTTGCCGGTTTCGCCGCCTTCACCGCTGGGGCGGGCATGGGCGGCTTGCTTGGCACGATGTGGGTGCCCGCCCGCCTCTGTTTTTGGCCGATGTGGGTGGCCGCCACCATCTCCGCCACGGCGGCGTTGGTCGAGGTGGCCGGAGGCGGGAGGCGCAGGGCGGGGGCGGGAACGGGCGTGGCCACGGGCGCAGGCGCGGATGAAGCCAGCGGCGGAGGGGGTGGACGGGGGCTGGAGGGGCTCCATGGCCGGCGGCGGCAACAAGAATGGATGGCGGCGGCGCGGATGAAGCCGGCGGCGGGGAGAGGAGGCTTGGGAATTTTCCCTCTCGCGCACAGAGTTGACCAAGTGAGGGTTGTGCCTTCAACTTGCCCCAAACCCTCACTAGTGCAGGTTGGCCTCGAACTTGAGGGTTCGAGCTGGAATTTTTTTGAGGGTTTAGGGATTTGAGGGTACTGATCTGCGCCTTTTTTTTGCTCAACCCTCAAACTGTCACTTATTTTGAGGGTTTGACCAGTTTGAGGGCTCTGTTAGACATGCTCTTAGACCAACTCTAACGCGCCGACCCAACGGCGGAATTTATTTTTTTCGTCCTTTTGAATCTGTCGTATAGAATGGCGTTCACCCTTTATTCATGTCAATGTGCGCCCAATTAGCCAACCCATTTGGTCCGCCTCACCGGGTTTTTTCGCATTGGCTCGATGAGATATCTCCTCGTGAAACAATGGTTCATCCTCGATGTAGACACCGCCTTGGCCTTGGTTGTCTTTGTCTTGAGTTTCTTGGCCTTGTGTATCTTTGCCTTGGTGGTCGCAGGCGTCTTGGTTGCGATCGTCTTTGCTATGAGTCTCGTCGGCATCATACCCTAGGCCACCCTTATTGATCATATCCTCCATGAAAGCATTTGTAGTACGTTGGGTCGACCAACATCGGGGTTGACATACCATCAAATAGGTTGCGGGCATCGGAATGTTGTCCGTGAGGATCACCAGCGAGCGCTTTCTTTTGCGTCCCGGTGGACTGGTCAGCCTCAGGTGTGGCGTTGAGATCATGGGGAGGCACCACGGGGACGACCGACAAGGAAGGGGCGGTGGCGGGGTTGGGCACGTTGCCCATGGCGGGCCGGTTTTGGGAGAGAAATGGTCGGAATGGAAACGATGCATAGGGGCGCCGCTACATGTCCTCACGGACGCAAAACCGACCCAAATTTGGGTCAAAATGGGTCCAAGCAGACAAGAAAACGGCTCCCTGCACAGTTTGGAGCTCAGGGGAGCAGAGTGGAGTGATAAGGACTTGTGAGCTACCAGTAGGAGGGGTCGAGGTAGCCGTATGTGGTGCACGGGGTGATGTTGTCCGCCATTGCCGACGCGTGCCGGGTGCTTTTGCTTGGCGGCCTCTGGCGCTGGGGCAGCGTGTGCGGGTAAGCAGGGTGGTTCGTTGAACCCTACGAGGTTCGGGGACGTCTGATCAAAACCTAGGACGGTTCGGGGATTTGACCCGGGTCCTACTCTTACACAGTGGTTCACTAGCTTACTTGCGCCGACCCAACGCGGAATTTATTTTTTCATCCTTTTGAATCTGTTGTATAGATGGCGTCCGTCCTTTATTCATGTCAATGTGCGCCCAATCAGCCAACCCATTTGGTCTGCCTCGCTGTTTTTTTTTTTTGCATTGGCTTGATGAGATATCTCCTCGTGAAACAATGGTTCATCCTCGATGTCAACACCGCCTTGGCCTTGGTTGTCTTTGTCTTGAGTTTCTTGGCCTTGTGTATCTTCGCCTTGGTGGTCGTAGGCATCTTGGTTCCGGTCGTCTTTGCTATGAGTCTGGTTGGCATCATACCCTAGGCCACCCTTATTGATCATCTCCTCCATGAAATCGTTCTAGTACGTCGGGCCGTTGATGTCTGCTAGAACTACGTCAGTATTTCCCCAAAGAGGAAGGGATGATGCAGTATAGCGACGGTAGGTATTTCCCTCAGTGATGAGACCAAGGTTACCGAACCAGTAGGAGAACCTCCTCACACCACGTAAACAACACCTGCACACAAATAACAAATACTCGCAACCCATGTGTTAAAGGGGTTGTCAATCCCTTTCGGGTACGGCGCCTCAAGATAGACAAATAACGTGAGGTAAAAGTGGTAGATGGGGTAAATAGATCGCGGAACAAATAAATTGCAGCAAGGTATTTTTGTATTTTTGGTTTAATAGATCTGAAAATAAATGCAAAGGGAAATAGATCGCAAAGGCAAATATGATGAAAAGAGACCCGGGGGTTGTAGGTTTCACTAGTGGCTTCTCTCGAGAAAAATAGCAAATGATGGAAAAAATTACTATTGGGCAATTGATAGAACTTCAGATAATCATGGCGATATCCAGGCAATGGTCATTATATAGGCGTCACGTCCAAGATTAGTAGACCGATTCCTGCCTGCATCTACTACTATTACTCCACACATCGACCGCTATCCAGCATGCATCTAGTGTATTAAGTTCATGAAAAAACGGAGTAATGTAATAAGAATGATGACATGACGTAGGCAAGATCCGTTTATCTATTGCAGAGATATAGATCTCATCTTGTTATCCTTAGTAGCAACGATACATACGTGTCGGTTCCCCTTCTGTCACTGGGATCAAGCACCGTAAGATCGAACCCACTACAAAGCACCTCTTCCCATTGCAAGATAAATAGATCAAGTTGGCCAAACAAAAACCCAAATATCAGAGAAGAAATATGAGGCTATAAACAATCATGCATATAAGAGATCAAAGAACACTCAAATAACTAACATGGATAAAAACATAGATCTGATCATAAACTCAAAGTTCATCGAATCCCAACAAACACACCGCAAAAAGACTTACATCATATGGATCTCCAAGAGACCATTGTATTGATAATCAAGAGAGAGAGAGAGAGAGAGAGAGAGAGAGAGAGGAAGCCATCTAGCTACTAACTACGGACCCATAGGTCTACAAAGAACTACTCACGCATCATCGGAGAGGCGCCAATGGAAGTGGTGAACCCCTCCATGACGGTGTCTAGATTGGACCTGGTGGTTCTGGACTCTGCGGCAGCTGGAGTTGATTTTTGTCGGCTCCCCTAGGGTTTCTGGAATATTGGGGTATTTATAGAGCAAAGAGGCGGTTCAGGGGGCACCCGAGGTGGGCACAACCCACCAAGGCGCGCCTGGGCCTCCTGGCGCGCCCTGGTGGGTGTTGCTCCCCTCAAGCCACCCCCAGGTGCTTCCTTAGCCCACTGGATGTCTTCTGGCCCTAAAAGAATCCTCCAGGAGTTTCGTTGCGTTTGGACTCCATTTGATATTGATTTCCTGCGATGTAAAAAACATGCAGAAAACAACAATTGGCACTGGGCACTATGTCAATAGTGAAGGAAATATGCCCTAGAGGCAATAATAAAGTTATTATTTATTTCCTTATTTGATGATAAATGTTTATTATTCATGCTAGAATTGTATTAACCGGAAACATAATACATGTGTGAATACATAGACAAACAGAGTGTCACTAGTATGCCTCTACTTGACTAGCTCGTTAATTAAAGATGCTTATGTTTCCTAACCATAGACATGAGTTGTCATTTGATTAACGGGATCACATCATTAGGAGAATGATGTGATCGACTTGACCCATTCCGTTAGCTTAGCACTTGATCATTTAGTATGTTGCTATTGCTTTCTTCATGACTTATACATGTTCCTATGACTATGAGATTATGCAACTCCCGTTTACCGGAGGAACACTTTGTGTGCTACCAAACGTCACAATGTAACTGGGTGATTATAAAGGTGCTCTACAGGTGTCTCCGAAGGTACTTGTTGGGTTGGCGTATTTCGAGATTAGGATTTGTCACTCCGATTGTCGGAGAGGTATCTCTGGGCCCTCTTCGTAATGCACATCACTATAAGCCTTGCAAGCAATGTGACTAATGAGTTAGTTGCAAGATGATGCATTACATAACGAGTAAAGAGACTTGCCGGTAACGAGATTGAACTAGGTATTGAGATACCAACGATCGAATCTCGGGCAAGTAACATACAGATGACAAAGGGAACAACGTATGTTGTTATGCGGTTTGACCGGTAAAGATCTTCGTAGAATATGTAGGAGCCAATATGAGCATCCAGGTTCCGCTATTGGTTATTGACCGGAGACGTGTCTCGGTCATGTCTACATAGTTCTTGAACCCGTAGGGTCCGCACGCTTAAAGTTAGATGATGATTATATTATGAGTTTATGTGTTTTGATGTTCTGAAGGTAGTTCGGAGTCCCGGATGTGATCACGGACATGACGAGGAGTCTCGAAATGGTCGAGACTTGAATATTGATATATTGGACGACTATATTCAGACACCGGAATGGTTCCGGGGTTATCGGATATATACCGGAGTATCGGGGAGTTACCGACCCCCCCCCCGGAGGTTAATGGGCCTCATGGGCCCAAGTGGTGGAAGAGGAGAGGCGGCCAAGGGGCAGCCGCGCGCCCCTCCCCCCCCCCAAGTCCGA
>NC_041383.1:193043828-193130922 GCF_002162155.2 Triticum dicoccoides
GGTGGGAGTAGGACTCCTCATGGGGCGCGCCAAGGGTGGCCGGCCCCCTCCCCCTCCTCCACTCCTTTATATACGGGGAGGGAGGCACCCCCTAGAGACACAACAATTGATCCTTGAGATCTCTTAGCCGTGTGTGGTGCCCCCCTCCACCATAATCCACCTTGATAATATCGTAGCGGTGCTTAGGCGAAGCCCTGCGTCGGTAGAACATCATCATCATCACCACACCGTCGTGCTGACGGAACTCTCCCCCAAAGCTCGACTGGATCAGAGTTCGAGGCATGTCATCGAGCTGAACGTGTGCTGAACTCGGAGGTGCCGTGCGTTTGGTACTTGATCGGTCGGATCGTGAAGACGTACGACTACATCAACCGCATTGTGCTAACGCTTCCGCTTTCGGTCTACGAGGGTACGTGGACACACTCTCTCCTCTTGTTGTTATGCATCACCATGATCTTGCGTGTGCGTAGGAATTTTTTTGAAATTACTACGTTCCCCAACAGTGGCATCTAAGCCTGGTTTTATGCGTAGATGTTATATGCACGAGTAGAACACAAGTGAGTTGTGGGCGATACAAGTCATACTGCTTACCAGCATGTCACACTTTGGTTCGGCAGTATTGTTGGATGAAGCGGCCTGGACTGACATTACGCGTACGCTTATGCGAGACTGGTTTTACCACCATGCTTTGCACACAGGTGACTAGCGGGTGTCAGTTTCTCCAACTTTAGTTGAACCGAGTGTGGCTACGCCCGGTCCTTGAGAAGGTTAAAACAACACTAACTTGACGAACTATCGTTGTGGTTTTGATGCGTAGGTAAGAACGGTTCTTGCTCAGCCCATAGCAGCCACGTAAAACTTGCAACAACAAAGTAGAGGACGTCTAACTTGTTTTTGTAGGGCATGTTGTGATGTGATATGGTCAAGGCATGATGCTATATTTTATTGTATGAGATGATCATGTTTTGTAACCGAGTTATCGGCAACTGGCAGGAGCCATATGGTTGTCGCTTTATTGTATGCAATGCAATCGCCCTGTAATTTCTTTACTTTATCACTAAGCGGTAGCGATAGTCGTAGAGCAATAGTTGGCGAGACGACAACGAAGCTACGATGGAGATCAAGGTGTCACGCCAGTGACGATGGTGATCATCACGGTGCTTCAGAGATGGAGATCACAAGCACAAGATGATGATGGCCATATCATATCACTTATATTGATTGCATGTGATGTTTATCTTTTATGCATCTTATCTTGCTTTGATTGATGGTAGCATTATAAGATGATCTCTCACTAAATTTCAAGATAAAAGTGTTCTCCCTGAGTATGCACCATTGCCAAAGTTCGTCGTGCCCAGACACCACGTGATGATCGGGTGTGATAATCTCTACGTCCATCTACAACGGGTGCAAGCCAGTTTTGCACACGCAGAATACTCAGGTTAAACTTGACGAGCCTAGCATATGCAGATATGGCCTCGGAACACTGAGACCGAAAGGTCGAGCGTGAACCATATAGTAGATATGATCAACATAGTGATGTTCACCATTGAAAACTACTCCATTTCACGTGATGATCGGTTATGGTTTAGTTGATTTGGATCACGTGATCACTTAGATGATTAGAGGGATGTCTATCTAAGTGGGAGTTCTTAAGTAATATGATTAATTGAACTTTAATTTATCATGAACTTAGTCCTGGTAGTATTAGCATATCTATGTTGTAGATCAATAGCTCGCGTTTAGCCCCCCTGTTTTATTTTGATATGTTCCTAGAGAACTAAGTTGAAAGATGTTAGTAGCAATTATGCGGACTTGGTCCGTGATCTGAGGATTAACCTCAATGCTGCACAGAAGTATTATGTCCTTAATGCACCGCTAGGTGACAGAACTATTGCAGGAGCAGATGCGGACGTTATGAACATTTGACCAAAGCTCGGTATGATGACTACTTGATAGTTTAGTGCACCATGCTTTACGGCTTAGAATCGGGGCTTCAAAGACGTTTTTGAAACGCCACGGAGAATATGAGATGTTCCAAGAGTTGAAATTGGTATTTCATACTCATGCCCGTGTCGAGAGGTATGAGACCTCTGACAGTACTTTACCTACAAGATGGAGGAGAATAGCTCAACTAGTGAGCATGTGCTCAAATTGTCTGGGTACTACAATTGCTTGAATCAAGTGGGAGTTAATCTTCCAGATAAGATAGTAATTGACAAAGTTCTCTAGTCACTATCACCAAATTACTAGAACTTAGTGATGAACTATAATATGCAAGGGATGATGAAAACAATTCCCAAGCTCTTCGCGATGCTAAAATCGGCAAAGGTAGAAATCAAGAAAAATATCAAGTATAGATGGTTGACAAGGACACTAGTTTCAATTAAAAGGGTAAAGGGAAGAAAGGGAACTTCAAGAAGAACGACAAGTAAGTTGCTACTCAAGTGAAGGAGCCCAAGTCTGGACCTAAGCCTGAGACTAAGTGCTTCTACTGCAAAAGGACTGGCCACTGGAAGCGGAAACTACCCCAAATAATTGGCGGATAAGAAGGATGGCAAAGTGAACAAAGGTATATTTGATATACATGTTATTGATGTGTACTTTACTAGTGTTTATAGCAACCCCTCGGTATTTGATACTGGTTCAGTTGCTAAAAGTAGTAACAAGAAAAGGAAGTTGCAGAATGAACAGAAACTAGTTAAGGGTGAAATGACGATGTGTGTTGGAAGTAGTTCCAAGATTGATATGATCATCATCGCACACTCCCTATAGTTTCGGGATTAGTGTTAAACCTAAATAAATGTTATTTGGTGCTTGCGTTAAGCATGAATATGATTTGATCATGTTTATTGCAATACAGTTATTCATTTAAAGTCAAAGAATAATTGTTGTTCTGTTTACATGAATAAAACCTTCAATGGTCATACACCCAAGGTGAATGGTTTATTGAATCTCGATCGTAGTGATACACATATTCATAATATTGAAGCCAAAAGATGCAAAGTTAATAATGATAGTGCAACTTATTTGTGGCACTGCCATTTAGGTCATATTGGTGTAAAGCGCATGAAGAAAATCCATGTAGATGGGCTTTTGGAATCACTTGATTATGAATCAATTGATGCTTGCGAACCATGCCTCATGGGCAAGATGACTAAGACTCCGTTCTCCGGAACAATGGAGCGAGCTACTGACTTATTGGAAATAATACATACTGATGTATGCGATCTGATGAGTGCTGAGGCTCGCGGCGGGTATCGTTATTTTCTGACCTTCACAGATGATTTGAGCAGATATGGGTATATCTTCTTAATGAAACACAAGTCTGAAACATTTGAAACGTGCAAAGAATTTCAGAGTGAAGTGAAGAATCTTCATAATGAGAAAATTAAGTTTCTACGATCTGATCGCAGAGGCGAATATTTGAGTTATGAGTTTGGTCTTCAATTAAAACAATGTGGAATAGTTTCACAAACTCATGCCACCTGGAACACCACAGCATAATGGTGTGTCCGAACATCATAACCGTACTTTATTGGATATAGTGCAATCTATGATGTCTCTTACCGATTTACCACTATCGTTTTTGGGGTTATGCATTAGAGACAACTGCATTCACGTTAACTAGGGCACCATCAAAATCCGTTGAGACGACACAGTATGAACTATGGTTTAGCAAGAAACCTAAGCTGTCGTTTCTTAAAGTTTGGGGTTGCGATGCTTATGTGAAAAAGTTTCAACATATTAAGCTCAAACCCAAATTGGAGAAGTGCGTCTTCATAGAATACCCAAAAGAGACTATTGGGTACACCTTCTATCACAGATCCGAAGGCAAGATCTTTGTTGCTTAATAATGGATCCTTTCTAGAGAAGGAGTTTCTCTCGAAAGAAGTGAGTGGGAGGAAAGTAGAACTTGATGAGGTAACTGTACCTACTCCCTTATTGGAAAGTAGTTCATCACAGAAATCTGTTCCTGTGATTCCTACACCAATTAGTGAGGAAGCTAATGATGATGATCATGTAACTTCAGATCAAGTTACTACCGAACCTCATAGGTCAACCAGAGTAAGATCCACACGAAAGTGGTACGGTAATCCTGTTATGGAGGTCATGTTACTTGACCATGGCAAACCTACGAACTATGAGGAAGCGATGATGAGCCCAGATTCCGCGAAATGGCTTGAGGCCATGAAATCTGAGATGGGATCCATGTATGAGAACAAAGTGTGGACTTTGGTTGACTTGCCCGATGATCGGCAAGCCATTGAGAATAAATGGATCTTCAAGAGGAAGACGGACGCTGATAGTAGTGTTACTATCTACAAAGCTCAAATTGTCGCAAAAAGGTTTTCGACAAGTTCAAGGTGTTGACTACGATGAGATTTCCTCACTCATAGCGATGCTTAAGTTTGTCCGAATCATGTTAGCAAATTGCCGCATTTTATGAAATCTGGCAAATGGATAAACAAAACTTCATTTCTTAATGGATTTATTAAAGAAGAGTTGTATATGATACAACCAGAAGGTTTTGTCAATCCTAAAGGTGCTAACAAAATATGCAAGCTCCAGCGATCCATCTATGGACTGGTGCAAGCATCTTGGAGTTGGAATATACGCTTTGATAAGTTGATCAAAGCATATAGTTTTAATACAAACTTGTGGTGAAGCCTGTATTTATAAGAAAGTGAGTGGGAGCACTACAACATTCCTGATAAGTATATGTGAATGACATATTGTTGATCAGAAATAATGTAGAATTATTCTGCAAAGCATAAAGGAGTGTTTGAAAGGATTTTTTCAAAGAAAGACCTCGGTGAAGCTGCTTACATATTGAGCATCAAGATCTATAGATATAGATCAAGGCGCTTGATAAGTTTTTTCAATGAGTACATACCTTGACAAGATTTTGAAGTAGTTCAAAATGGAACGGTCAAAGAAAGAGTTCTTGCTTGTGTTACAAGGTGTGAAATTGAGTGAGACTCAAAGCCCGACCACGGTAGAAGATAGAAAGAGAATGAAAGTCATTCCCTATGCCTCAGCCATAGGTTCTATAAAGTATGCCATGCTGTGTACCAGATCTATTGTATACCCTACACTGATTTTGGCAAGGGAATACAATAGTGATCTAGGAGTAGATCACTGAACAACGGGCAAAATTATCCTTAGTGGAATAAGGATATGTTTCTCGATTATGGAGGTGACAAAAGGTTTGTCGTAAAGGGTTACGTCGATACAAGTTCTGGCACTGATCTAGATGACTCTAAGTCTTAATCTGGATACATATTGAAAGTGGGAGCAATTAGCTAAAGTAAGCTCCGTACAGAGCTTTGTAGGCATAGAAATTTGCAAAATACATATGTATCTGAATTTGGCAGACCCATTGACTAAACTTCTCTCACAAGCAAAACATGATCACACCTTAGTACTCTTTGGGTGTTAAATCACATAAACAATGTGAACTAGATTACTGACTCTAGTAAACCCTTTGAGTGTTGGTCACATAGCGATGTGAACTATGGGTGTTAATCACATGGTGATGTGAACTATTGTTGTTAAATCACATGGTGATGTGAGGTAGATTATTGACTCTAGTGCAAGTGGGAGACTGAAGGAAATATGCCCTAGAGGCAATAATAAAGTTATTATTTATTTCCTTATTTCATGATAAATGTTTATTATTCATGCTAGAATTGTATTAACCGGAAACATAATACATACGTGAATACATAGACAAACAAAGTGTCACTAGTATGCCTCTACTTGACTAGCTCGTTAATTAAAGATGGTTATGTTTCCTAACCATAGACATGAGTTGACCCATTCTGTTAGCTTAGCACTTGATCGTTTAGTATGTTGCTATTGCTTTCTTCATGACTTATACATGTTCCTATGACTATGAGATTATGCAACTCCCGTTTATCGGAGGAACACTTTGTGTGCTACCAAACGTCACAACGTAACTGGGTGATTATAAAGGTGCTCTACAGGTGTCTCCGAAGGTACTTGTTGGGTTGGCGTATTTCGAGATTAGGATTTGTCACTCCGATTGTCGGAGAGGTATCTCTGGGCCCTCTCGGTAATGCACATCACTATAAGCCTTGCAAGCAATGTGACTAATGAGTTAGTTGCATGACGATGCATTACATAAAGAGTAAAGAGACTTGCCGATAACGAGGTATTGAGATACCGACGATCGAATCTCGGGCAAGTAACATACCGATGACAAAGGGAACAACGTATGTTGTTATCCGGTTTAACCGATAAAGATCTTCGTAGAATATGTAGGAGCCAGTATGAGCATCCAGGTTCCGCTATTGGTTATTGACCGGAGACGTGTCTTGGTCATGTCTACAAAGTTCTCGAACCCATAGGGTCCGCACGCTTAAAGTTAGATGACGATTATATTATGAGTATATGTGTTTTGATGTACCGAAGGTAGTTCGGAGTCCCGGATGTGATCACGGACATGACAAGGAGTCTCGAAATGGTCGAGACATGAAGATTGATATATTGGATGACTATATTCGGACACCGGAATGGTTCCGGGGGTTATCGGATATATACCGGAGTACCAGGGGGTTACCGACCCCCCCCCCCCGGAGGTTAATGGGCCTCATGGGCCCAAGTGGTGGAAGAGGAGAGGCGGCCAAGGGGCAGCCGCGCGCCCCTCCCCCCCTAAGTCTGAATTGGACAAGGAGGGGGGCGGCGCCCCCCCCCCTTTCCTTTTTCCCTCTCTCTCCTTCCCTCTCCTCTCCTACTCCAACAAGGAAGGGGGGAGTCCTACTCCCGGTGGGAGTAGGACTCCTCATGGGGCGCGCCAAGGGTGGCCGACCCCCTCCCCCTCCTCCACTCCTTTATATACGGGGAGGGAGGCACCCCCTAGAGACACAACAATTGATCCTTGAGATCTCTTAGTTGTGTGCGGTGCCCCCCTCCACCATAATCCACCTCGATAATATCGTAGCGGTGCTTAGGCGAAGCCTTGCGTTGGTAGAACATCATCATCGTCACCACACCGTCGTGCTGACAGAACTCTCCCTCAAAGCTCGGCTGGATCGAAGTTCGAGGGACGTCATCGAGCTGAACGTGTGCTGAACTCGGAGGTGCCGTGCGTTCGGTACTTGATCGGTCGGATCGTGAAGACGTGCGACTACATCAACCATGTTGTGCTAATGCTTCCGCTTTTGGTCTACGAGGGTACATGGACACACTCTCCCCTCTTGTTGCTATGCATCACCATGATCTTGCGTGTGCATAGGAATTTTTTTGAAATTACTACGTTCCCCAACAAATAGGTTAGTACCAAAAAATGATATAAAATGACTATAAAATGATCATAAAACATCCAAGAATGAAATATAACAACATGAACAATCAAAAATAATAGATACGTTGGAGACGTATCAGCATCCCCAAGCTTAATTCCTGCTCGTCCTCAAGTAGGTAAATGATAAAAATAGAATTTTTGATGTGGAATGTTGCCTAACATTTCATCACATTTCTTTTCTTCATAGCATGGACATATGGACTTTTATATGATTCAAAGCAATAGTCTAGTTTTGACATGAAGACTTTATTACTCAAGCATGCCATCAAGCAACCATGTCTTTCAAAATATCAACACTAAAGCAAGTTATCCCTAACCCATTAAGCTCAATCATTGATACATTCATGAAACACACTCGAATATTAGCTACACCCAATGCTCAAATACGATCATAGTGCCCCTTAGTTGGTGCTTTATAAGAGAAGATGAAGACTCGGATTCAAAAATAAAAATTGCATAAGTAAAAGAAAGGCCCTTCGCGGACGGAGGTAGGGAATTGTAGAGGTGCCAGAGCTCAAAGCTTAAATTGAGAGATAAAAAATATTTTGAGAGGCATACTTTTCCCACCAACGAAAATGACTTGGAGCATCCCAACACTTTCCATGCTAGATACATCATATGCAGTTCGCAAACAGAAAATAAAGTTTATTCCTTTTCCACCATTACTTTCACTTTCCATGGCTAGCCGAATCCACGGTTGCCCTCCATACCAATACTTTCCATGGAATTTATTATTTGACAACATAAAGTAAATTCATTTTTCATTTCGGGACTGGGCATCCCTAATACCTTTGCCGTACTCTGGTGCAATGACAAGTGGATAAACACTCATCATGAGAATAACACATCTAGCATGGAAAATATCGGCGACCCTTCACCGCCTCGCGAGCGGTAGAGCACACAAAAGAGAAATTTATTTTGAAAATTAGAGATGGCACATGCAAATTTGCTTAGAACGGCATGGAAATACTGCATATAGGTAGGTATAGTGGACTCATATGGCAAAACTGGTTTAAAGGATTTTGGATGCACAAGTAGTGATCATACTTAGTGCAAAGTGAAGGCTAGCAAAAAGATTGAGAAGCGACCAACAAAGAAACGAAAAATCTTGTACCCAAGCATTAAGCATAAGTAACACCGAGCAATGCACCATAGGTAGGATATAAATTTCATTGCATAACTATTGACTTTCGGGCTTGCATGGGGAATCACAAACCTTAACATCAATATTCTTACTAAAGCACAATTACTCATCAGCATGACTCACATATCATATCGTCATATCTCAAAACCATTACTTAGAATCAACTTTATTTTGTCCAATGATCTTCATGAAAGTTTTTATTACATCCTCCTTGGATATCTATCACTTTGGGACTATTTTGGTATGTTGCTTTTGATAAGCTCAAACAAATTTAAGTGAAGAACATGATCATAATTTTTCTTTCTCTCGAAATAATTTAAGTGAAGCAAGAGAGAAGTTCTTAAAATTTTACTAACTCCCGAATAAATCTAAGTGAAGCATGAGAGGATTTCTTCAAAATAACAAAGCACACTGTGCTCAAAAAGATATAAGTGAAGCACTAGAGTAATTCCATGGCTCTAAAAATTTAAGTGAAGCATAGGAGCAAGCATAGCATGATTTTTGGATCTCTCAGAAAAGTGTGTCTAGCAAGGATTCAAGACTTAAAACACAAAGAAAAACAAGCAAAGAATCATATCATAAAAGATGCTCCAAGCAAAACTCATAATATGTGATGAATAAAAATATAGTTCCAAGTAAAATACCGATAGTTGTTAGAAGAAAGAGGGGATGCCACTTAGGTGCATCCCCAAGCTTAGTTGCTTGCTACTTCTTGAATATTATCTTAGGGTGCCTCCAGCATCCCCAAGCTTAGCCTTTTTCTAATCCTTATTCCTTCATCCATCGTAAGATCACTCAAAACTTGAAAACTTCAATCACACAAAACTCAACAAAACCTTCGTGAGATCCGTTAGTATAAGAAAGCAAACCACTACTATAAGTATTATTGCAAACCTATACATTTTTTTGCATTATATCTACTGTATCCCAACTTTTCTATGGCAAAAACTCATCAAAAAAGGCATAGAATAATCAAAACAAGCACACAACGCAAAGAAAACAGAATCTGTCAAAAACAGAACAGTCTGTAGCAATCTGAATATTTCAAATACTTCTGTAACTTCAAAAATTCTGAAATAAATTGGTGGGCGTGAGGAATTTGTCTACTAATCTTCTGCAAAAAGAATAAACTCAAAAGCACTCTTTTGTAAAAAAAATTACAAATAATCTCGCGAGTGCAAAAGTTTTTGTTTTTTTAGCAAGATCAAATAAACTTTCACCCAAGTCTTTCCAAAGGCCTTGCTTGGTACAAACACTAATTAAAACACAAAAAACACAATCATAATAGTAGCATAACTTTGCTAACATACAAGAACAAAAAGCAAAAAGCAAAAATAAATTTTATTCATTGGGTTGCCTCCCAACAAGTGCTATCCTTTTACGCCCCTAGCTAGGCATAACGTGTAGGATCTAAGTGTTGTCATCTTTGGTTCTAGATCCATAAGATGCCTTCATCATTGATTCATATGGTGGCCTAATTCTTGTTCTAGGGAAGTGTTCCATTCCCTTCCTTAGTGGAAATTGGAATTTAATATTGCCTTCTTTCATATCAATCACGACACCAATAGTACGCAAAAATGGTCTACCGGGAATAATTGGACAAGTCGGATTGCAATCAATATCAAGAACAATAAAATCTATGGGCACATAATTCTTATTTGTAAGAATAAGAACATCATTAATTCTTCCCAAAGGCTTTTGAATAGTATAAACCGCCAAGTGCAAATTTAAAGAGCATTCTTCAATGACCAAGCACATCACATAAAGATTTCAAAATTGTAGAAACACTAGCACCCAAGTCACATAAAGCAAAATACTCATAATTTTTAATCTTGACTTTGATAGTAGCTTCCCACTCATCATGCAATTTTCTAGGAATTGAAACTTCTAATTCCAACTTTTCTTCAAAAGCTTTCATCATGGCATCAACTATATGTTTAGTAAAAGCTTTATTTTGTTCATAAGAATGGGGTGAATTTATCATGGATTGCAACAAATAAATACAATCAACCAAAGAGCAACTATCATAATTAAAGTCTTTGTAATCCAAAATAGTGGGCACATCACTAGTTAAAGTCTTGACCTCTTCAAACCCACTTTTATCAATTTTCCCAACAAGATTTTCACCCTCCGAATCATAGGGACACCTTCTAACTGAAGTTGACTCTTATCCAGTCCCTTTTTGATCAATCTTAAATTTACTAAACAAAGAATCAATATAAGAAACACCAATCATTTTAAGATCTTCATCACTTTTATGATAGTAATCACTAGAAAACGCTCTTTCTAAAAATTCTCTTTTAGCTCTAAGCATAGAGGTTCTTTTCTTACTTTCATCCATAGAAACATAAAGATCTTTAATTGATTCTTAAACTTTAGGCACAAAAATTTTCATCTTGAGAGTTTCTACATCATGAGAAATTCTATCAACACTCCTAGACAAATAATCAATTTTATTCAACTTTTCTTCTATCGAAGTGTTGAAAGCCTTTTGTGTATTGATAATTCTTTAATATTGATCTCAAAATGGGAGGTGTTTCTATTATTAATTACCATAGGAATTACGATAATTATTAGAGGAATTACTAGGAAAAGGCCTAGGATTAAAATTACCTCTATAAGCATTGTTATTGAAATTATTTTGCGAGACAAAATTCACATCTATGGCATCACTATTTTTCTCAATCAAATTAGAAAAAGGCACATCATTAAAATCAATAGGAGCACTTTTATTAGCAACCAAATTCATAAGAGCATCAACTTTTTCACTCAAAGAATTTATTTCTTCTACCGAATTGACTTTTTACTAGTAGGAGCTCTTTCCGTATGCCATTGCGAGTAATTTTCCATAATATTGTCTAGCCATTTAGTAGCTTCACCCAAAGTAATTTCCATAAAAGTACCCCCCGCAATGGAATCTAAAAGATTACAAGTAACAAAATTCAATCCCGCATAAATTTTTTGCATGATCATCCAAAGATTTAACCTATGAGTTGGGCAATTCCTTAGCATCAATTTCATCCTTTCCCAAGATTGTGCAACATGCTCATGTTCAAGTTGCTTGAAATTCATGATCTAGTTTCTAAGGGAAATAATTTTTGTGGGCGGGAAAAGCTTAGTGATAAAAGCATGTTTGCGCTTGTTCCAAGAATCAATACTATTGCGAGGCAAAGAAGAAAACCAAATTTTTGCACGGTATCGCAAAGAAAACGGAAGTGATTTCAACTTCAGAACATCATTGTCCACATCTTTTTTCTTTTGCATATCGCATAATTCCATGAATGTGTTAAGATGGGATGCGACATCCTCATTAGGAGTACCGGCAAATTGATCTTTCATGACAAGATTCAGCAAAACAGTATTAACATCACAAGACTCCACACTAATGGCGGGAGGAGCAATCGGAGTGCTAATAAAATCATTGTTGTTGGTATTTGAGAAATCACACAACTTGGTGTTCTCTTGAGTCATGATGACTATGCAACAAGATTGAACTCAAAAACAGATCTGACGAGAAAAAGGCGAACGAAAAAGAGGGCGAATAAAACGACAAATTTTTGTGAAGTGGGGGAGAGGAAAACGAGAGGAAAATGGCATATAATGTAAATTGCGAGGAGATGAGATTTGTGATTAGGAACCTGGTTGATGTTGAAGATCCTCCCTGGTAATGGCGCCAGAAATTCCTTTTGATGTCTGCTAGAACTACGTCAGTATTTCCCCAAAGAGGAAGGGATGATGCAGTATAGCGACGGTAGGTATTTCCCCCAGTGATGAGACCAAGGTTATCGAACCAGTAGGAGAACCTCCTCACACCACGTAAACAGCACCTGCACACAAATAACAAATACTCGCAACCCGATGTGTTAAAGGGGTTGTCAATCCCTTTCGGGTACGACGCCTCAAGATAGGCAAATAACGTGAGGTAAAAGTGGTAGATAGGATAAATAGATCGTGGAACAATTAAATTGCAGCAAGGTATTTTTGTATTTTTGGTTTAATACATCTGAAAATAAATGCAAAGGGAAATAGATCGCAAAGGCAAATATGATGAAAAGAGACCCGAGGGCCATAGGTTTCACTAGTGGCTTCTCTCGAGAAAAATAGAAAACGGTGGGAAAACAATTATTGTTGGGCAATTGATAGAACTTCAAATAATCATGACGATATCCAGGCAATGATCATTATATAGGCATCATGTCCAAGATTAGTAGACCGACTCCTGCCTGCATCTACTACTATTACTCCACACATCGACCGCTATCCAGCATGCATCTAGTGTATTTAGCTTATGGAAAAATGGAGTAATGCAATAAGAACGATGACATGATGTAGACAAGATCTGTTTATCTATTGCGAAGATATAGATCTCATCTTGTTATCCTTAGTAGCAACGATACATACTTGTCGGTTCCCCTTCTGTCAGTGGGATCAAGCACCGTAAGATCGAACCCACTACAAAGCACCTCTTCCCATTGCAAGATAAATAGATTAAGTTGGCCAAACAACCCAGATATCGGAGAAGAAATGCGAGGCTATAAGCAATCATGCATATAATAGATCAAAGAAGGCTCAAATAACTTTCATGGATAAAAACATATATGTCATCATAAACTCAAAGTTCATCCGATCCCAACAAACACACCGCGAAAAGACTTACATCATATGGATCTCCAAGAGACCATCGTATTGATAATAAAGAGAGAGAGAGCGAGAGAGAGAGAGATAGGAATCCATCTAGCTACTAACTACGTACCCGTAGGTCTACAAAGAACTACTCACGCATCATCGGGTAGGCACCAATGGAAGTGGTGAACCCCTCCATGATGGTGTCTAGATTGGATCTGGTGGTTCTGGACTCTGCGGCGGCTGGAATTGATTTTCGTTGGCTCCTCTAGGGTTTCTGGAATATTGGGGTATTTATAGAGCAAAGAGGTGGTTCAGGGGGCATCCGAGGTGGGCACAACCCACCAGGGCGCGCTTGGGCCTCCTGGCATGCCCTGGTGGGTGCTGCTCCCCTCGACCCACCCCCCAGGTGCTTCCTTGGCCCACTGGATGTCTTCTGGCCCAAAAAAATCCTCCAGGAGTTTCGTTGTGTTTGGACTCCATTTGATATTGATTTCTTGTGATGTAAAAAACATGCAAAAAACAACAACTCGCACTAGGCATTGTGTCAATAGGTTAGTACCAAAAATGATATAAAATGACTATAAAATGATTGTAAAACATCCAAGAATGATAATATAACATCACAGAACAATAAAAAATTATAGATACGTTGGAGACGTATCAGTCGTCCAGCATCGGGGTTGGCATACCATCAAATAGGTTGCGGGCATCAGAATGTTGCCCGTGAGGATCACCAGCGGGTGCTTCCTTTTGCATCCCGGTGTACTTGTCAGCCTCAGGTGTGGTATTGAGATCATGAGGAGGCACCACGGGGACGACCGGTGATACATCTCCAACGTATCTATAATTTTTGATTGTTCCATGCTATTATATTATTTGTTTTGGAAGTTTAATGGGCTTTACTATGCACTTTTATATGTTGGGGAATGTAGCAATAATTCAAAATTTTCTATGCATTACCAAGATCAATCTAGGAGATTCTAGCAACAAGAGAGAGAGAGGATGAGCATCTTCATACCTTTGAATATCGCTAAGCGGAAGCGTTACTAGAACGCGGATGAGGGAGTCGTACTCGCGGCATTCAAATCGCGGAAGATCCGATCTAATAACGAATGGACGGCGCCTTCGTGTTCAACACACATACAGCCCGGGGACGTCTCCTCCTTCTTGATCCATCAAGGGGAGAGGAGAAGTTGAGGGAGAGCTCCGGCAGCACAACGGCGTGGTGGTGGAGCTTGCAGTTCTCCGGCAGGGCTTTGCCAAGCACTACTATGGAGGAGGAGGTGTTGGGGAGGGAGAGGGATGCGCCAGGGGAAGGGTGCAGCAGCCCTCCCACCTCCCCTCTATTTATAGGGGCAAGGGAGAGGGGGGTCGGCCCCCTCCAGATGGATCTAGAGGGGGCGGCAGCCAAGGGGGGAGGCTTGCCCCCCAAGCCAAGGGGGCGCTCCCTTTAGGGTTCCCCCCCCCCAACCCTAGGCGCATGGGCCCTAGGGGGGTTGGCGCCCAGCCCACTTAGGGGCTGGTTCCCCTCCATATTTAGCCCATAGGGCCCTCCGGGGTAGGTGGACCCCCGGAACCTTTTCGGTGGTCCCGGTACAATACCGATATACCCCCGAACATTTCCGGCAACCGAATAAGGACTTCCCATATGTAAATCTTTGTCTCTGGACCATTTTGGAAGTCCTCGTGACGTCCGGGATCTCACCCGGGACTCCAAACAACATTCAGTAACCACATACTAATTCCCATAACAACTCTAGCGTCACCGAACCTTAAGTGTGTAGACCCTACGGGTTCGGGAATCATGCAGACATGACCGAGACATCTCTCCGGCCAATAACCAACAGTGGGATTTGGATACCCATGTTGGTTCCACATGTTCCATGATGATCTCATCGGATCAACCATGATGTCGGGGATTCAATCAATCCCGTATACAATTCCCTTTGTCAATCGGTATGCTACTTGCCCGAGATTCGATCGTCGGTATCCCAATACCTCGTTCAATCTCGTTACCGGCAGGTCACTTTACTCGTTGCGTAATTCATGATCCCATGACTAACTGATTAGTCACATAGAGCTCATTATGATGATGCATTACCGAGTGGGCCCAGAGATACCTCTCCATCATACGGAGTGACAAATCCCAGTCTCGATTCGTGGCAACCCAACAGACACTTTCGGAGATACCTGTAGTGTACCTTTATAGCCACCCAGTTACGTTGTGACGTTTGGTACACCCAAAGCATTCCTACGGCATCCAGGAGTTGCACCTCATGGTCTAAGGAAATGATACTTGGCATTAGAAAAGCTCTTAGCAAACGAACTACATGATCTTGTGCTATGCTTAGGATTGGGTCTTGTCCATCACGTCATTCTCTTAATGATGTGATCCCGTTATCAATGACATCCAATGTCCATGGTCAGGAAACCATGACCATCTATTGATCAACGAGCTAGTCAACTAGAGGCTCACTAGGGACATGTTGTGGTCTATGTATTCACACATGTATTACGGTTTCCGATTAATACAATTATAGCATGAACAATAGACAATTATCATGAACAAGGAAATATAATAATAACCATTTTATTATTGACTCTAGGGCATATTTCCAACAGTGTCCCACTTGCACTAGAGCCAATAATCTAGTTACATTGTGATGAATCGAACACCCATAGAGTTCTGGTGTTGATCATGTTTTGCTCGTGGAAGAGGTTTAGTCAACGGATCTGCAACATTCAGATCCATATGCACTTTACAAATATCTATGTCTCCATCTTGAACATCTTCACGAATGGAGTTGAAGCGACACTTGATATGCCTGGTCTTCTTGTGAAACCTGGGCTCCTTAGCAAGGGCAATAGCTCCAGTGTTGTCACAGAAGAGAGTCATCGGGCCCGACGCATTGGGAATAACTCCTAGGTCGGTAATGAACTCCTTCATCCAGATTGCTTCATGTGCTGCCTCCGAGGCTGCCATGTACTCCACTTCACATGTAGATCCCGCCACGACGCTTTGTTTGCAACTGCACCAACTTACTGCCCCACCATTCAAAATATACACGTATCCAGTTTGTGACTTGGAGTCATCCAGATCTGTGTCGAAGCTAGCATCGACGTAACCCTTTATGACGAGCTCTTCGTCACCTCCATAAACGAGAAACATATCCTTGGTCCTTTTCAGGTACTTCAGGATATTCTTGACTGATGTCCAGTGTTCCATGCCGGGATTACTTTGGTACCTCCCTACCAAACTTACGGCAAGGTTTACATCAGGTCTGGTACACAGCATGGCATACATGATAGACCCTATGGCTGAGGCATAGGGGACGACACTCATCTTTTCTCTATCTTCTACCGAGGTCGGGCATTGAGCTGTGCTCAATTTCACACCTTGCAATACAAGCAAGAACCCCTTCTTGGACTGATCCATATTGAACTTCTTCAATATCTTATCAAGGTATGTGCTTTGTGAAAGACTGATACGTCTCCAACGTATCTATAATTTTTGATTGCTCCATGCTACTTTATCTACTGTTTTGGACTATATTGGGCTTTATTTTCCACTTTTATATTATTTTGGGACTAACCTATTAACCGGAGGCCCAGCCCAGAATTGCTGTTTTTTGTCTATTTCAGTGTTTCGAAGAAACGGAATATCAAACGGAGTCCAAACAGAATGAAACCTTCGGGAACATGATTTTCTCACCGAACGTGATCCAGGAGACTTGGACCCTGCTCCAAGGAACAAAACAGGCGGTCACAAGGGTGGGGGCGTGCCCCCCTAGGGCGCGCCCCCTGCCTCGTGGGCCCCCTGTTGCTCCACCGACGTACTCCTTCCTCCTATATATACCTACGTATCCCCAAACGATCAGAAAATGAGCCAAAAACCTAATTCCACCGCCGCAACCTTCTGTATCCACGAGATCCCATCTTGGGGCCTGTTCCGGAGCTCCACCGGAGGGGGGCATCCACCATGGAGGGCTTCTACATCAACACCATAGCCCCTCCGATGAAGTGTGAGTAGTTTACTTCAGATCTTCGGGTCCATAGCTAGTAGCTAGATGTCTTCTTCTCTCTTTTTGGATCTCAATACATTGTTCTCCCCCTCTCTCGTGGAGATCTATTCGATGTAATCTTCTTTTTGCGGTGTGTTTGTTGAGACCGATGAATTGTTGGTTTATGATCCAACTTATCTATGAATAATATTTGAATCTTCTCTGAATTCTTTTATGTATGATTGAGTTATCTTTGCAAGTCTCTTCGAATTATCCTTTTGGTTTGGCCAACTAGATTGGTAGTTCTTGCAATGGGAGAAGTGCTTAGCTTTGTGTTCAATCTTGCGGTGTCCTTTCCCAGTGATAGAAGGGGCAGCAAGGCACATATTGTATTGTTGCCATCGAGCATAACAAGATGGGTTTTTTATCATATTGCATGAATTTATCCCTCTACATCATGTCATCTTGCTTAAGGCGTTACTCTGTTTTTAACTTAATACTCTAGATGCATGCTGGATAGCGGTCGATGAGTGGAGTGATAGTAGTAGATGCAGAATCGTTTCGATCTACTTGTTTTGGACGTGATGCCTATATACATGATCATACCTAGATATACTCATAATTATGCTCATTCTATCAATTGATCAACAGTAATTTGTTCACCCATCGTAGAATATCTATGCTCTTGAGAGAAGCCACTAGTGAAACCTATGGCCCCCGGGTCTATTCTCATCATATCAATCTCCATTACTTTATTACTTGCTTTGTTTTTACTTTGCCTTTTACTTTTCACTTTGCATCTATATACCAAAAATAACAAAAAAGTATTATTTATCATCTCTATCAGATCTCACTCTCGTAAGTGACGGTGAAGGGATTGACAACCCCTAATTGCGTTGGTTGCGAGGAGCTATCGTTTTGTGTAGGTACGAGGGACTTGTGCATGGTCTCCTACTGGATTGATACCTTGGTTCTCAAAAACTGAGGGAAATACTTACGCTACTTTGCTGCATCATCCTCTCCTCTTTGGGGAAATCCAACGCAGTGCTCAAGAGGTAGCAAGAAGAATTTCTGGCGCCGTTGCCGGGGAGGCTCACGCAAGAGCAAGTCAACCATACCAAGTACCCATCACAATCCCTATCTCTCGCATTACATTATTTGCCATTTGCCTCTCGCTTTCCTCTCCCCCACTTCACCCTTGCCGTTTTATTTGCCCTCTCTTTCCCAATCTCCTCCTCTTTTTCCTGTTTGCCTTTTCCCGTTGCCTTTCTGTTTGCTTGTGTGTTGGATTACTTGTTGCCATGGCGCAAGATAATACCAAATTGTGTGACTTCTCGAATACCAATAATAATGATTTCCTTAGTACTCCGATTGATCCTCTTAATATTGATGAGTCTTGTGAAATCAATACCACTTTGTTGAATCTTGTTATGAAAGATCAATTCGCCGGCCTTCCTAGTGAAGATGCCGCTACTCATCTAAACAATTTTGTTGATTTGTGTGATATGCAAAAGGAAAAAGATACGGATAAAAATATTGTCAAATTGAAGTTATTTCCATTTTCACTTAGAGATCATGCTAAAGTTTGGTTTTCGTCTTTGCCTAAAAATAGTATTGATTCTTGGAACAAGTGCAAAGGTGCTTTTATCTCTAAGTATTTTCCTCCCCCTAAGATCATCACTCTTAGGAACGATATTATGAATTTTAAACAACTTGATCATGAGCATGTTGCCCAATCTTGAGAAAGAATGAAATTGATGCTTAGCAATTGCCCTACTCATGGATTGAATTTATGGATGATCATACAAAAAATTTATGCCGGATTGAATTTTGCTTCTAGAAATCTTTTAGACTCGGCCGCAGGAGGCACGTTTATGGAAATTACGTTAGGAGATGCTACAAAATTGCTTGATAATATTATGGCTAATTATTCTCAATGGCATACCGAAAGAGCTTCTAGTAAAAAAGTGCATGCTATAGAAGAAATCAATGTTTTAAGTGAAAAGATGGATGAACTTATGAAGATGTTTGCTACTAAAAATACTCCTCTTGATCCCAATGATATGCCTTTGTCTACTTTGATTGAGAATAATAATGAATCTATGGATGTGAATTTTGTTGGTAGGAATAGTTTTGGAAACAACGCGTATAGAGGGAATTTTAATCCTAGGCCTTATCCTAGTAATCTTTCTAATAACTATGGAAATTCCTACAACAACTCTTATGGAAATTTTAATAAGATGCCCTCTGAATTTGAGAGTAGTGTTAAAGAGTTTATGAATTCACAAAAGAGTTTTAATGCTTTGCTTGAAGAGAAATTGCTTAAAGTTGATGATTTGGCTAGGAACGTTGATAGGATTTCTCTTGAAATTGATTCTTTAAAGCTTAGATCTATTCCTCCTAAGAATAATATCAATGAGTCTCTCAAAGCCATGAGAATTTCCATTGATGAGTGCAAAGAAAGAACCGCTAGGATGCGTGCTTCCAAAGATGCCTTTATTAAAGCGTGTTCTTCCAATTCCTATGAAAATCAGATGAAGATCTAAAAGTTATTGATGTGTCCCCCATTAAATGTTTGTTTTGCAATATGAATCTTGATGAAACTGAATATGATCTTCCTTTACCTAGAAGGCGTTCTAAGAATTCGGAGTTTCTAGATCTTGATGATGAAATTGATAAATGTGGGATTGAAAGAAATAAAAACCTAGATGTTGCTACACCCACTATTTTGAATCTCAAGGAGTTTAATTATGAAAATTGCTCTTTAATTGATTTTATTTCCTTGTTGCAATCCGTGCTAGATTCTCCTCATGCTTATAGTCAAAATAAGGCCTTTACCGAACACATCGTTGATGCCTTGATGCAATCTTATGAAGAAAAACTTGAGTTGAAAGTTTCTATCCCTAGAAATTTCTATGATGAGTGGGAACCTACTATTAAAATTAAAATTAAAAATTATGAGTTTCATGCTTTGTGTGATTTGGGTGCTAGTGTCTCTACTATTCCCAAAACTTTGTGTGATTTGCTAGATTTCCGTGACTTTGATGATTGCTCTCTAAACTTGCATCTTGTGGATTCCACTATTAAAAAGCCTATGGGAAGAATTAATGATGTTCTTATTGTTGCAAATAGGAATTATGTGCCTGTAGATTTTATCGTTCTTGACATAGATTGCAATCCTTCATGTCCTATTATTCTTGGTAGACCTTTCCTTAGAACGATTGGTGCAATTATTGATATGAAGGAAGGGAATATTAGATTCCAATTTCCCTTAAAGAAGGGCATGGAACACTTCCCTTGAAAGAAAATAAAATTACCATATGAATCTATCATGAGAGCCACTTATGGATTGCCTACCAAAGATGGCAATACCTAGATCTATCCTTGCTTTTATGCCTAGCTAGGGGCGTTAAACGATAGCGCTTGTTGGGAGGCAACCCAATTTAATTTTTTATTTTTTTGTTTTGCTTCTGTTTAGGAATAAATAATCCATCTAGCCTCTGTTTGGATGTGGTTTTATCTTTTAATTAGTGTTTGTGCCAAGTAGAACCTATAGGATAACCTACGATGATAGTTGATTTGATTCTGCTGAAAAACAGAAACTTTGCGCGCACGAATATAATGTTGTTAAATCACAGGAACATGATTTTGCGTTGATTCTATTTGCTGCTGTTCAATAAACAAATTGTCCAGGACTTCCTATTTTGGTAGAATTTTTAGAGTTCCAGAAGTTTGCGTTAGTTACAGATTGCTACAGACTGTTCTGTTTTTGACAGATTCTGTTTTGCGTGTGTTGTTTGCTTATTTTGATGAATCTATGGCTAGTAAAATAGTTTAAAATTCATAGAGAAGTTGGAATACAGTAGGTTTAACACCAATATAAATAAAGAATGAGTTCATTACAGTACCTTGAAGTAGTCTTTTGTTTTCTTTCTCTAACGGAGCTCACGAGATTTCTATTGAGTTTTGTGTTGTGAAGTTTTCAAGTTTTGGGTGAATTCTTTTGATGGATTATGGAACAAGGAGTGTCAATAGCCTAAGCTTGGGGATGCCCATGGCACCCCAAGATAATCGAAGGACACCAAAAAGTCAAAGCTTGGGGATGCCCCGGAAGGAATCCCCTCTTTCGTCTACTTCCATCGGTAATTTACTTGGAGCTATATTTTTATTCACCACATGATATGTGTTTTGCTTGGAGCGTCTTGTATTATTTGCGTCTTTGCTTGTTAGTTTACCACAATCATCCTTGCTGTACACACCTTTTGAGAGAGCCATATATAAATTGGAATTTGCTAGAATACTCTATGTGCTTCTCTTATATCTTTTGAGCTTGATACTTTTGCTCATAGTGCTTCACTTATATCTTTTGAGCATGATAATTTTTGCTCTAGTGCTTCACTTAAATCTTTTAGAGCACGGTGGTGGATTTGTTTTAAAGAAACTATTGATCTCTCATGCTTCACTTAGATTATTTTGAGAGTCATTAATAGCATGGTAATTTGCTTAATATTAATATACTTGGTATTCAAGATATGTGAAACTTTCTTTTGAGTGCGTTGAATACTAAGATAAGTTTGAGGCTTGATAATTGTTTTGAGATATGGAGGTGATAATATCAAAGTCGTGCTAGTTGAGTAATTGTGAATTTGAGAAATGCTTGTGTTGAAGTTAGCAAGTCCCGTAGCATGCACGTATTGTTAAAGTTGTGTAACGAATTTGAAACATGAAGTGTACCTGGCTTGTGCATCCTTATGAGTGGCGGTCGGGGACGAGCGATGGTCTTTTCCTACCAATCTATCCCCCTAGGAGCATGCGCGTAGTACTTGTTTTTTGATGACTTCTAAATTTTTGCAATAAGTATATGAGTTCTTTTGACTAATGTTGAGTCCACGGATTATACGCACTTTTACCTTTCCGCCATTGCTAGCCTCTTCGGTACCGTGCATTGCCCTTTCTCACCTTGAGAGTTGGTGCAAACTTCGCCGGTGCATCCAAACCCCGTGATACGATACGCTCTATCACACATAAACCTCTTTATATCTTCCTCAAAACAGCCACCATACCTACCTATCATGGCATTTCCATAGCCATTCCGAGATATATTGCCATGCAACTTCCATCACCATATTCATGACATACATTACTTTTGTCATATTGCCATTGCATGATCATGTAGTTGACATCGTATTTGTGGCAAAGCCACCATGCATTATTTTTCATACATGTCACTCTTGATTCATTGCACCATCCCGATACACCACCGGAGGCATTCATATAGAGTCACATCTTGTTCTAAGTTTCGAGTTGTAATCCTTATGTTGTAATCAATAGAAGTGTGATGATCATCATTATTAGAGCATTGCCCAAAAAGAAAAAAAAGAAAAAAAGAAAGGCCAAAAGAAAAAAAAGAAAGGCCCAAAAAAAGAAAAAAAATAAAAAAAATAAGAAGGGCAATGCTACTATCTCTTTTTCCACACTTGTGCTTCAAAGTAGCACCTTGTTCTTCATGTAGTGAGTCTCATATATTGTGCTTCAAAGTAGCACCTTGTTCTTCATGTAGTGAGTCTCATAAGTTGTCTTTTTATACTAGTGGGATTTTTTCATTATAGAACTTGGCTTGTATATTCCTACGATGGGCTTCCTCAAATGCCCTAGGTCTTCATGAGCAAGCGAGTTGGATGCACACCCACTAGTTTTCTTTTGTTGAGCATTCATAGCTCTAGTGCCGCCGTTGCATGGCAATCCCTACTCCTCATGTTGACATCAATTGATGGGCATCTCCATAGCCCGTTGATTATCCTCGTCAATGTGAGACTTTCTCCTTTTTTGTCTTCTCCACACAATCCCCATCATCATATTCTATTCCACCCATAGTGGTATATCCATGGCTCACGCTCATGTATTGCGTGAAGGTTGAAAAAGTTTGAGATTATTTAAGTATGAAACAATTGCTTGGCTTGTCATCGGGGGTATAGAAGTTGGGAACATCTTTGTGTGACGAAAATGAAGCATAGCCTAACTAAATGATTTTGTAGGGATGAACTTTCTTTTGCCATGCTATTTTGAGAAGACATGATTGCTTTGATTAGTATGCTTGAAGTATTATTATCTTTATGTCAATATGGACTTTTGTCTTGAATCTTTCGGATCTGAATATTCATGTCACAATTAAGAAGATTTACATTGAAATTATGCCAAAGTATCACTCCGCATCAAAAATTCTCTTTTTATCATTTACCTACTCGAGGACGAGCATGAATTAAGCTTGGGGATGCCTGATACGTCTCCAACGTATCTATAATTTTTGATTGCTCCATGCTACTTTATCTACTGTTTGGACTATATTGGGCTTTATTTTCCACTTTTATATTATTTTTGGGACTAACCTATTAACCAGAGGCCCAGCCCAGAATTGCTGTCTTTTGCCTATTTCAGTGTTTCGAAGAAACGGAATATCAAACGGAGTCCAAACGGAATGAAGCCTTCTGAAACGTGATTTTCTCAGCGAACGTGATCCAGTAGACTTGGACCCTGCTCCAAGGAACAAAAGAGGTGGTCACAAGGGTGGGGGGCGCCCCTCTAGGGCGCCCCCCCTAGGGCGCGCCTCCCTGCCTCGTGGGCCCCCTGTTGCTCCATCGACGTACTCCTTCCTCCTATATATACCTATGTATCCCCAAACGATTAGAAAAGGAGCCAAAAACCTAATTCCACCGCCGCAACCTTCTGTATCCACGAGATCCCATCTTGGGGCTTGTTCCAGAGCTCCGCCGGAGGGGGCATCCACCACGGAGGGCTTCTACATCAACACCATAGCCCCTCCGGTGAAGTGTGAGTAGTTTACTTCAGACCTTCGGGGCCATAGCTAGTAGCTAGATGGCTTCTTCTCTCTTTGTGGATCTCAATACAATGTTCTCCCCCTCTCTTGTGGAGATCTATTCGATGTAATCTTCTTTTTGCGGTGTGTTTGTTGAGACCGATGAATTGTGGGTTTATGATCCAACTTATCTATGAATAATATTTGAATCTTCTCTGAATTCTTTTATGTATGATTGAGTTATCTTTGCAAGTCTCTTCGAATTATCCTTTTGGTTTGGCCAACTAGATTGGTAGTTCTGGCAATGGGAGAAGTGCTTAGCTTTGGGTTCAATCTTGCGGTGTCCTTTCCCAGTGACAGAAGGGGCAGCAAGGCACGTATTGCATTGTTGCCATCGAGGATAACAATATGGGGTTTTTATCGTATTACATGAATTTATCCCTCTACATCATGTCATCTTGCTTAAGGCGTTACTCTGTTTTTAACTTAATACTCTAGATGCATGCTGGATAGCGGTTGATGAGTGGAGTAATAGTAGTAGATGCAGAATCATTTTGATCTACTTGTTTTGGACGTGATGCCTATATACATGATCATACCTAGATATACTCATAATTATGCTCAATTCTATCAATTGCTCAATAGTAATTTGTTCACCCACCGTAGAATATCTATGCTCTTGAGAGAAGCCACTAGTGAAACCTATGGCCCCGGGTCTATTCTCATCATATCAATCTCCACTACTTTCTTACTTGCTTTGTTTTTACTTTGCCTTTTACTTTTGACTTTGCATCTATATACCAAAAATACCAAAAAAATATTATTTATCATCTCTATCAGATCTCACTCTCGTAAGTGACCATGAAGGGATTGACAACCCCTAATCGTGTTGGTTGCGAGGAGCTATCGTTTTGTGTAGGTATGAGGGACTTGTGCGTGGTGTCCTACTGGATTGATACCTTGGTTCTCAAAAACTGAGGGAAATACTTACGCTACTTTGCTGCATCATCCTCTCCTCTTCGGGGAAATCCAACGCAATGCTCAAGAGGTAGCAAAGACCTATGAGGTGTCTCGATCTATCTCTATAGATCTTGATGCCTAATATGTAAGAAGCTTCTCCAAGGTCCTTCATTGAAAAAAAACTTATTCAAGTAGGCCTTTATGCTTTCCAAAAGTTCTATATCATTTCCCATCAATAGTATGTCGTCCACATATAATATGAGAAATGCTACAGAGCTCCCACTCACTTTCTTGTAAAAGCAGGCTTCTCCATAAGTCTGCATAAACCCAAACGCTTTGATCATTACGTCAAAGCGAATGTTCCAACTCTGAGATGCTTGCACTAGCCCATAGATGGAGCGCTGGAGCTTGCATACCTTGTTAGCATTCTTAGGATCGACAAAACCTTCCGGCTGCATCATATACAATTCTTCCTTAAGTAAACCACTAAGGAATGCCGTTTTGACGTCCATTTGCCATGTCTCATAATCATAGTATGCGGCAATTGCTAACATGATTCGGACAGACTTCAGCTTCGCTACGGGTAAGAAGGTCTCATCGTAGTCAACCCCTTGAACTTGTCGATAACCCTTAGCAACAAGCCGAGCTTTATAGATGGTCACATTACCATCCGCGTCAGTCTTCTTCTTGAAGATCCATTTATTTTCTATGGCTCGTCGATCATCGGGCAAGTCTGTCAAAGTCCATACTTTGTTTTCATACATGGATCCTATCTCGGATTGCATGGCTTCAAGCCATTTGTTGGAATCTGGGCCCGCCATTGCTTCTTCATAGTTCGAAGGTTCACCGTTGTCTAACAACATGATTTCCAGGATAGGGTTTCCATACCATTCTGGTGTGGAACGTGTCCTTGTGGACCTACGAAGTTCAGTATCAACTTGATCCAAAGTTCCTTGATCATCATCATTAACTTCCTCTCTAGTCGGTGCAGGCACCACAGAAACATTTTCTTGAGCTGTGCTACTTTCCGGTTGAAGAGGCAGTACTTCATCAAGTTCTACTTTCCTCCCACTTACTTCTTTCGAGAGAAACTCTTTCTCCAGAAAGGATCCGTTCTTGGCAACAAAGATCTTGCCTTCGGATATGAGGTAGAAGGTATACCCAATGGTTTCCTTAGGGTATCCTATGAAGACACATTTTTCCGACTTGGGTTCGAGCTTTTCAGGTTGAAGTTTCTTGACATAAGCATCGCATCCCCAAACTTTTAGAAACGACAGCTTAGGTTTCTTCCCAAACCATAACTCATACGGTGTCGTCTCAACGGATTTATATGGTGCCCTATTTAAAGTGAATGTGGATGTCTCTAAAGCATAACCCCAAAATGATAGCGGTAAATCGGTAAGAGACATCATAGATCGCACCATATCCAATAGAGTGAGATTATGACGTTCGGACACTCCATTACGCTGAGGTGTTCCAGGCGGCATGAGTTGTGAAACAATTCCACATTTCCTTAAGTGTGTACCAAACTCGTGACTCAAATATTCTCCTCCACGATCTGATCGTAAGAACTTTATTTTCCTGCCACGTTGATTCTACACCTCACTATGAAATTCCTTGAACTTTTCAAAGGTCTCAGACTTGTGTTTCCTTAAGTAGACATACCCATATCTACTTAAGTCATCAGTGAGGGTGAGAACATAATGATAGCCACCGCAAGCCTCAACGCTCATTGGACCGCACACATCAGTATGTATGATTTCCAATAAGTTAGTTGCTCGCTCCATTGTTCCGGAGAACGGAGTCTTGATCATCTTGCCCATGAGGCATGGTTCGCATGCGTCAAATGATTCATAATCAAGAGACTCCAAAAGTCCATCTGCATGGAGTTTCTTCATGAGTTTGACACCAATGTGACCAAGGCGGCAGTGCCACAAGTATGTGGGACTATCATTATTAACCATACATCCTTTGGTATTCACACTATGAATATGTGTAACATCACGTTCGAGATTCAACAAGAATAAACCATTGATCAGTGGGGCATGACCATAAAACATATCTCTCATATAAATAGAATAGCCATTATTCTCGGATTTAAATGAGTAGCCATCTCGCATTAAACGAGATCCAGATACAATGTTCATGCTCAAAGCTGGCACTAAATAACAATTATTGAGGTTTAAAACTAATCCCATAGGTAAATGTAGAGGTAGCATGCCGACGGCGATCACATCGACCTTGGAACCATTCCCGACGCGCATCATCACCTCGTCCTTTGCCAGTCTCCGCTTATTCTGCAGCTCCTGTTTTGAGTTACAAATATGAGCAACCGCACTAGTATCAAATACCCAGGAGCTACTACGAGTACTGGTAAGGTACGCGTCAATAACATGTATATCACATATACCTTTGGTGTTGCCGGCCTTCTTGTCCGCTAAGTACTTGGGGCAGTTCCGCTTCTAGTGACCATTTCCCTTGCAATAAAAGCACTGAGTCTCGGGCTTGGGTCCATTGTTTAGCTTCTTCCCGGCAACTGATTTACCGGGTGCGGCAACTCCCTTGCCGTCCTTCTTGAAGTTCTTTTTACCCTTGCCCTTCTTGAAACTAGTGGTCTTATTCACCATCAACACTTGATGTTCCTTCTTGATTTCCACCTCCGCTGATTTCAACATTGAATATAACTCAGGAATGGACTTCTCCATCCCCTACATATTGTAGTTCATCACAAAGCTCTTGTAGCTAGGTGGGAGCGACTGGAGGATCCTGTCAATGACCGAGTCATCTCGGAGATTAACTCCCAACGGAGACAAACGGTTGTGTAACCTGGACATAGTGAGTATATGCTCACCGGCAGAACTGTTTTCCTCCATCTTACAATTGTAGAACTTGTCGGAGACTTCATATCTCTCGACCCGGGCATGAGCTTGGAAAACCATTTTCAGCTCTTGGAACATCTCATATGCTCTGTGCTGCTCAAAGCGCTTTTGGAGCCCCGATTCTAAGCTGTAAAGCATGCCGCACTGAACCAGGGAGTAACCATCACTACGGGACTGCCAGGCGTTCATAACGTCTTGAGTTGGTGGGAAAATGGGTGCTTCACCTAGCAGTGCTTCTAGGACATATGCTTTCTTGGCAGCTATGAGGATGGTCCTCAAGTTTCGGACCCAGTCTGTATAGTTGCTACCATCGTCTTTTAGCTTGGTTTTCTCTAGGAACGCGTTGAAGTTGAGGGCAACATTAGCGTGGGCCATTTGATATACAAGACATATTGCAAAGATTTTTAGACTATGTTCATGATAATTAAGTTCATCTAATCAAATTATTTAATGAACTCCCACTCAGATAGACATCCCTCTAGTCATCTAAGCGATACATGATCCGAGTCAACTAGGCCGTGTCTGATCATCACGGGAGACGGACTAGTCATCATCGGTGAACATCTTCATGTTGATCGTATCTACTATACGACTCATGTTCGACCTTTGGTCTCTTGTGTTTCGAGGCCATGTCTGTACATGCTAGGCTCGTCAAGTCAACCTAAGTGTTTTGCATGTGTAAATCTGGCTTACACCTGTTGTATGCGAATGTTAGAATCTATCACACCCGATCATCACGTGGTGCTTCGAAACAACGAACTTTCGCAATAGTGCACAGTTAGGGGGAACACTTTCTTGAAATTTTTATGAGGGATCATCTTATTTATGCTATCGTCTTTCTAAGCAAAGAAGATGTAAACATGATAAACATCACATGCAAATCATAAAGTGACATGATATGGCCAATATCATTTTGCGCCTTTGATCTTCATCTTTGAGGCGCGGCATGATCACCTTCGTCACCGGCATGACAGCATGATCTCCATCATCATGATCTCCATCATCGTGTCTTCATGAAGTTGTCTCGCCAACTATTACTTCTACTACTATGGCTAACGGTTAGCAATAAAGTAATGTAATTACATGGCGTTTTTAATGACACGCAGGTCATACAATAAATTAAGACAACTCCTATGGCTCCTGCCGGTTGTCATACTCATCGACGTGCAAGTCGTGATTCCTATTACAAGAACATGATCAATCTCATACATCACATATATCATTCATCACATTCTTTTGGCCATATCACATTGATACGTCCATTTTGCATCATGCTTTTATATCTATATTTATTGCATTATGAATTGTTATTACATGTTATGTCACAATACTTATGGCTATTCTCTCTTAATTTACAAGGTTTACATAAAGAGGGAGAATGCCGGCAGCTGGGATTCCGGGCTGGAAAAGGAGAAAATATTGGAGACCTATTCTGCACAGCTCCAAAAGTCCTGAAACTCCACGAAAGTCTTTTTTGGAATTAATAAAATATTGAGCAGAAGAAGTACCAGAGGGGGCCCACACCCTGGCCACGAGGGTGGGGGCGCGCCCTACCCCCCTGAGCGCGCTCCCCTGCCTCATGGGCCACTTGGCAGCCCTCTAGTGCCCATCTTCTGCTATATGAAGTCTTTTACCCTGGAAAAAAATCATAAGCAAGCTTTCAGGATGAAACTCCACTGCCACGAGGCGGAACCTTGGCGGAACCAATCTAGGGCTCCGGCAAAGCTGTTTTGCCGGGGAAACTTCCCTCCGGGAGGGGGAAATCATCACCATCATCATCACCATCGATCCTCTCATTGGGAGGGGGTCAATCTCCATCAACATATTCACCAGCACCATCTCCTCTCAAACCTGAGTTCATCTCTTGTATCCAATCTTTGTACCAAAACCTCAAATTGGTACCTGTGGGGTGCTAGTAGTGTTGATTACTCCTTGTAGTTGATGCTAGTTGGTTTATTCGGTGGAAGATCATTTGTTCAGATCCTTAATGCGTATTAATACCCCTCTGATCATGAACATGAATATGCTTTATGAGTAGTTATGTTTGTTCCTGAGGACATGGGTGAAGTCTTGCTATTAGTAGTCATGTGAATTTGGTATTCGTTCGATATTTTGAAGAGATGTATGTTGTCTCTCCTCTAGTGGTGTTATGTGAACGTCGACTACATGACACTTCACCATTATTTGGGCCTAGAGGAAGGCATTGGGAAGTAATAAGTAGATGATGGGTTGCTAGAGTGACAGAAGCTTAAACCCTAGTTTATGCGTTGCTTCATAAGGGGCTGATTTGGATCCATATGTTTCATGCTATGGTTAGGTTTACCTTAATACTTCTTTTGTAGTTGCGGATGCTTGCAATAGGGGTTAATCATAAGTGGGATGCTTGTCCAAGAAAGGATAGTACCCAAGCACCGGTCCACTCACATATCAAATTATCAAAGTAACGAACGCGAATCATATGAACGTGATGAAAACTAGCTTGACGATAATTCTCATGTGTCCCCGGGAGCGCTTTTCTCTATATAAGAACTTGTCCAGGCTTGTCCTTTGATACAAAAAGGATTGGGCCACATTGCTGCACCTTATTTACTTTCATTGCTTGTTACCCGTTACAAATTATCTTACAACAAAACTATCTGTTACCTACAATTTCAGTGCTTGTAGAGAATACCTTACTGAAAACCGCTTGTCATTTCCTTCTGCTCCTCGTTGGGTTCGACACTCTTACTTATCGAAAGGACTACGATAGATCCCCTACACTTGTGGGTCATCAAGACTCTTTTCTGGCACCGTTGCCAGGGAGTGAAGCGCCTTTGGTAAGTGGAACTTGGTAAGGAAAATTTTATATAGTGTGCTGAAATTTACTGTCACTTGTTACTATGGAACATAATCCTTTGAGGGGCTTGTTCATGGTATCTTCACCCCGACCAGTAGAGCAAAGAGTTGCTCCTCAACCTACTGAACCTACTGAAAATGTTTACTTTGAAATTCCTTTGGGTATGGTAGAGAAACTGCTAGCTAATCCCTTTGGAGGAGATGGAACATTGCATCCCGATTTACACCTAATCTATGTGGATGAAGTTCGTGGATTATTTAAGCTTGCAGGTATGCCCGATGATGTTATCAAGAAGAAGGTCTTCCCTTTATCTTTTAAGGGAGATGCATTGACATGGTATAGGCTATGTGATGATATGGGATCATGGGACTACAAACGATTGAAATTGGAATTTCACCAGAAGTTTTATCATATGCATCTTGTTCATCGTGATCGTAATTATATATATAATTTTTGGCCTTGCGAAGGATAAAGCATCGCTCAAGCTCAGGGGAGGCTTAAGTCAATGTTATATTCATGCCCGAATTATGAGCTCTCAAGAGAAATGATTATTCAAAAAATTTATGCTCGGCTTTCCCTCAACAATCGCCCCATGCTCGATACTTCTTGTGGTGGGTCTTTTATGATGAAGACTATTGAATTCAAATGGGATTTATTGGAAAGAATTAAATGCAACTCTAAAGATTGGGATTCCGACGAAGGTAATGAGTCAGGTATAACACCTAAGTTTGATTGTGTTAAGTCTTTTATGGATACCGATGCTTTTCGTGGATTTAGCACTAAATATGGACTTGACTCTGAGATAGTAGCTTCTTTCTGTGAATCATTTTCTACTCGTGTTGACCTACCTAAGGAGAAGTGGTTTAAATATAATCCTCCCACTGAAGTAAAAGTAGTTGCACCTATTACAGCTGAAGAAAAGACTATCACTTATAATGATCCTATTGTTCCTGCTACTTATATTGAGAAACCACCTTTCCCCGTTAGGATAAAGGATAAAGACGGGATGAGGCATCCTTCCTGATGGCGACAGCACAGAGGAACTCTCAATGAAAGCACCAATGTCGGTGTCAAAACCGGCGGATCTCGAGTAGGGGGTCCCGAACTATGCGTCTAGGCGGATGGTAACAAGAGACAAGGGACGCGATGTTTTTACCCAGGTTTGGGCCCTCTAGATGGAGGTAAAACCCTACTCCTGCTTGATTAATATTGATGATATGGGTAGTACAAGAGTAGATCTACCACGAGATCAGAGAGGCTAAACCCTAGAAGCTAGCCTATGGTATGATTGTTGTTCGTCCTACGGACTAAAACCCTCCGGTTTATATAGGCACCGAAGAGGGTTAGGGTTACACAGAGTTGGTTACAATGGTAGGAGATTTACATATCCGTATCACCAAGCTTGCCTTCCACGCCAAGGAAAGTCCCATCCGGACACGGGACGAAGACTTCAATCTTCTATCTTCATAGTCCAGGAGTCCGGCCAAAGGTGATAGTTCGGCCCTCCGGACACCCCCTAATCCGGGACTCCCTCAGTAGCCCCCGAACTAGGCTTCAATGGCAACGAGTCCGGCGCGTAGATTGTGTTTGGCATTGCAAGGCGGGTTCTTATCCAAATCCTGTGTACCTATTGAATAGCGTCCGGCTTCTTGTAAATATTGCGCTCCTCGGCTTCCCCGCCCAATAATGGCCATCTTCCACGTGTTGAACGAATGCGAAAAGCCAGGGTATTTTTACATTTACCCCCCTAGCTGCGCAAATGAGCTGCCTATAAAAGAGATGAGGATCTAGATCCAAATCACACCATCCTCCCTTCGTGAGCATTCATCAAAGCGCATCTGACAGAAATCCATTCCATCATGGACAGTCGACGCGGCTCCTCCTCTCGCCCTCCCAGCCCTCAGCCTGGAGATTGGGACAGATGCTCCGTCCCGCACATCAAGTTAGTGACGCTCCAAACCAAGGGATTTCTTCCCCCAGCCTTCATGGTTCCGGTTCGAGCCGGACTCGCCACCTATAAGGGCGAAAAGCAAGCGGAGAGTGTCCCCAGCCCCTCCAAAGGAGAGCGGGTATGCCTTGTCTCTTATTTGATAAGAGGGCTCGGATTTCCAATTCATCCGTTTCTCCGGGGGCTCCTGGAGTTCTACGGCCTCCAGTTGCACAACCTTACGCCTGCCTCCATTTTGCATATTGCGGGCTTCGTGGCCCTTTGTGAGCTGTTTTTGGGCGTCGAGGCTCATTTTGCGCTATGGAAGAAGCTGTTCTGCCTTGTGCCCCGTTCTCAAGAGGGGTCAATATATCAAGTGGGTGGAGCCGAACTATGGCGCATCGCCGGGACCGGATATCTATCCGGAACCCCAAAGAAGGCGTTCGAAGACTGGCCTTCGGAATGGTTTTATATAGAAGATGTCCCCCTGCCGGACCCTATTCGGATCGGCCTCCCTGAGTTCAATAACGCTCCTTTGAAGAAACGCCTAAGCTGGCGTCCACGGAGTCCTCAGAAGGAAAATGACAGGGACGTCCTTTACCTGATGAGCCGAATAAGGTTGTTAGCTCATTCCGGACTGACCATGATCGAGTTCATGGCCACATGCATTATGCCGGGGGTGACGCACGCTCTAGTATAGAGGCCACCCCATGTGAGATTTCAACAGGGAGGATGATACCACCCGCTGCGGCCGTAAGGGGCCGGGATCGGTCGCCGATCTGATGAAGATCTTGTCCACATTATACAAGGGAGAAGAGGAGGAATTTCTCCACATCAATCCACAGGACGGATTTTCTATGACCAATCCTCCAAGATGGGTAAGTGGACATTTATTTTTGCCTATCCGATCCATACTCCCGTAGTCAAGTATCTCATTTTGTGATTTCGGCGCAGGAATTGCGCCGGGCCGTAAAGGATATAAACAGCCCGCCTCCACAACCTGAGGATCCGGAACGGTTCCTCGATCCGACCTCCCAAGAGGATCCAGACATATCGGTGGAGCTGATCGATGGGAAATTTCACCAACTGAGCATCTATAATGCCTTGGTCGCCATTACGGCCGATTACCCCGGAATACTTCCAGCCTCGCAGGTAACTGAGACCGAAGTCCCAATACTTTGAAAATGACCCATCCATGCTTGTTTTTGATCACCGTATACCAATGGTGTTTCACAGGGGAAGTCCTTGAGGCGGAAGGCCGAGCCTGCGACGGCTAGTCAACAAGGGACAGCAAGGCCCAACAGGCTGAAAAGAAGTGCAGTCCAGATTGAAACGCCGGTGCACCGGTATGGCATGTCATCTTAATCCCAGGTTTTATTCCTGGGAGGCATACTAATGCTCGTGCTTTTTCAGGAAGAAGAGCGCTCGCCAGACTGTATCCGGAGAGGCTGCCAATCAATCCTCTGCTCGCCAGGCTCCAAAGCCAGGTCCAGAAGCGGAGGCAAACACGAGGCGTGCATCGGATGCTCCTCCGACAGAGGATGCCGACATGTTATCTGCCACCAATTCCGAGGTGGAGAGTGCCATGAATCACAGGCGTCGCTGGACAGTTCTTCATGACGCATGTTTCTCCCTCGAGGCATTAGATGCCTTCAATTCGGGAGATGCGCACCTCCGTGCTGCTCAAAATGGTCTAGCCAGAGCCACGGAGCAGTATGTAAAAGACATACGGGTGAGAAAATTTGACAGTTATATATGCCAGTAGCCCCCGAGACTTGAAATAGTTAGAATAACTAATTTAAGGATCATTTATTGTGCAGGATCTTACAGAAAAGAATACCCAACTGTCCCAGGAGCTGGAAGAGTGCAAAGCCCAACTTGAGGCCGCACTAGCCGCAGCGGGGGAAGCCAAAGGGACCCCCTCTGGTAATATATGCTTCAAAAGATAAGTAATTTGTGAAGTGCGGCGTGTGTATAAGTCTGACAATAATATTGCAGATGGCGCCGGGATAGATCCGGACAAGCAACAACTCATGCGTCGGTTAAAGGCCGACGAGAATGTGCTTACAAGGGTGAGGCAAGAGAAAAATAATCTCCAAGATGCCAACACCCAGCTAGGTGAGGAACTAAAGGATGTTCGTGCCCAGCTGTCTGACTCCGTTAAGGAGAATCGGCAGCTTCGACGCGGCATTTTTAGTAAGTGCTTGAACGAACTTTTTTTTTAAAAAGAGTTCAGCGAGGAAGTCAACTAACAGAGGTATATCCGTAGGTATGCTCACAGGCCGTCCTGCAGAGGAAATGCCCGGTTCTATGGGTGATCTTCTTCCCGAGCTCTTGCAACTGCACGAACGAGTTCGGCAGGTGATGAAAGGCGTCGCCCAGGCCTTGTGGTCATCTGTCTCCCTGTCCGAAGGCCTTGGAGAGCTTGCAGAGAGGCTTCAGGGAGCGCGGTGGCGCTTTCAATTATGGAAGATATCGGCATGCCGTCAAGGCGCCAGGGAGGCCTGGGCCATGGTGAAGACGCTGTACACGAAGGCTGACCCAAACCACATGGCCGAGGTCGGACCTGTGGGGCCCGATGGGAAGGAGATCCCTGTGAGCTTAGTGTACGACCAAGTAGAGTTGGCCGCAAAGTATTCCCAGCAGGACTGTAAACTAGACAGCCTATTAGATGGCATTGAAGAGGAATACAATCAGTCAAATTGACTATGTAATTTAAGATGACATGTAAAATGCCTTCTAGCCGGATTGTAGATCGTTTGTCATAGCGGACCTTTTCGCTTCAACCTCGGGACCCAATAGTCTGGAGTGTGTCTGAATACCCTCGCGGTTATATAAGAACCGGGGCATGCGTGGAGACCAGGCGTAGGGGTCATTAGTGCTTTATCAGACAAGTGCCCAATTAGTTATGTTATATTACATGGTTAGTAAGAAACATCTTCCAGGGAGAATAGTTCCATTAGGGGTCCCTTTCCCTGGGAGGCATGCCCTAAAGTGCATGTCCGGACTGCAAAAAAAGCAGAAAAACATCTGGGGGCAGATAAATAAATAGGCAAGAAATCATCTTTTAGTTCACCGACCGAATATTCCCTTAAGAACGCTAGCTTTCGGCTTCACCTAGTCTGAGGTACACATCCGGGTGACCCGGCAGTAACAATCGCAGAGGTGCTCCCTTTACCACCTAGCCGAACAATCGGGAACGTAGGGGTAAGCACAGGAGCCAGGCAACCCAGCTTGGCCAAAACTTAAGTCATATCGATGCATATAATGGTGAATAAAAGGTACATGCAGAAGTGTGACACATGTGTTGGGCATGAAGCCCGTATAAATAAGCTTCTGTTAAAGAAGCCCCCAGGTATAATGAGCGCGGATAGCGCATCAAGTGTGTGCGAACAAAGTGCGAACGAGCTTTCAAAGGCTGTAAGAGAAAAAAGGGGGGAAGGAGAGAAACAGAAGACAACTAATATGCAAAATATAGACGGAGGAAGGAGACGAACTCAGAATCCAGTGCTAGGCGTAGAATCTTCGGAGACGGGCTGCGGTCCATGGGTTCGGCTCGAGTCGGTTATCCGATGCATCTCGCAGACGGTACGTGCCACCGGTCAGGACTTGGTCGATGATAAAGGGACCTTCCCATTTGGGATTGAGTTTGTCCTTTTTCTTGTCCGGCAGGCGTAGAACTAACTCGCCAACATTGTAAGTTTTGGCCCGTACTTCTCTGCTTTGATATCTTCGAGCCTACTGTTGATAGAATGCGGAACGGGCTTTTGCCATGTCACGCTCCTCCTCCAAGGCGTCCAAACTGTCCTGCCGATCGAGCTCGGCTTCTCTTTCTTCGTACATGCGCACGCGAGGTGAGTCATAAATTATATCACAGGGCAGAACTGCCTCTGCACCGTATACCATAAAGAATGGTGTAAATCCGGTGGTGCGATTCGGAGTGGTCCGCAGTCCCCAGAGTATGGAGTCGAGATCCTCTACCCAGTGCGTGTTAGATTCCTTGAGGGACCGCACTAATCTGGGTTTGATGCCGCTCATGATTAGACCATTTGCTCACTCGACTTGACCGTTAGTTTGAGGGTGATAGACTGAAGCATAGTCGAGCTTGATGCCCATGTTTTTGCACCACAGTTTGACCTCGTTGGCCGTAAAGTTTGTGCCATTATCAGTGATGATGCTATGGGGGACGCCGTAACGGTGTACGACCCCTGATATGAAGTCTATCACCAGTCTAGATTCGGCCGTTTTAACAGGTTTGGCCTCTATCCATTTGGTGAATTTATCCACCATGACCAGTAGGTATTTTTGCTTGTGGGTTCCTCCTTTAAGGGGTCCAACCATGTCGAGCCTCCAAACCGTGAAGGGCCATTTATGGGTATAGTTTTGAGGGCGGTGGGTGGCATGTGGCTTTGATTAGCAAAGAGCTGGCAACCGACGCATCGTTGGACTAAGTCATGAGCATCTGCCCGGGCCGTCGGCCAATAAAACCCTGTATGGAAGGCCTTGCCTACAAGGGTCCGGGCTGCGGCATGGTGCCCGCCGAGCCCGGCATGAATTTCAGCCAGAAGATTCCGCCCTTCCTCTTCGAAGATACACCTTTGAAGGACTCCGGTTGTGCTTTTCTTGTAAAGCTCTCCCTCATGGACCTTTAGGCTTTAGATCGCCGCACTATACAGCGGACCTCGTTTTGGTGCTCGGGAAGTTCCTGCCTGGTTAGGTAGGCTAGGAATGGTTCTGTCCACAGGGCAATGACTGCCATTATTACGTGGGCTGAGGATGTTACTTCGTTGGCAGAACCACCGATTGTGTCAGAATGTTCGGTGTCTGGCAGTGCGGTTGGGTCCGGGTTGTTATTTCCGGATTCCCCCTCCCATAGTACGGATGGCTTGAATAGCCTCTCTAGGAAGATGTTGGGAGGGACGGCATCGTGCTTTGCGCCAATGCGTGCTAATGCGTCTGCTGCCTGGTTGTTATCCCGGGCTATATGGTGAAATTCAAGCCCCTCAAACCGAGCTGACATTTTTAGGACAGCGTTGTGATAAGCTACCATTTTCGGATCCTTGGCATCGAAGTCTCCATTTATTTGAGATATCGCGAGGTTTGAATCCCCGCGCACCTCTAGGCGTTGAATGCCCATGGAGACTGCCATCCGGAGGCCATGTAGAAGGGCCTCGTATTCGGCTGTGTTGTTGGAGTCCGTATACATTATCTGGAGTACGTATTGAACCGTATCTTCGGTTGGGGATTTCAGAACGACGCCAGCCCCCAGACCAGCCAACATTTTGGAGCCATCGAAGTGCATGATCCAGTTGGAATATGCGCCGTACTCTTTAGGGAGTTCGGCTTCAGTCCATTCGGCGACGAAGTCGGCCAAAACTTGCGACTTAATAGCTCACCGTGGCTTACAGGTTATGTCGAACGGGAGGATCTCAATGTCCCATTTGGCAATCCGGCCCGTCGCGTCGTGGTTGTTTATAATGTCATTAAGAGGTACTTCGGAGGCTACTGTTATCGAACACTCTTGAAAGTAGTGCCGCAGCTTCCGGGATGCCATGAACACCGTGTACGCTATCTTTTGATAATGCGGGTATCGTGACTTGCATGGAGTTAGGACAGTGGACACGTAGTAAACTGGTTTTTGAAGGGGGAACTTGTGTCCGTCCTCCGTCCGTTTCTCGTTCGACAACGAGCACCGCGCTCACAACTTGATGAGTTGACGCGATATATAATAGCATTGGTTCGCCCATGTTGGGCGCGGCCAGGACCGGGTTTGTTGCCAATATGGCTTTTATTTCTTCGAGTCCGGCCGTGGTGGCATCCGTCCACTCGAAGTGTTCGGTGCGTCGGAGGAGGCGATAAAGGGGTAATGCCTTTTCTCCTAAACGGGAGATAAAGCGGCTTAAAGCCGCCACGCAACCCGTCAATTTTTGTATTTGTTTAAGGTCCTTTGGGATATCCAATTGTGACAGAGCTTGGATCTTGGCTGGGTTTGCTTCAATTCCTCTACCGGATACAATGAAGCCCAAGAGCTTTCCGGCTGGTACGTCGAAGACACATTTTTCCGGGTTAAGCTTAATGTCATATGTTCGGAGATTATCGAACGTGAGCCTCAAATCGTCTACTAGAGTTTCGACATGCTTGGTTTTGACGACCACATCGTCTACGTATGCCTCCACTGTTTTGCCGATCTGGTTTGCCAGACATGTCTGAATCATGCACTGATATGTTGCGCCGGCGTTTTTGAGCCCGAAGGGCATTGTGTTGAAGCAGAATGGGTCGTATGGGGTGATGAATGCCGTTGCGGCTTGGTCGGGCTCCGCCATCTTAATTTGGTGGTAGCCGGAGTATGCGTCGAGGAAGCACAATGAATCGTGTCCTACGGTAGCGTCGATAATTTGGTCGATGCGGGGGAGGGGGAAGGGATCCTTTGGGCAAGCCTTGTTAAGGTCCTTGAAATTGACGCATAGCACTGTTTTGCCATTCTTTGGTACCATCACCAGGTTTGCTAGCCAGTCCGGATGTTTTATATCTCTGATGAATCCGGACTCCAATAGTTTGGCTAGCTCCTCTCCCATGGTCTGTCTCTTGGGTTCGGAGAAATGCCGAAGAGCTTGTTTGACTGGCTTGAATCCTTTTAGGATGTTTAGGCTGTGCTCGGCCAGCTGGCGTGGGATTCCTGGCATGTCTGAAGGGTGCCAGGCAAAAATATCCCAATTTTCGCGTAGGAATTCTCGTAGTGCGGCGTCTACATCAGGGTTTAATCGTGCCCCGATGGAGGCCGTTTTTGTAGGGTCCGTTGGATGGACTTGGAATTTGACTATTTCGTCCGCTGGTTTAAAGGAGGTGGACTTGGATCTCTTATCGAGTATCACATCGTCCCTGTTCACCGTGGAGCATAGCATAGTGAGTTCTTCGGCCGCTAGGGCTTCGGATAGTGCCTCAAGGGCCAGTGCGGCTGTCTTATTTTCAACGCGGAGTGCTATGTCCGGCTCACTAGCAAGGGTGATGATTCCGTTGGGCCCGGGCATTTTGAGCTTCATGTACCCATAATGGGGTATAGCTTGAAAAATTGTGAATGCCTCTCGCCCTAATAGAGCGTGATATCTATTGCTGAACAGGGCCACTTGGAACGTGACCTCCTCAGACCTGTAATTATCCGGCATGCCGAACACCACATCCAATGTGATTTTTCCTGTACAGCATGCTTCCCGACTGGGGATTATTCCTCTAAAGGTTGTGCTGCTTCGCTCAATGCGGCTCCAGTCTATTTCCATTTTTTTGAGGGTTTCCTCGTAAATGAGGTTCAATCCGCTGCCACCATCCATGAGTACCTTGGTAAGGCGAAAGCCGTCCACTATTGGACTGAGGACCAATACGGCTGGTGCTCGGGATGTTCGGAATTTAGGTTCGTCACTGGCATTAAAGGTAATAGCCGTGTCACTCCATGGGTTTATTGTTGCTACTTGGTAGACTTCGGCAAGGCTGCGGAGTGTTCGTTTCCGCATATTATTTGATGTGAAAGTCTCGAAGACTGTTAATACCGTACTGGTATCCTTGGCCTGGTGCTCTGGAGTTAGAAGCTCTTCGCCACTTTTGGCCACCTGCCGTAGTATCCAACATGCTCTAAGGCTATGAGTTGGAGTGGCGCCCTCTATACTATGAATTTTGCAGGGTCCATTGAGCCATCCTTTCAGTACGGTTCCATGCCCTATAGAGGTTTTTTGCTTTTTGGTATTTAACCCAGGTGCCTGGAGATGATGCACCCTTTTATTTCGGACTGGGGTTGTATTCAGGGCCGGATTGTCCCAAAAATTAATTTCGGTTTTCCAGGCGCTTTCCATCACATAGTACTTTTGTACTATGGACGCTAAGTCAGCGAAGCATGTAATTTCACGACGACTTACGGCGTTGAGGATTCCCTTGTCCGTGCAATTATTGCAGAAGAATGAAATTGCATCCTCCTCGCGGCAATCCTTTATCCTGTTGATGACCAGGAGGAATCTGTCCCAGTAATGGTGTACTGTTTCTGCGGGCTCCTGCCGGATTTGGGATAGATCTCTTATGTTTGGGTGGGCGGGTGGAATTAAATTCGGAACCCTGTCCAATCTAAGACTCAGGGGCCAAGAAGTTTCTGAACTTGGAAGCTTGGGTTCTTGGATGTTGTCCAATGAATCTAGCCCGCTGCCTGACTTTAGGTTCAGGGTTTGAGTGACGTCCTCCCCTCCGCGGGAATCCGGCATGGAGGGGTCGGGAATCCGGATATAGCTAGTCCTTAAAATAGGGGAAGGGTCGCCGTATTGTTCCTCAACCACAGCAACATGGTGGGTAACCTGGGGAGAGTTGATCTCTCTCAGATCAGGTTTAGGCCCAATCTGATCGTAGTCTGTAGCGACTCCCAGGGCGGCGATGCGATCCAAGAGCTCGTTTAAGGAAGAGAGCTCCATTGGATCTAACTGCTCGGCGAGTTCCGAGCTAACGTGAAGATTGCTTTCGATGACCTGAGAAGTCATCGTCGGCGTGGTGGTCGAACAGGAGGTCATAAGAAAATCGCCTAGCCGGAGAGTTTGGCCGATGGACAAAGCTCCTTTAGCAATGATGCCGTCTTTAAAGACGGGATGAGGCATCCTTCCTGATGGCGACAACACAAAGGAACTCTCAATGAAAGCACCAATGTCGGTGTCAAAACCGGCGGATCTCGGGTAGGGGGTCCCGAACTATGCGTCTAGGCGGATGGTAACAAGAGACAAGGGACACGATGTTTTTACCTAGGTTTGGGCCCTCTAGATGGAGGTAAAACCCTACTCCTGCTTGATTAATATTGATGATATGGGTAGTACAAGAGTAGATCTACCACGAGATCAGAGAGGCTAAACCCTAGAAGCTAGCCTATGGTATGATTGTTGTTCGTCCTACGGACTAAAACCCTCCGGTTTATATAGGCACCGAAGAGGGTTAGGGTTACACAGAGTCGGTTACAGTGGTAGGAGATTTACATATCCGTATCGCCAAGCTTGCCTTCCACGCCAAGGAAAGTCCCATCCGGACACGAGACGAAGTCTTCAATCTTGTATCTTCATAGTCCAGGAGTCCGGCCAAAGGTGATAGTTCGGCCCTCCGGACACCCCCTAATTCGGGACTCCCTCAGGCATGTTATTTATTTCTGTGATGAAGCTGCTAGAATTGCTAGACCCGATGCTAAGAAACATAGACCGATTGTAGGCATGCCTGTTATTTCTGTTAAAATAAGGGATCATTGTTATCATGGCTTATGTGATATGGGTGCTAGTGCTAGTGCGATACCTCATTCCTTATATGAAGAAATTATGCATGACATTGCACCTGCTGAGATAGAAGATATTGATGTTACAATTAAGCTTGCCAATGGAGATACTATTTCACCAATTGGGATTGTTAGAGATGTTGAAGTCTTGTGTGGGAATGTTAAATATCCTACTGATTTTCTTGTTCTTGGTTCCCCACAAGATGACTTCTGTCCCATTATATTTGGTAGACCCTTCTTGAACACTGTTAGTGCTAAGATAGATTGCGAAAAGGATGTTGTTACTATTGGGTTGGGGGATGTGTCTCATGAGTTTAATTTAGCTAAGTTTCCTAGACAACCCCATGATCAAGAATTGCCTAGTAAGGATGAAATTATTGGTCTTGCCTCTATTGTCGTGCCTCCTAATGATCCTTTAGAACAATATTTGCTAGACCATGAAAATGATATGTTTATGAATCAAAGAAGGGAAATAGATGAAGTATTCTTTAAACAGAGTCCTATTTTGAAACACAACTTGCCTGTTGAAATCTTAGGGGATCCTCCACCACCCAAGGGTGGTGATCCCGTGTTTGAGCTTAAACCATTACCTGATACTCTTAAATATGCTTATCTTGATGAAAAGAAGATATATCCTGTTATTATTAGTGCTAACCTTTCAGAGAAGGAAGAAAGATTATTGAAAACTCTGAAGAAGCACCGTGCTGCTATTGGATATACTCTTGATGATCTTAAGGGCATTAGTCCCACTCTATGCCAACACAAAATAAAATTGGGGGAAGACGCCAAACTAGTTATTGATCACCAATGACGGTTAAATCCTAAGATGAAAGAAGTGGTAAGAAAGGAAATACTAAAGCTCCTCGAGACAGGTATAATTTTTCCCGTTGCTGATAGTCAGTGGGTAAGTCCTGTCCATTGTGTCCCTAAGAAGGGAGGTATTACTGTCGTTCCTAATGATAAAGATGAATTGATCCCGCAAAGAATTATTACAGGTTATAGGATGGTAATTGATTTCCGTAAGCTAAATAAAGCTACTAAAAAAGATCATTACCCTTTACCTTTTATTGGTCAAATGCTAGAAAGACTATCCAAACTTACACATTTTTGCTTTCTAAATGGTTACTCTGGTTTCTCTCAAATACCTGTGTCAGCAGAGGATCAAGAAAAGACCACTTTTACTTGCCCTTTCGGTACTTTTGCTTATAGATTTATGCCTTTTGGTTTATGTAATGCACCTACTACCTTTCAAAGATGCATGATGGCTATATTCTTTGACTTTTGTGAAAAGATTGGTGAGGTATTCATGGATGATTTCTCCGTTTATGGATCCTTTTTCGATGATTGTTTGAGCAACCTTGAAGGAGTTTTGCAGAGATGCGAAGATACTAGTCTTGTTTTGAATTGGGAGAAGTGCCACTTTATGGTTAATGAAGGCATTGTCTTATGGCATAAAATTTCTGAAAGAGGTATTGAAGTTGATAAAGCTAAGGTTGATGCTATTGAAAAGATGCCGTGTCCCAAGGACATTAAAGGTATAAAAAGTTTCCTTGGTCATGTCGGTTTTTATAGGAGGTTCATTAAGGATTTCTCTAAAATTTCTAGGCCTCTGACTAATCTATTACAAAAAGATATTCCTTTTGTCTTCGATGATGATTGTGTGGAAGCATTTGAAATACTTAAGAAAGCCTTGATTTCTGCACCTATTGTTCAGCCACCTGATTGGAATTTACCCTTTGAAATTATGTGTGATGCTAGTGATTATGTTGTAGGTGATGTTCTAGGACAAAGAGTTGATAAGAAATTAAATGTTATTCAATATGCTAGTAAAACTCTAGACACTGCCCAGAGAAATTATGCTACTTCTAAAAAAGAATTCTTAGCAGTTGTATTTGCTTGTGATAAGTTCAGACCTTATATTGTTGATTGTAAAGTAACTATTCACACTGATCATGCTGCTATTAAATATCTTATGGAAAATAAAGATGCTAAACCTAGACTTATTAGATGGGTTCTCCTACTACAAGAATTTTATTTGCATATTATTGATAGAAAGGGAGCTGAGAACCCCGTTGTAGACAACTTGTCTAGGTTAGAGAATGTTCTTGATGACCCACTACCTATTGATGATAGCTTTCCTGATGAACAATTAGCTATCATAAATACTTCTTGTACTGCTCCATGGTATGCTGATTATGCTAATTACATTGTTGCTAAATTCATACCACCTAGTTTCACATACCAGCAAAAGAAAAAGTTTTTCTATGATTTAAGACATTACTTCTGGGATGACCCACACCTTTATAAAGAAGGAGTAGATGGTGTTATTAGATGTTGTGTACCTGAGCATGAACAGGAACAGATCCTACGCAAGTGTCACTCCGAAGCATATAGAGGACACCACGCTGGAGATAGAACTGCACAGAAGGTATTGCAATCCGGTTTTTATTGGCCTAGTCTCTTCAAAGATGTCCGTAAGTTTGCCTTGACTTGTGATGAATGTCAAAGAATTGGTAATATTAGTAGATGTCAAGAAATGCCTATGAATTATTCTCTTGTTGTTGAACCATTTGATGTTTGGGGCTTTGATTATATGGGACCTTTTCCTGCCTCTAATGGATATACACATATTTTAGTTGCTATTGATTATGTTACTAAGTGAGTAGAAGCTATTCCAACTAGTAGTGTGATACGTCTCCAACGTATCTATATTTTTTTATTGCTACATGCTATATTATCTACTATTTTGGGCAATATTGGGCTTTATTATCCACTTCTATATTATCTTTGGGGCTAACCTATTAACCGGAGGCCCAGCCCAGATTTGCTGTTTTATGCCTATTTTAGTGTTTCGAGGAAAAGGAATATCACACGGAGTCAAAACGGAACGAAAGCAACTGGAGAAGTTATTTTTGGAAGGAAAGCCACCCGATGGACTTGGAGTGCACGTCAGGGAAGAAGGGAGGTGCCCACGAGGGTGGGGGCGCGCCCACCCCCCTGGGGCGCGCACCCCTGCCTCGTGGCCCCCCCTTCGGTCCACCGATGTACTTCTTTCACCCATATATACCTACGTACCCTAAAACTTCCAGAACAGAAGATAGACCGGGAGTTCCGCTGCCGCAAGCCTCTGTAGCCACCAAAAACCTCTCGGGAGCCCTTTCCGGTGCCCTGTCGGAGGGGGAACCCATCACCGGTGACCATCTTCATCATCCCGGTGCTATCCATGACGAGGAGGGAGTAGTTCACCCTCGGGGCTGAGGGTATGTACCAGTAGCTATGTGTTTGATCTATCTATCTCGTGTTCTCTCTCGTGTTCCCTCTATGGCACGATCTTGATGTATCCCGAGCTTTTCTATTGTAGTTGTACATTATGATGTTTCTCCCCCTCTACTCTCTTGTGATGAATTGAGTTTCCCTTTTGAAGTTATCTTATTGGATTGAGTCTTTTATGAGAAAACTTGATGTATATCTTGCCGTGATTATCTGTGGTGACAATGGGATATCATGTGCCACTTGATGTATGTTTTGGTAATCAACTTGCGGGTTCGTGACATTGGGAACCTATGCATAGGGGTTGGCACACATTCTTGACTCTCCGATAGAAACTTTGGGGCACTCTTTCAAGTACTTTGTGTTGGTTGGATGAATCTGAGATTGTGTGATGCATATCGTATAATCATGCCCACGGATACTTGAGGTGACAATGGAGTATCTAGGTGACATTAGGGTTTTGGTTGATTTGTTTCTTAAGGTGTTATTCTAGTACAAACTCTTTTATAGATTGATCCGAAAGAATAACTTTGAGGTGGTTTCGTACCCTACCATAATCTCTACATTTGTTCTCCGCTATTAGTGGCTTCGGAGTGACTCTTTGTTGCATGTTGAGGGCTTTTTATATGATCTATCTATGTTATTATTGTTGAGAGAACTTGCACTAGTGAAAGTATGAACCCTAGGCCTTGTTTCCTATCATTGCAATACTATTACGCTCACTTTTATCATTAGTTACCTTGCTGTTTTTATTATTTCAGATTACAAATACCTTTATCTACCATCCATATTGCACTTGTATCACCATCTCTTCGCCGAACTAGTGCACCTATACAATTTTCCATTGTATTGGGTGTGTTGGGGACACAAGAGACTCTCTGTTATTTGGTTGCAGGGTTGCTTGAGAGAGACCATCTTCATCCTATGCCTCCTACGGATTGATAAACCTTAGGTCATCCACTTGAGGGAAATTTGCTACTGTCCTACAAAGCTGTGCACTTGCAGGCCCAACAACGTCTACAAGAAGAAGGTTGTGTAGTAGACATCAAGCTCTTTTCTGGCGCCGTTGCTGGGGAGGCTAGGTAAAGCGGCACTCACTCACACCCCGTCAACTAAGCTCTTTTCTGGCGCCGTTGCCGGGGAGGTGAGTGCTTGAAGGTATATCTTTAGATCTTGCAATCGAATCTTTTTGTTTCTTGTTTTATCACTAGTTTAGTTTATAAAAGAAAACTAGAAAAAAAATTGGAATTAAGGATGCCTCATATGCTTCATCTTTTTAATGTCTTTCGTGAAAATGATGGGAAGGAAAATTGTGCTCAAGTACTAGAAGAAGAATTACATAGAATGCTTGGCATAAAATATGTGAATGATGAGCATGATTGCAATGTTGTTAGTATGAATTCCTTGAATATCCATGATGCTAATGATATGCAAAGCCACAAGCTTGGGGAAGCTATGTTTGATGAAGATGATATTTTTTGTCCCCCAAGCTTCGATGAGCAAATTTACTATGATGAAAGCATGCCTCCTATCTATGATGATTATTGTGATGACACGTATGCTTTAAAGAATAATGATAACCATGAAACTTGTCATCTTGATCCTAATTTTAAATCATATGGTAGTTATTTTGTTGAGTTTGCTCCCACTACTATTCATGAGAAGAATTTTGCTTATGAGGAGAGTAGTAAATTTTCTATGATAGTAGATCATGAAAAGAATGCTTTAGGTGCTGGTTACATTGTTGAATTCATTCATGATGCTACTGAAAATTATTATGAGGGAGGAACATATGCTTGTAGGAATTGCAATAATATCAAGTTCCCTCTCTATGTGCTTCAAGTTTTGAAGCTATGCTTGTTTTACCTTCCTATGCTAGTTGATTATCGTTCCCATAAGTTGTTTGCTCACAAAATCCCTATGCGTAGGAAGTGGTTTAGACTTAAAAGTGCTAGTCATATGCTTCATGATGCTCCCGTTATGTTTGAATTCTTATCTTTTATGTGAGCATCATTGTCATCATCATGCCTAGCTAGAAAGGCATTAAAGAAAAGCGCTTGTTGGGAGACAACCCAATACTTATCCTTACTGTTTTTGTGTGTTCACATGATTATTCTACTGTAGTAATCATGTTTTATAGCTTTTGTTTCAATAAAGTGCCAAGGAAGACCTTTAGGATGGCTTACGGTGATATTGTGTTGATCCTGCTGAAAATCAGAAACTTTTGCACCCAGTAAATTAGTTTTGTTAATTCAAAGAAACGTTATTATTATCTGATTCTTTTTTCTATGGATTGGTACACGAATTGCTTAGGACTTCATAATTTGGTAGGATTTTTGGAGTTCCAGAAGTATACGTTTGATACAGATTACTACAGACTGTTCTATTTTTGACAGATTCTGTTTTCTATGTGTTGTTTGCTTATTTTGATGAATCTATGAGTAGTATCGGAGGGTATGAACCATACATAAGTTGGAGTACAGTATATATTACACCAATATGATTTTAGAATGAGTTAATTACAGTACCAATGTGGTGGTTTCGTTTTCTTTCACTAACGGAGCTTATAAAATTTCTTGTTGAGTTTTGTGTTGTGAAGTTTTCAAGTTTGGGGTAAGGATTCGATGGACTATGGAATAAGGAGTGGCAAGAGCCTAAGCTTGGGGATGCCCAAGGCACCCCAAGATAACATTTCAAGAAGTCTCAAGCATCTAAGCTTGGGGATGCCCCGGTAGGCATCCCACCTTTCTTCTTCAACAGCTATCGGTTAGTATCGGTTGAGCCTAAGTTTTTGCTTCTTCACATGAGTTGTGCTATCCTTGCAATGTAGTTTTCTTTAGCTTTGCTTGATGTTTGAATAAAGTATCAAGATCTGAAATTATTAAATGAGATAGAGTCTTCGCATAGTTGCATAATTATTTAGCTACTCATTAACCTTCACTTATATCTTTCGGAGTAGTTTGTCATTTGCTCTAGTGCATCACTTATATCTTTTAGAGCATGGTGGTAGTTTTATTTTGAAGAAATAGATGAACTCTCATACTTCACTTAGATTATTTTGAGAGTCGTTAATAGCATGGTAATTTGCTTAATATTTATATACTTGGTATTCAAGATATGTGAAACTTTCTTATGAGTGTGTTGAATACTAAGAAAAGTTTGATACTTGATAATTGTTTTGAGATATGGAGGTAGTGATATTAAAGTCATGCTAGTTGGGTGATTATGAACTCAAAGAATGCTCGTGTGGAAGTTAGCAAGTCCCGTAGCATGCATGTATGGTTAAAGTTGTGTAACAAATTTGAAACATGAAGTGTACCTGGCTTGTGCATCCTTATTAGTGGCGGTCGGGGACGAGCGATGGTCTTTTCCTACCAATCTATCCCCCTAGGAGCATGCGCGTAGTACTTGGTTTTTGATGACTTCTAAATTTTTGCAATAAGTATATGAGTTCTTTTGACTAATGTTGAGTCCACGGATTATACGCACTTTTACCTTTCCGCCATTGCTAGCCTCTTCGGTACCGTGCATTGCCCTTTCTCACCTTGAGAGTTGGTGCAAACTTCGCCAGTGCATCCAAACCACGTGATACGATACGCTGTATCACACATAAACCTCCTTATATCTTCCTCAAAACAGCCACCATACCTACCTATTATGGCATTTCCATAGCCATTCCGAGATATATTGCCATGCAACTTTCCACCGTTCCGATCATCATCATGACATACTTTACTTTTGTCATATTGCCATTGCATGATCATGAAGTTGACATCATATTTGTGACAAAGCCACCATGCATTATTTTTCATACATGTCACTCTTGATTCATTGCACCATCCCGGTACACCGCCGGAGGCATTCATATAGAGTCATATCTTGTTCTAGTTTCGAGTTGTAATTCATATGTTGTAATCAATGAAAGTGTGATGATCATCATTATTAGAGCATTGCCCAAAAAGAAAAAGAAAAGAAAAGAAAAGAAAGGCCAAAAAGAAAAAATAAAGGCCCAAAAAAAGAAAAAAAGAAAAGAAAAATAGGAAAGAAAAAAAAGAAAATAAATAAAAAGGGGCAATGTTACTATCTCTTTTTCCACACTTGTGCTTCAAAGTAGCACCTTGTTCTTCATATAGTGAGTCTCATAAGTTGTCTTTTTCATACTAGTGGGAATTTTTCATTATGGAACTTGGCTTGTATATTCCTACGATGGGCTTCCTCAAATGCCCTAGGTCTTCGTGAGCAAGCAAGTTGGATGCACACCCACTAGTTTTCTTTTGTTGAGCATTCATTTATAGCTCTAGTGCATCCGTTGCATGGCAATCCCTACTCCTCATGTTGACATCAATTGATGGGCATCTCCATAGCCCGTTGATTATCCTCGTCAATGTGAGACTTTCTCCTTTTTTGTCTTCTCCACACAATCCCCATCATCATATTCTATTCCACCCATAGTGATATATCCATGGCTCACGCTCATGTATTGCGTGAAGGTTGAAAAAGTTTGAGATTATTTAAGTATGAAACAATTGCTTGGCTTGTCATCGGGGGTATAGAAGTTGGGAACATCTTTGTGTGATGAAAATGGAGCATAGCCTAACTATATGATTTTGTAGGGATGAACTTTCTTTTGCCATGTTATTTTGAGAAGACATGATTACTTTGATTAGTATGCTTGAAGTGTTACTATTTCTTTTATGAATATAAACTTTTGTCTTGAATCTTTTGGATCTGAATATTCATATCACAAGTAAGAAGAATTACATTGAAATTATGCCAATTAGCACTCCGCATCAAAAATTATCTTTTTTATCATTTACCTACTCGAGGACGAGCAGGAATTAAGCTTGGGGATGCTTGATACGTCTCCAACGTATCTATAATTTTTGATTGCTCCATGCTATATTATCTACTGTTTTGGGTAATATTGGGATTTATTATCCACTTTTATATTATTTTTGGGGCTAACCTATTAACCGGAGGCCCAGCCCAGATTTGTTGTTTTATGCCTATTTCAGTGTTTCGAGGAAAAGAGAATATCAGACGGAGTAAAAACGGAAAGAAATCAACTGGAGAAGTTAATTTTGGAAGGAAAGCCACCCGATGGACTTGGAGTGCACGTCAGGGAAGAAGGGAGGTGCCCACGAGGGTGGGGGCGCGCCCCCTGCCTCGTGGCCCCCCCTTCGGTCCACCGACATACTTCTTTCACCCATATATACCTACGTACCCTAATACTTCCAGAACAGAAGATAGATCAGGAGTTCCACCGCCGCAAGCCTCTGTAGCCACCAAAAACCTCTCGGGGGCCCTTTCCGGCACCCTGCCGGAGGGGGAACCCATCACCGGTGGCCATCTTCATCATCCCGGCGCTATCCATGACGAGGAGGGAGTAGTTCACCCTCGGGGCTGAGGGTATGTACCAGTAGCTATGTGTTTGATCTCTCTCTCGTGTTCCCTCTATGGCACGATCTTGATGTATCCCAACCTTTGCTATTGTAGTTGGATCTTATAATGTTTCTCCCCCTCTGCTCTCTTGTGATGAATTGAGTTTCCCCTTTGAAGTTATCTTATCGGATTAAGTCTTTTATGAGAACACTTGATGTATATCTTGCCGTGATTATCTGTGGTGACAATGGGATATCATGTGCCACTTGATGTATGTTTTGGTGATCAACTTGCAGGTTTCGTGACATTGGGAACCTATGCATAGGGGTTGGCACACGTTCTTGACTCTCCGATAGAAACTTTGGGGCACTCTTTGAAGTACTTTGTGTTGGTTGGATGAATCTGAGATTGTGTGATGCATATCGTATAATCATGCCCACGGATACTTGAGGTGACAATGGAGTATCTAGGTGACATTAGGGTTTTGGTTGATTTGTGTCTTAAGGTGTTATTCTAGTACGAACTCTTTTATAGATTGATCTAAAAGAATAACTTTGAGGTGGTTTCGTACCCTACCATAATCTCTATGGTTGTTCTCCGCTATTAGTGGCTTTGGAGTGACTCTTTGTTGCATGTTGAGGGCTTGTTATATGATCTATCTATGTTATTATTGTTGAGAGAACTTGCACTAGTGAAAGTATGAACCCTAGGCCTTGTTTCCTATCATTGCAATACCGTTTACGCTCGCTTTTATCATTAGTTACCTTGCTGTTTTTATTATTTCAGATTACAAATACCTTTATCTACCATCCATATTGCACTTGTATCACCATCTCTTCGCCGAACTAGTGCACCTATACAATTTGCCATTGTATTGGGTGTGTTGGGGACACAAGAGACTCTCTGTTATTTGGTTGCAGGGTTGCTTGAGAGAGACCATCTTCATCCTACGCCTCCTACGGATTGATAAACCTTAGGTCATCCACTTGAGGAAAATTTACTACTGTCCTACAAACTTGTGCACTTGCAGGCCCAACAACGTCTATAAGAAGAAGGTTGTGTAGTAGACATCATAGTGCTGATCATAACACTTCTATTAAGATGCTTAAAGAAGTTATTTTTCCAAGATTTGGAGTCCTGATATGTCTCCGTCGTATCTATAATTTTTGATTGTTTCATGCCAATATTATTCAACTTCCATACACTTTTGGCAACTTTTTATACTATTTTTGGGACTAACATATTGATCCAGTGCCCGGTGCCAATTCCTGTTTGTTGCATGTTTTATGTTTCGCAGAAACCCAATATCAAACAGAGTCCAAACGGGATAAAAATAGACGGAGAATTATTTTGGAATATTTATGATTTTCGGGAAGAAGAATCAATGCGAGATGGTGCCCGAGGGTCCCACAAGACAGGGGGCGCCCCCCAGGGGGGTAGGCGCACCCTGGACCCTTGTGGGCACCCCGTAAGGCGGTTGACACTCTTCTTTTGCCGCAAGAAAGCTAATTTTATGAGAAAAATTTGGGCGAAAGATTCACCCCAATCGGAGTTACGGATATCCGGATATAAAAAACGGTGAAAGGGTAGAATCTAGGAACGCAGAAACAGAGAGAGACAGAGAGATAGATCCAATCTCGGAGGGGCTCTTGCCCCTCCCAAGCCATGGGAGCCAAGGACCAGAGGGGAAACCCTTCTCCCATATAGGGAGAAGGTCAAGGAAGAAGAAGAAGGGGGCCTCTCTCCCCTTTGCTTCCAGTGGCGCAGGAGCGCTGCCGGGGGCCATCATCATCACCGCGATCTACACCAACACCTCTGCCAACTTCACCAACATCTCCATCACCTTTCCCCATCTATATTCAGCAGTCTACTCTCCCGCATCCCTCTGTACCCTCTACTTGAACATGGTGCTTTATGCTTCATATTATTATCCAATGATGTGTTGCCATCCTATGATGTCTGAGTAGATTTTCGTTGTCCTATCGGTGATTGGTGAATTGCTATGATTGGTTTGAGTTGCATGTTTTAATATTGGTGATGTCCTATAGTGCTCTCCGTGTCGCGCAAGCTTGAGGGATCCCCGCTGTAGGGTTTGCAATATGTTCATGATTTGCTTATGGTGGGTGGCATGAGTGACAGAAGCACAGACCCGAGTAAGTAGGTTGTTTGCGTATGGGATAAAGGGGACTTGATACTTTAATGCTATGGTTGAGTTTTACCTTAATGATCTTTAGTAGTTGCGGATGCTTGCTAGAGTTCCAATCATAAGTGCATATGATCCAAGAAGAGAAAGTATGTTAGCTTATTCCTCTCCCTCAAATAGAATTGCAATAGTGATTACCGGTCTAGTAACGTAGTCAATTGCTTAGGGACAATTTCACAACTCCTACCACCACTTTTCCACACTCGCTATTTTTACTTTATTGCTTCTTTATCTAAACAACCCCTAGTGTATATTTACGTGTTCTTTATTATCTTGCAAATCTATCCTATCACACCTATAAAGTACTTCTAGTTTCATACTTGTTCTAGGTAAAGCGAACACTAAGCGTGCGTAGAGTCGTATCAGTGGCAGATAGGACTTGAGAGAATATTTGTTCTACCTTTAGCTCCTCGTTGGGTTCGATACTCTTACTTATCAAAAGAGGCTACAACTATCCTGTATACTTGCGGGTCATCAATACCTTTTTCTGGCGCCGTTGCCGGGGAGTCATAGCGTGGGGTGAATATTCTCGTGTGTGCTTGTTTGCTTTATCACTAAGTAATTTTTATTTGCTGTTCTTAGTTGTTTTCTATCTTTAGTTATGGGTAGGAAACACAAAATACCAAAAAAATAGTTGTACCTACTACACCAATGGTTGAAGAACCACTCAAAATCTATCACACTCCTGAAGCTTTTTACTTGGATCATCTTCGATCCCTATGTGCTCGTGCTGAAACCCCCACTAGCTTAGTTGAGGGCAAATCTTTAGATGTGCATGCTTGTTATGTGCGACACCGTATATCTAAAAAAGGGAAACTTTTACTGGATCAAATTCATCGTTTGCAATGCTATGCTTGGACTTTATGTGAAATATATGATGTTACTTGTTGTTCTGAAAACCCTAAGAAACACCTTCCCTACCAATGTGAGTTTAGTGATAATGGAATCGTATCTTCGTATGCTAAGGGTGTTTATAATTACTATGATGTTCAACAAATTGAAGAATTTGTTGCTTTTATGGGTGCTTATGAAATTGCTTCTTTGATTGAAAAGTATGATGTCACTCTTTACAAATCTGAAAATTTTGCCATACTTGAATATTGTTATGATAATTATGCTTCTAATGCCTATGTTAAACCATAAATTGAGAAAGTCTCCGCTGTCCAAGAAGAGACTAATATTTTGCAAGAAGCTATGGAAGAAGAAATTGATGAAACTGTAAGCTCATTGGATGAAAAAGATGATGAGGAGAGTGAAGAACAAAAGGAGGAAGAGCGGATTAGCTACCCATGCCCACCTTCTAATGAGAGTAACTCTTCAACTCATACATTGTTTAATTTCCCTTTGTGCTTACCGAAGGATGTGCTATGATGATTGTTATGATCCCGTTGATTCTCTTGAAATATCCCTTTTTGATGATGCTTGCTATGCTTGTGGCCAAGATGCCAATATGAATGATGCTTATGGATATGAACTTGCTATAGTTCCTTATGTTAAACATGAAATTGTTGCTATTACACCCACGCGTGATAGTCCTATTATCTTTTTGAATTCTCCAAACTACACTATATCGGAGAAGTTCGTGCTTATTAAGGATTATATTGATGGGTTGCCTTTTACTATTGCACATGATGATTTTAATGAATGTAATATGCACGTGCTTGCTGCTCCTACTTGCAATTATTATGAGAGAGGAACTACATCTCCGCCTCTTTATGTTTCCAACACGATAGAATTGCAAGAAACTGCTTATACTATGCATTGGCCTTTACTATGTGAACATGAATTGTTCTTTTAATGACATGCCGATGCATAGGAAGAGAGTTAGAATTCATTGTTGCTTGATATATGTTACTTTGTGCTCACTACTAAATTAAAATCATTGTTAATTAAAATTGGCTTTGATATACCTTGGGATCCGGGTGGATTCATTACTTGAGCACTATATGCCTAGCTTAATGGCTTTAAAGAAAGCGCTGCCAGGGAGACAACCCGGAAGTTTTAGAGAGTCATTTATTTCTGTTGTGTGCTTTTATATAGTTTAAAAACAAAAAAATAAAGAGGGGAACCCAAAATTTTTCAAAAAGGAAAGTGAAAGTAAGAGAGATAAGCATTGTTGAAGTGGGAGCTAGCCTTGAACTTTGTTCATGCTCACGGAAACTTTGAGAATCTTAATTACAGAAACTTTTCATCAAAAATAATTATCCCCTTGTACAATTCCATTGTATTATAAATATAATGTGCTAAGGTTTGCCTTTAGGATGTTTACAATGCTTGTTGGTTTGTATGGTGCAGGACAGAAACTTTGGCTGAAGTGCGCGATTTTAAATTTTTAACTGGAACGTCAAGTGGTTTTGATTCTTTTTTCACTATCTTTATGTACAAATTTTTTATTTTTCCTAATTTTTGTAGAATTTTTGGGGTACCAGAAGTATGGTGAATGTTCAGATTGCTACAGACTGTTCTGTTTTTGACAGATTCTGTTTTTGATGCATAGTTTACTTGTTTTGATGAAACTATCAATTTCTATCAGTGGATTAAGCCATGGAAAAGCTATATTACAGTATACACAATGCAAAAACAAAATATGAATTGGTTTTCAACAGTACTTAGAGTAGTGATTTGCTTTATTATACTAACGGATCTTACTGAGTTTTCTGTTGAAGTTTTGTGTGGATGAAGTGTCTAATCGAGGATGTCTCGATATGAGGAAAAGGAAGAGAGGAAAGAGCTCAAGCTTGGGGATTCCCAAGGCACCCCAAGTAAATATTCAAGGAGACTCAAGCATCTAAGCTTGGGGATGCCCTGTAAGGCATCCCCTCTTTCTTCAACAAGTATCAGTATGTTTTCGTATTCGTTTTGTTCATGCGATATGTGAAAGTCTTGGAGCGTCTTTTGCATTTAGTTTTAACTTTTCTTTTATCTACCATGCTGGTATGAGATAGTCCTTGGTTGATTTATATAATGCTCATTGCACTTCACTTAAATCTTTTGAGTATGGCTTTATAGAATGCTTCATGTGCTTCACTTATATCATTTGAAGTTTGGATTGCCTGTTTCTCTTCACATAGAAAACCGCCATTTTTAGAATGCTCTTTTGCTTCACTTATATTTGTTAGAGAGTGGGCATATCTTTTGTAGAAAGAATTAAACTCTCTTGCTTCACTTATATCTATTTAGAGAGATGACAGGAATTGGTCATTCACATGGTTAGTCATAAAATCCTACATAAACTTGTAGATCGCTGAATATGATATGTTTGATTCCTTGCAATAGTTTTGCGATATAGAGGTAATAATATGTGGGAGGTACTAGTAGATGGTTGTGTTTAGTAAGGATGTTGGTGTTAAGGTTTGTGATTCCCGAAGCATGCACGTATGGTCTACTAACTATGTAACCAAATTGGCGTGCATTGTATTTTGATTGTTTATCTTTGCGTGAAGGTCGGGGGCGCGCGATGGTTAACTCCTACCAACCTCCCCCCTAGGAGCATGCGTGTAGTAGTTTGTTTCAAGGGCTAATAAATTTTTGCAATAAGTATGTGAGTCTTTATGACTAATGTTGATTCCATGGATTATACACACTTTTACCCTTCCATCATTGCTAGCCTCTTCGGTGCCGTGCATTGCCCTTTCTCACCTCGGGAGTTGGTGCAAACTTCGCCGGTGCATCCAAACCCCGTGATACGATACACTCTATCACACAAAAGCCTCTTTATATCTTCCTCAAAACAGCCACCATACCTACCTATCATGGCATTTCCATAGCCATTCCGAGATATATTGCCATGCAACTTCCATCATCATCATATACATGACTTGAGCATTCATTGTCATATTGCTTTGCATGATCGTAAGATAGCTAGCATGATGTTTTCATGGCTTGTCTGTTTTTTGATATCTTTGCTATGCTAGATCATTGCACATCCCGGTACACCGCCGGAGGCATTCATATAGAGTCATATCTTTGTTCTAGTATCGAGTTGTAATATTGGGTTGTGAGTAAATAAAAGTGTGATGATCATCATTATAGAGCATTGCCCCATAAAAAATATTAAAAAAAGAAAGAAAAAAAGAGGCCAAAGAAACCTAAATAAAAAAAGGGGGCCAAAGAAGCCCGCAAAAAAAAGGAAAAGAAAAAAAAGAAAAAAGAAAAAAAGGGGCAATGTTACTATCCTTTTACCACACTTGTGCTTCAAAGTAGCACCATGTTCTTCATATAGAGAGTCTCCTATGTTGTCACTTTCATATACTAGTGGGAATTTTCATTATAGAACTTGGCTTGTATATTCCAACGATGGGCTTCCTCAAATGCCCTAGGTCTTCATGAGCAAGCAAGTTGGATGAACACACACTTAGTTTTCAGTTTGAGCTTTCATACACTTATAGCTCTAGTGCATCCGTTGCATGGCAATCCCTACTCCTCGCATTGACATCAACTGATGGGAATCTCCATAGCCCGTTTATTAGCCGCGTCAATGTGAGACTTTCTCCCTTTTTGTCTTCTCCACATAACCTCCACCATCATATTCTATTCCACCCATAGTGCTATATCCATGGCTCACGCTCATGTATTGCGTGAAGGTTGAAAAAGTTTGAGAATACTAAGGTGTGAACCAATTGCTTGGCTGACACCGGGATAGGCATAAGGGGTACCTTGTGTTAAGAAAAGGGAGCATACAAGACTATATGATTTTGTAGGGATAACTTTCTGAAGCATTGATATTTTGAAAGGCATGATTGTTTGTTGGGATGCCCTAAGTATTATTGTTTTTATGTCAAATGATAGACTATTGCTTTGAATCATTCGTGTCTTAATATTCATGCCATGATTAGACATATGATCAAGATTATGCTAGGTAGCATTCCACATCAAAAATTCTCTTTTTTACCATTTACCTACTCGAGGACGAGCAGGAATTAAGCTTGGGGATACTGATACGTCTCCGTCATATCTATAATTTTTTATTGTTTCATGCCAATATTATTCAACTTCCATATACTTTTGGCAACTTTTTATACTATTTTTGGGACTAACATATTGATCTAGTGCCCAGTGCCAGTTCCTGTTTGTTACATGTTTTATGTTTCGCAGAAACCCAATAGCAAACGGAGTCCAAACGGGATAAAAACGGACAGAGAACTATTTTGGAATATTTGTGATTTTTGGGAAGAAGAATCAACGCGAGACGGTGCCCGAGGGGCCCACGAGACAGGGGGCGCGCCCCAGGGGGCAGGCGTGCCCTGGACCCTCGTGGGCACCCTGTAAGGCGTTTGATGCTCTTCTTTTGCCGCAAGAAAGCTAATTTTATGAGAAAAATCTGGGCGAAAGATTCACCCCAATCGGAGTTACGGATCTCCGGATATAAAAGAAACGGTGAAGGGGCAGAATCTGGGAACGCAGAAACAGAGAGAGACAGAGAGATAGATCCAGTCTCGGAGGGGCTCTCGCCCCTCCCAAGCCATGGGAGCCAAGGACCAGAGGGAAGACCCTTCTCCCATCTAGGGAGAAGGTCAAGGAAGAAGAAGAAGAATGGGGCCTCTCTCTCCCTTGCTTCCGGTGGCGCAGGAGCGCTGCCGGAGACCCCCTGGGCGCGCCCCCCTGCCTCGTGGGCACCTCGTGTGCTCTCCGGACTCCATTTTCTTGCACGATACTTCTTTCGTTCGGTAAAATTTCATTATATGATCTTCCGAAGGTTTTGACCACTGTATTGCGCAAATATCCTCTGTCTTTGTTTTGAGTTGTTTCTGTCGCAGATTTAGAGCAAGATGTCTTCTTAAGAGTCAGTCAGGGAGAGTCGGGTGTCTCACCCGATGCTAGGTCTAGGAGCAAACAATGATGCTTATCACTTTGGGCCATCAACGGAGGATGATATGGAGGCCGACTTGAAAAGGATAAATGCCATGGAGGAGGATCAAGAAGTTACCTCTCGTTTCCAGGCCGGATTCACGATGGGGGAACTACAAAGCTCAGCCATTCCAAGCTCGGTCATCCCTTCCAATGTTAAATTTCTTTCTTACAAAAATATGAAAAAGAGTGTCACTTGTTCTCCAGCAGCTATACAACATCCTTGGGTGAAAGGAGTTTTATCCATCACGAGAAAGCTCCGCAAGGAAAAGATGGTCCTCAAGAAGCAAGTCAATAAGCTCGAAGAGGATAATCGTATCCTGAGGGCCATCATCGCCAAGAAGATCACACCACCAACTCCGAAGAAGGATACAAATCACATGGGTATGGGCACTCCCCTTGGCAACTGCCAAGCTTGGGGGAGGTGCCCCGGTATCGTATCACCATCACACTCCTATCTTTACCATTTTTATTAGTTCGGTCCTTTTAGTAATATCTTGATCTAGTAGAATAAAGTTTTGGTATGATTTAGTTTTGAGTTTTTCTTTATGATCCCTCTATGTAATCGAGTCTGTGAGCTATATATAATAAAGATTAGTGTTGAGTCAAGGGCTTTGCTATCTTGCTATGATCTTGAGTGAATAAAAGAACAAAAAGAAATAAAAGAGACCATATTGATCTTGTGGATAGTAATGACTTCACATATAAGAGTATGATGATTAAAAGTTGTTGAGAGTTGGCAAACGTAGTTTTGGTCATCGTTGCAATTAATAGGAAGTAATAAAGAAAGAGAGGTTTTCACATATAAATATACTATCTTGGACATATTTTACGATTGTGAGCGCTCATTAAAGTATGACATGCTAAAGAGTTGATGTTGGACAAGGAAGACAACGTAATGGGTTATGTTTTCTCACATCTTAGTTAAAGTATATTGTTATGGATCATCCAACATGTTGAGCTTGCCTTTCCCCCTCATGCTAGCCAAATTCCTTGCACCAAGTAGAGATACTACTTGTGCTTCCAAATATCCTTAAACCCATTTTTGCCATGAGAGTCCATCATATCTACCTATGGATTGAGTAAGATCCTTCAAGTAAGTTGTCATGTTGCATGCAATAAAAATTGCTCTCTAAATATGTATGACTTATTAGTGTGGAGAAAATAAGCTTTATACGATCTTGTGATATGGAAGTAATAAAAGCGACAGACTGCATAATAAAGGTCTGTATCACAAGTGGCAATATAAAGTGATGTTCTTTTGCATTAAGATTTCGTGCATCCAACCATAAAAGAACATGACAACCTCTGCTTCCCTCTACGAAGGGCCTATCTTTTACTTTATGTCTTATACCTTACATTAAGAGTCATGGTGATCTCCACCTTTCCTTTTTACATTTTATCCTTTGGCAAGCACCTCGTGTTGGAAAGATCCTGATATATATATATATATATATATATATATATATATATATATATATATATATATATATATATATATATATATATATATATATATATCCAATTGGATGTAAGTTAGCATGAACTGTTATTGTTGACATTACCCTTGAGGTAAAAGGTTGGGAGGCAACACTATAAGCCCCTATCTTTCTTTGTGTCTGATTTAAACTCCATAACCATAAGTATTGCGTGAGTGTTAGCAATTGTGAAAGACTAAATGATAGTTGAGTATGTGGACTTGCTGAAAAGCTCTTATATTGAATCTTTCCGATGTTATGATAAATTGCAATTGCTTAAATGACCAAGATCATAGTTTGTTGGTTCTCAATGAAGTTTCTGATTCATACTTGATATTGTGAATAGATTATTACTTAAGCATAAGAAATCATATGACAAAATGTATTTATGTTGCTGTTATAAGAATGATCATGATGCCCTCATGTCCGTATTTTATTTTATCGACACCTCTATCTCTAAACATGTGGACATATTTTTCGATATCGGCTTCCACTTGAGGACAAACGAGGTCTAAGCTTGGGGGAGTTGATACGTCCATTTTGCATCATGCTTTTATATCGATATTTATTGCATTATGGACTGTTATTACATGTTTGTCATAATACTTATGGCTATTCTCTCTTATTTTACAAGGTTTACATAAAGAGGGAGAATACCGGCAGCTGGGATTCTGGGCTGGAAAAGGAGCAAATATTGGAGACCTGTTTTGCACAGCTCCAAAAGTCCTGAAACTCCATGAAAGTCATTTTTGGAATTAATAATAAATATTGAGCGGAGAAAGTACCAAAGGGGGCCCACATCCTGGCCATGAGGGTGGGGGCGCGCCCTACCCCCCTAGGCGCACCCCCTTGCCTCGTGGGCCACCTGGAAGTCCTCCGGTGTGCATCTTCTGCTATATGAAGTCTTTTACCCTGGAAAAAATCATAAGCAAGCTTTCGGGACGAAGCTCCGCCGCCAAGAGGCGAAACCTTGGCGGAACCAATCTAGGGCTCCGGCGGAGCTGTTCTGCCAGGGAAACTTCCCTCCGGGAGGGGAAAATCATCATCGATCCTCTCATCGGGAGGGGGTCAATCTCCATCAACATCTTCACCAGCACCATCTCCTCTCAAACCCTAGTTCATCTCTTGTATCCAATCTTTGTACCAAAACCTCAGATTGGTATATGCGGGTTGCTAGTAGTGTTGATTACTCCTTGTAGTTGATGCTAGTTGGTTTATTCGGTGGAAGATCATTTGTTCAGATCCTTAATGCATATTAATACCCTTCTGATCACGAACATGAATATGCTTTGTGAGTAGTTACGTTTGTTCCTGAGGACATGGGTGAAGTCTTGCTATTAGTAGTCATGTGAATTTGGTATTCGTTTGATATTTTGATGAGATGTATGTTGTCTCTCCTCTAGTGGTGTTATGTGAACATCGACTACATGACACTTCACCATTATTTGGGCCTAGAGGAAGGCATTGGGAAGTAATAAGTAGATGATGGGTTGCTAGAGTGACAGAAGCTTAAACCCTAGTTTATGCGTTGCTTCGTAAGGGGTTGATTTGGATCCATATGTTTCATGCTATGGTTAGGTTTACCTTAATACTTCTTTTGTAGTTGCGGATGCTTGCAATAGGGTTTAATCATAAGTGGGATGCTTGTCCAAGAAAGGATAGTACCCAAGCACCGGTCCACCCACATATCAAATTATCAAAGTAACGAACGCGAATCATATGAACGTGATGAAAACTAGCTTGACGATAATTCCCATGTGTCCTCGGGAGCGCTTTTCTCTATATAAGAACTTGTCCAGGCTTGTCCTTTGCTACAAAAAGGATTGAGCCACCTTGCTGAACCTTATTTACTTTCATTGCTTGTTACCCGTTACAAATTATCTTACCACAAAACTATCTGCTACCTACAACTTCAGTGCTTGCAGAGAATACCTTACTGAAATCCGCTTGTCGTTTCCTTCTGCTCCTCATTGGGTTCGACACTCTTACTTATTGAAAGGACTACGATAGATCCTCTACACTTGTGGGTCATCACACATCACATAACATACCCTGCAAAAACAAGTTAGATGTCCTCTAATTGTTGTTGCATGTTTTACGTGGCTGCTATGGGTTTCTAGCAAGAACGTTTCTTACCTACGCAAAAGCCACAACGGTGATATGCCAATTGATATTTACCCTTCGTAAGGACCCTTTTCATCGAATCCGATCCGACTAAAGTGGGAGAGACTGGGACCCGCTAGCCATCTTATGCAACAAGTGCATGTCAGTCGGTGGAACCTTTCTCACGTAAGCGTACTTGTAAGGTCGGTCCGGGCCGCTTCATCCCACAATGCCGCCAAATCAAGATAAGACTAGTAACGGTAAGCATATTGAACAAACCAACGCCCACAACTACTTGTGTTCTACTCGTGCATAGAATCTACGCATAGACCTAGCTCATGATGCCACTGTTGGGGACCATAGCAATAATTCAAAATTTTCTACGCATCACCAAGATCAATCTAGGAGATTCTAGCAACAAGAGAGAGAGAGAGAGAGAGAGAGGATGAGCATCTTCATACCTTTGAAGATCGCTAAGCGGAAGCGTTACTAGAACGCGGATGAGGGAGTCGTATTCACGACGATTCAAATCGCGGAAGATCCGATCTAATGCCGAACGGACGACGCCTCCGTGTTCAACACACGTACAGCCCGGGGACATATCCTCCTTGATCCAGCAAGGGGAGAGGAGAAGTTGAGGGAGAGCTCCGGCAGCACGACGGCGTGGTGGTGGAGCTTGCAGTTCTCCGGCAAGGCTTCGCCAAGCACTACTATGGAGGAGGAGGTGTTGGGGAGGGAGAGGGCTGCGCCAGGGGAAGGGTGCGGCAGCCCTCCCACCTCCCTCTATTTATAGGGGCAAGGGAGAGGGGGGTCCGGCCCCCTCTAGATGGATCTAGAGGGGGGTGACGGCCATGGGGGGAGGCTTGCCCCCCAAGCCAAGGGGGCGCCCCCTTTAGGGTTCCCCCCCCCCAACCCTAGGCGCATGGGCCCTAGGGGGGTTGGCGCCCAGCCCACTTAGGGGCTGCTTCCCCTCCATATTCAGCCCATAGGGCCCTATGGGGCAGGTGGACCTCCCGATGGACCCCCGGAACCCTTTCGGTGGTCCCGATACAATACCTATATACCCACGAACATTTTCGGCGACCGAATAAGGACTTCCCATATATAAATCTTTATCTCCGGACCATTTCGGAACTCCTCATGACGTTCGGGATCTCATCCGGGACTCCGAACAACATTCGGTAACCACATACTAATTCCCATAACAACTCTAGCGTCACCAAACCTTAAGTGTGTAGACCCTACGGGTTCGGGAATCATGCAGGCATGACCGAGACATCTCTCCGGCCAATAACCAGCAACTTGATCTGGATACCCATGTTGGTTCCCACATGATCCACGATGATCTCATCGGATGAACCATGATGTCGGGGATTCAATCAATCCCGTATACAATTCCCTTTGTCAATCGGTATGTTACTTGCCCGAGATTCGATCGTCGGTATCCCAATACCTCGTTCAATCTCGTTACCGGCAAGTCACTTTACTCGTTGCGTAATGCATGATCCCGTGACTAACTGCTTAGTCACATTGAGCTCATTATGATGATGCATTACCGAGTGGGCCCAGAGATACCTCTCCGTCATACGGAGTGACAAATCCCAGTCTCGATTCATGCCAACCCAACAGACACTTTCAGAGATACTTGTAGTGTACCTTTATAGCCACCCAGTTACGTTGTGACGTTTGGTACACCCAAACAATTCCTACAGCATCCGGGAGTTGCACAATCTCATGGTCTAAGGAAATGATATTTGACATTGAAAAAGCTCTTAGCAAACGAACTACACGATCTTGTGTTATGCTTAGGATTGGGTCTTGTCCATCACGTCATTCTCCTAATGATGTGATCCCGTTATCAATGACATCCAATGTCCATGGTCAGGAAACCATGACCATCTATTGGTCAACGAGCTAGTCAACTAGAGGCTCACTAGGGACATGTTGTGGTCTATGTATTCACACATGTATTACAGTTTCCGACTAATACAATTATAGCTTGAACAATAGACAATTATCATGAACAACGAAATATAATAATAACCATTTTATTATTGCCTCTAGGGCATATTTCCAACATTATATTATTTTTGGGACTAACCTATTAACCAGAGGCCCAGTGCAAATTGTTGTTTTTTGCCTATTTCAGTGTTTCGCAGAAAAGGAATATCAAACGGAGTCCAAACAGAATGAAACCTTCGGGAGAATCGTTTTTGGAACAAACGCAATCCAGGAGACTTGGAGTGGACGTCAAGGAAGCAATGAGGTGGCCACGAGGTAGGAGGGCGCGCCCAGGGGGGTAGGCGCGCCCCCCACCTTCGTGGGCCCCTCGTGGCTCCACCGACCTACTTCTTTCGCCTATATTCATATACCCCAAAAACATCCAAGAGCACCACGAAACCCTATTTCCACCGCTACAACCTTCTGTACCCGTGAGATCCCATATTGGGGCCTTTTCCGTCACCCTGCCGGAGGGGGGATCCATCACCAGTGGCCATCTTCATCATCCTGGCGCTCTCCATGACGAGGAGGGAGTAGTTCACCCTCGGGGCTGAGGGTATGTAGCAGTAGCTATGTGTTTGATCTCTCTCTCTCATGGTTTTGATTTGGCACGATCTTGATGTATCGCGGGCTTCGCTATTATAGTTGGATCTTATGATGTTTCTCCCCCTCTACTCTCTTGTAATGGATTGAGTTTTCCCTTTGAAGTTATCTTATCGGATTGAGTCTTTAAGGATTTGAGAACACTTGATGTATGTCTTGCATGTGCTTATCTGTGGTGACAATGGGATATTCACGTGATCTACTTGATGTATGTTTTGGTGATCAACTTATGCATAGGGGTTGGCACACGTTTTCGTCTTGACTCTCCGGTAGAAACTTTGGGGCAGTCTTTGAAGTTCTTTGTGTTGGTTGAATAGATGAATCTGAGATTGTGTGATGCATATCGTATAATCATACCCGTGGATACTTGACATTGGAGTATCTAGGTGATATTAGGGTTTTGGTTGATTTGTATCTTAAGGTGTTATTCTAGTACGAACTCTAGGATAGATCGAACGGGAAGAATAGCTTCGTGTTATTTTACTACAGACTCTTGAATAGATCGATCAGAAAGAATAACTTTGAGGTGGTTTCGTACCCTACAATAATCTCTTCGTTTGTTCTCCGCTATTAGTGACTTTGGAGTGACTCTTTGTTGCATGTCGAGGGATTGTTATATGATCTAATTATGTTATCATTGTTGAGAGAACTTGCACTAGTGAAAGTATGAACCCTAGGCCTTGTTTCGAAGCATTGCAATACCGTTTTCGCTCACTTTTATCATTAGTTACCTTGCTGCTTTTATAATTTCAAATTACAAAAACCTATATCTACCATCCATATTGCACTTGTATCACCATCTCTTCGCCGAACTAGTGCACCTATACAATTCACCATTGTATTGGGTGTGTTGGGGACACAAGAGACTCTTTGTTATTTGGTTGCAGGGTTGTTTGAGAGAGACCATCTTCATCCTACGCCTCCTACGGATTGATAAACCTTAGGTCATTCACTTGAGGGAAATTTGCTACTGTCCTACAAACCTCTGCACTTGGAGGCCCAACAACGTCTACAAGAAGAAGGTTGTGTAGTAGACATCAACCGGCAAGGAAGGGGCATTGCGTATGTGCATTGGGTCGTGATATGTCTACAACGTATCTATAATTTTTTATTGTTCCATGCTATTATAGTATCAATCTTGGATGCTTATCATGCAATTATATAGTATTTTTGGGGACTAACCTACTAACTTAGTGCCCAGTGCCAGTTGCCGTTTTTTGCTTGTTTTTGGCTTTTCCGAAAATCAGTACCAAACATAATCCAAACACTACGAAACTTTTTGACAATTTTTTTCTGGACTAGAGGGATGCTAGAAGCTTCGGGAGAAGACCCGCGGAGCAACGAGGGAGCAACAAGCCCGCAGGGCGCGCCCCTCGGCTTGTGAGTCCCTCGTGGCACCTCTTGACCTAATTCTAGCTCTATAAATTCCCAAATATTCCCAATACATCAGTGAGCCACCCGAAACACTTTTTTCCTGCTGCAAGCCTCTGTTCTTCCGCGATCCCATCTAGATGCCTTATCCATACTCTGCCGGAGGGGAATCGATCACGGAGGGCCTCTACATCAACCTTGTTGCCCTTCTGATGATGCGTGAGTAGTTTACCATAGACCTACGGGTCCATATCTAGTAGCTAGATGGCTTCTTCTCTCTTTTTGATCTTCAATACAATGTTCTTATCCATGTTCTTGGAGATCTATTCGATGTAATCTTTTTTACGGTGTGTTTGTTGGGATCCGATGAATTGTGGGTTTATGATCAGATTATTCATGAATATTATTTGAGTCTTTTCTGAATTCTTATATGCATGATTGTTATAGCTTTGTATTTCTCTTCGATTTATCCGTTTGGTTTGGCCAACTAGATTGATTTATCTTGCAATGGGAGAGGTGCTTTGTGATGGGTTCGAACTTGCGGTGTTCGTTCCCAGTGACAGAATGGGACATGACATGTATTTGTATCGTTGCCATTAAGGATGAAAATATGAGGTTTATTCATATTGATTGGGTTTATTTTGTCTACACCATGTCATCTTGCTTAAGGCGTTACTCTGTTTTTATTAACTTAATACCCTAGATGCATGTTGGACATCAGTCGATGGGTGGAGTAATAGTAGTATATGCAGGCAGGAGTCGGTCTACTTGTCTCGGACATGATGCCTATATACATGATCATTGCCTTGAATATTGTCATAACTACGTGTTTTTCTATCAATTGTCCAACAGTAATTTGTTTACCCACCGTATGCTATGTTTAAGAGAGAAGCCTCTAGTGAAAACTATGGCCCCCTGGTCTATCTTTTATCATATATAAAATTCAAAAATACCTTGCTGTAATTTATTTATGGTATTTTATTTTGTGTTCTAATTTATCTATCTATCATTGCGAGATTTGATCCTTGCAATTAACTGCCGAGGGGATTGACAACCTCCCTGTTTGTGTTGGGTGCAAGTATTTGCTTTTGTGTGTATAGATGCTGCTAGCGAGGTTCTATGTGGTTCTCCTACTGGATTTATAACCTTGGCTCTTAATTGAGGGAAATACTTATCTCTATTGTACTGCTTCCTCATCTCCCGACCGGCGGACCGGATGTAGAGCGCTGGCATGGAGCCAAGGTGAAGTTGGCCGACCAGCGCCCGACGAGGAGCCAACCTCTTGATCATGCTTGCCCTGTGAGCGCTTGAAGAAATCCATGGTGCGCGACAGCTAGGGTTGGTGTCGGGTGGTTGGGGGTGCAAGAGGAAGAAGAGAAGTGGACTGGTCGACCCCCCACATCACACAGTGCACGCTTGAAGAAACCCATGGTGGCCAGCGGCTAGGGTTGGTGCCGGGCGGCTGGAAACAAGAGAAAGAGATGCAAATCAAATCTAAATTTGAGACGAAAATGCGTCTAACAAGAGATGGACCCAAACGGACACAACATTCATGGAGTATGCATGGGCATGTCAAAATCGTAAGCACACATAAAGAGGTTGGTGCAGACAGATAAGGTGACTAGTTGCCTGATGGATCACAATTCCACAAGGAGTCCATTATTCCCAAAGAGATGCAATCCTTGTCAGTTAGCGATGACCTTTTTTTATAATAACGTCGACACTTTATTGATCAAACTCCGCCTATGTTGTCTCAACATAGCCGGTCCCAAGCCCGGGTAAAGGAGGAGGGTTGTGATAGGCTTGGCGAGCCAACGTAAAAACTCAGCCACTCTTATGGAGATGAAACCCAAAAGATTTTCGTTGGGGCGTAACCCTCTCAGCGACGCGCCACATCGGAACCCGGGTGTGGTGGAAATGGGCAAGGGCCGGGCCGTCACCCCCCAAGTGGCGCCCCGTATCTTGATCCGGATACGGTGGCAAGTGAGCGAGGATCGAGTCGTCGCATCCTTAGTGGCGCGCTACATCGGCGCCCGGATGTAGTGGAAAATGAGCAAGGGTCTTCGCATTTGACTCGACGAGTGCGAAGGGTAAGGAAGCTAGCTGAGCCTAGGAGGATTCACTTAGGTAGCTGGAACGTAGGGTCTCTGACAGGGAAGCTTCGGGAGCTAGTTGATGCAGCAGTGAGGAGAGGTGTTGATATCCTTTGCGTCCAAGAAACCAAATGGAGAGGACAGAAGGCGAAGGAGGTGGAGGATACCGGCTTCAAGCTGTGGTACACGGGGACGGCTGCAAACAGAAATGGCGTAGGCATCTTGATCAACAAGAGCCTCAAGTATGAAGTGGTAGACGTCAGGAGACGTGGGGACCGGATTATCCTGGTCAAGCTGGTAGCTGAGGACTTGGTTCTCAATGTTATCAGCGCATATGCCCCGCAAGTAGGCCACAATGAGAACACCAAGAGGGAGTTCTGGGAAGGCTTGGAAGACATGGTTAGGAGTGTACCGATTGGTGAGAAGCTCTTCATAGGAGGAGACCTCAATGGCCACGTGGGTACATCTAACACAGGTTTTGAAGGGACGCATGGGGGCTTTGGCTATGGCATCAGGAATCAAGAAAGAGAAGATGTCTTAAGCTTTGCTCTAGCCTACAACATGATTGTAGCTAACACCCTCTTTAGAAAGAGAGAATCACATCTGGTGACTTTTAGTAGTGGCCAACACTCTAGCTAGATTGATTTCATCCTCTCGAGAAGAGAAGATAGGCGTGCGTGCCTAGACTGTAAGGTGATACCTGGGGAGAGTGTTGTACCCCAGCATAAGCTGGTGGTTGCTGACTTCCGCTTTTGGATTCGTGTCCAGCGGGATAAGCGTGCCAAGGTCGCTAGAACGAAGTTGTGGAAGCTCAAGGGGGAGGTAGCTCAGGTGTTCAAGGAGAGGGTATTTAAGGAGGGCCCTTGGGAGGAAGGAGGGGATGCGGACAATGTGTGGATGAAGATGGCGACTTGCATTCGTAAGGTGGCCTCGGAGGAGTTTGGAGTGTCTAGGGGAAGGAGAAGCGAAGATAAGGATACCTGGTGGTGGAATGATGATGTCCAGAAGGCGCTTAAAGAGAAGAAAGATTGCTTCAGACGCCTATACCTGGATAGGAGTGCAGACAACATAGAGAAGTACAAGATGGCGAAGAAGGCCGCAAAGCGAGATGTTGGTGAAGCAAGGGGTCGGGCATATGAGGACCTCTACCAACGGTTAGGCACGAAGAAAGGTGAAAGGGACATCTATAAGATGGCTAAGATCCGGGAGAGGAAGACGAGGGATATTGGCCAAGTCAAATGCATCAAGGACGGAGCAGGCCAACTCTTGGTGAAGGACGAAGAGATTAAGCATAGATGGCGGGAGTACTTCGACAAGCTGTTCAATGGGGAGAATGAGAGTTCTACCATTGAACTAAATGACTCCTTTGATGAGACCAGCATGCGTTTTGTGCGGCGCATCCAGGAGTCTGAGGTGAAGGAGGCTTTAAAAAGGATGAAAGGAGGCAAGGCGATGGGCCCTGATTGTATCCCCATTGAGGTGTGGAAAGGTCTCGGGGACATAGCGATAGTATGGCTAACCAAGCTTTTCAACCTCATTTTTCGGGCAAACAAGATGCCAGAAGAATGGAGACGGAGTATATTAGTACCAATCTTCAAGAACAAGGGGGATGTTCAGAGTTGTACTAATCACCGTGGAATTAAGCTGATGAGCCATACAATGAAGCTATGGGAGAGAGTCATTGAGCACCGCTTAAGAAGAATGACAAGCGTGACCAAAAATCAGTTTGGTTTCATGCCTGGGAGGTCGACCATGGAAGCCATTTTCTTGGTACGACAACTTATGGAGAGATATAGGGAGCATAAGAAGGACTTGCATATGGTGTTCATTGACTTGGAGAAGGCCTATGATAAGATACCGCGGAATGTCATGTGGTGGGCCTTGGAGAAACACAAAGTCCCAGCAAAGTACATTACCCTCATCAAGGACATGTACAATAATGTTGTGACAAGTGTTCGAACAAGTGATGTCGACACCGATGACTTCCCGATTAAGATAGGACTGCATCAGGGGTCAGCTTTGAGACCTTATCTTTTTGCATTGGTGATGGATGAGGTCACAAGGGGTATACAAGAAGATATCCCATGGTGTATGCTCTTTGCGGATGATGTGGTGCTAGTTGACGATAGTCGGACGGGGGTAAATAGGAAGTTAGAATTATGGAGACAAACCTTGAAATCGAAAGGGTTTAGTCTTAGTAGAACTAAAACCAAGTACATGATGTGCGGTTTCAGTACTACTAGCTGTGAGGAGGAGGAGGTTAGCCTTGATGGCCAGGTGGTACCTCGGAAGGACACCTTTCGGTATTTGGGGTCAATGTTGCAGGAGGATGGGGGTATTGATGAAGATGTGAACCATCGAATCAAAGCCGGATGGATGAAGTGGCGCCAAGCTTCTGGCATTCTCTGTGACAAGAGAGTGCCACAAAAGCTAAAAGGCAAGTTCTACAGGACGGCGGTTCGACCCGCAATGTTGTATGGTGCGGAGTGTTGGCCGACTAAAAGGCGACATGTTCAACAGTTAGGTGTGGCGGAGATGCGAATGTTGAGATGGATGTGTGGTCACACGAGGAAGGATCGAGTCCGGAATGATGATATACGAGATAGAGTTGGGGTAGCACCAATTGAGGAGAAGCTTGTCCAACATCGTTTGAGATGGTTTGGGCATATTCAGCGCAGGCCTCCAGAAGCTCCAGTGCATAGCGGACGGCTAAAGCGTGCGGAGAATGTCAAGAGAGGGCGGGGTCGACCGATTTTGACATGGGAGGAGTCTGTTAAGAGAGACCTGAAGGATTGGAGTATCGACAAAGAACTAGCTATGGACAGGGGTGCGTGGAAGCTTGCTATCCATGTGCCAGAGCCATGAGTTGGTTGCGAGATCTTATGGGTTTCACCTCTAGCCTACCCCAACTTGTTTGGGACTAAAGGCTTTGTTGTTGTTGTTGTTGTTGTCGTCGTCCATACTTTATTGATCAGATGACAACATTACAAGAATCCGGAGTAGAATGAAAAACACGCAAACGAACAGAATTTTTACATGACTTGGCTGATACATGAGCCGCCACATTCAAATGCCAACGAATACGCTTGAATACCACTGAGGCAGAGATGTCGGTCACATGCTTAATATCACATGTTTAGCGATGAGAAGGGTTGTGAACAAATGGCACAATCATTAGAGACTGCCGCTTGGTTCCTGATTCCTGGTATTAGAAACTGGAGTACCAACTGCCGGATGCATCGGCATGTAAAAACTTGGGAGCACACAACAGGCACATCAATTGATTGTTATTCATCTCAAGATCGATACAGATATCACAAAGGACTCCATTATTCCCAAATCGGCAGCACACTCGGATCCGAAATCAACCTGAAACCCCCCATCAGAGGCTCGCGGCCGCCGGAGCGTCGACGACGAAGTCCAGCACCATGACCTCGTCGAGCATGGGCCTGAGGGCGGCCTTGGCCTCCTCCACCTTGCCGTCGCCCTCCACGGCGTCCAGCTCCTCGACGCTCCCGAACACGGCCACCATCCCGAACTGGTACCCCTTGGCCCGCGCGGGGGAGAAGTTCTCCCCGAAGCTGACCTTGGCGCCGCTGGTCTCGCCGGCGTCCTTGGTGGCCGCGGCCACCTTCTCGACGAGCTGCCCGACCTCCACGCCCTCCTTGACCTTGGCGAGGGTGAGGCGCACGGCGGCGCCGGGGGCGACGGGGGACGGGGCGCCCGCGGCGTTGACCCAGTCAACGGCGGTGGCGTCGAGCGCGTTGGGGGCGACGTGCGCCTGCACGGCGGCCACGTGGGCCGGGTGCGGGGCGTAGGCGGCGAGGTCGGCCTTGGTGGCGTAGCGGGAGTGGAGGAGGTGGGTGGGGCCCAGCGCCTCGGCGGCCGGGGAGCGGAGGCGGAGCACGGGGCCCGCGTGGATGTAGGAGACCCCCGGGACGAGCGTGGAGAGCGCCTGCAGCGCGGAGACCATCGCCGCGGCGGCCCCCGAGGCCACGGCCTCCGGGCGGACCTTGATGAGCACGATGTGCTCGACCGGTGCCGCTACGGTGGGCGCGGCGACGGAGGGGGAGGAGGACATGGCTGCGGCGGAGGGCCTGAGGCGGCGGAGCGGGGAGGAGGCGAGGCGGGGTAGGGGTAGGTGGAGGAGTCGAGGGGAGGGGATGGCTCTGAGGCAAATCATGGTTTTGGTCAGTGCGAGGGGAGGAGGTTAAAATCGGGATGGGGCTGGGGGAACAGTGACCGGCGCGGCATCACATTTGTGTGAGCCAAGATGGATTTTATAGTGGGTGGCGCCGTGGTGGATTCTTCTTCTCCGGGCACGAGGCGAACGGACTAGCACGGTGGCGGCTGCGCTGCATCGCCGGTGACCGGTGTGTGCACGACACAACATGGGCTCTGTTTTGGTGGACGATGACTTTGCTGAAAAACGGCACACCGCCGGCGTCTTTTCTTCGGGAGCTGCAGACCGCCGGGAAGCTATCAGCGAAAGAAACTGTCATCCAGCACTGACGGGGTCAGTCTCAGCACGTATACAATTGATCCATGACTCCAACAACCATGCGTAGGACGGTGCAATCCAGTTAATATAATGAAGCAGCTAACCTTACGTAAATTTACTGGTCGAAATGTTCAATGCAGATGTGGTAGGAATACATATGGGGTACAGGGCGTACGTGCAGAAAACAAAAGAGTATGACACTGCTCGACTGGTCTATGATCCTAGTCATTCATTCTTCAACCCTACAAAATTCACTTGTGTCCAACATGAACATATCTGTTCGCACTAAAACTTATCTTTTGTTTAATTTCAGATTGGTACTTGGTGTTACCGATGATCTCTACAGCGCGACTGTTTCAACTTCATCTACTGGTCTTCCATCATCCTTCTTTTGGTTGGTATAAATATGTCTTCGTCTTGAGGAAGCCATGGAGCCCGTGGGAGCTCTTTGCCCTACTGATTACGAATCTCGATAAGAAACCATCAGGCCATGTCTCCTGATTAAAGATGATCCGCACAATGGATGTCAGGCCTTGGCTTTATAGGATCCGCGCTAGAGGATATGAATGATATGATTGATCCCTTGCTAATGGTCTGCTAGAAATCTGAATGATATATACAAATTAAACTTGAATGTGTAATAGGAGTTCTGCATAGGGGGCATTCAGGCTTCTCATTGCACCACTCCATTATGCAGTTCCTGCAGCAGGTTATGCCATGAGTTACCATACCATTCCAGAGAGGGTGCGACGGATGAAACCCAGTTTGGTTAAAGACATGGCATTTGAAAGAGAAGTTTTACCAGCAGAAGACATGTCCGCAGGTTGTGGCAGTAGGATTCTGCCGGGTACTGAGACAGAGAGTGCACTTGCTCTTGCTACTGGATGACTGACAAATGATACACAAAACATAAGCACCACACAATAGATCACATGTACAATTTTTTTTAAACGGTGGTTTGAAATATATGCAAGTCTAGCCATAATCTTTTATCTTAAACTGTAACATTTGTACTCCCTCCGTCCGAAAATACTTGTCAGAAAAATGGATAAAAATGGATGTATCTTAAACTAAAATACGTCTAGATACATCCATTCCTTCGACAAGTATTTCCGGACGGAGGGAGTAGATTCAAGAGCTTGCTTTGTCAAGAAAAATGCATTGGGAAGTGCATCTGAAGGAAAACACAGTAATATATAACTGTCCACTTCCATACAAAGGTAAAGATTTTAGTTTGGTTAATGGAGCGTAAGTTAGTTTTCCACAGTTCTAACTTCTAGGGTACACAAAAACAGTAATTTAAACTCGATAATGTTCATATGAAGACACATATACCTCTGAACCAGAAGCCAAATCTACAGCTTTGCCATGACGGATGTCACTGATGATATTTCCATCTTCATTCACAACAGGGACACTCCGACCTGGTTCACCATTCACATGTGTAAGAATTGAACATCATCATAATAAGAAAAACAGTTATTGGTTCCGCAAAAACAGCCATTTAAATAAATTCAGTAAAAGAGTGCCTGTAGATGAAGGATAGCTTCCGGACGAAATTTGATTAATGGAACTAGCTATTGATGATAAGTTACTTCTTCGGAGTCTTTCAGCACCAAGAATACACAACTGGATCAGCAAAAAGATACCCAAAATTTGGTACCTGCAAATGTAGTGAATTAAACTGATCATCTGGAGAATTTTAGACCTCAAAGGAAAACAGTGTGAAGATAGTCCAAAAATACTAGAGACCATGATAAATTCCTTATCATTTACATTCTCAGATTCATTTGTGGCATAATATTGTGGGCTCGTGGCACCAATGGCTGTATGATTTGGTTTTATTGAGTTCATGTAGTTGGTCTTTTAGACAAAGCGAATAAGTACAGAAAAAGGTACCTGGGCCTCTGATTCATTGGCTTACCAATGAATACATAATGAATACCAGCTCCTCGCTTTGATAAATGATAATATAATCCTATTGAAAAGGAAACATAAGCGTAATCAGGCACCGAACAATTACTCCTTCCGCTCACAAATATAAGATGTTTTGGATATTTCAGTATGGACTACATATGGACTGAAATGAGTGAACAAACACACCAAAATGCGTCTATATACATCCGAATCAGAAAAAAGTTAAAACATCTTATAATAGTGAACAGAAGGAGTACTCCCTCCGTTTCTAAATATAGGCGTATGTAGTCCCTATTGAAATCTCTAAAAAGTCTCATATTTAGAAACAGAGGGAGTAGTTAATACAGATCCAACTGAGGTGATGAGAGAAGGATAAGGCCGATCATTACTGAGCCACTGTTACCCCATTGGTTAAGGCTTGAAAGTAAATTGAATGGAGTATTTATTTTTTTGAATAACAGAATTGCACAGCAACTTAACAACAGTGTCTTAGGAATGTATCGATGTGAGACAGTGTTTTGACATGCAGCATAACCTCATGATAAAGCGAGTGAGCTGAATTTGTCATTACGGGGTCAATCTGGGCATTTTAATTTATCTACTGTCCTCACAATAAATTCAGGTTCCATGACTTGGATGATTACTAAGCAGGACACAAGAAAGATAACTCCTCAGTTGATATTGTTACACAAACCCAAATTAACGATAAATTGGTCTACCAATATATCTCAAATAGATAATGATTTTAGTCATTTTATTACGTATCATATTGAATATAAGATACCTTCAAAGTAGAAGAACATCAGGTTTGTCCGTATAGCCAACTGTATAAAATCTTGACCAAGCGGCAGCATCTAGGAACGGCAAGACACGTCATATAGTTGTTTAGACAAGAAAAGCATCTCTTTAGTGTGAGAACTACATTCCTCATTTCTCAATGAGTAAATATAGGGAGGTTTTCTATATATAAACAGATTGCACATAAGAACTAGAACAGTTGCGTACCGAAGGCCATTTCTGAACCACCCATAGCCAAAAGGCATGCGCTTTGCTTCTCAACCTCGAGAGCATAGAGAAACTCAAGCTTCTCGAAGACTCATTCGTATTTGTAGAGGATTCTGTTATGCCTCTACTAGGATTGTCACTTTCATGATGATTATCAAGCTGAGTGTCATCCATGTAAATACCACGGGAGACAATTCTCGAACTGTTAAATCGGTACGAACAGAAAATATGCGATCAGCTTCTTCCAGCAAAGAGAATGTTGGCTAAAGGACCGTATTTAAAACTGTTACTACATTACCTGATTCTTTCAGCGAGATAGGGCACAGTAGTATGATACAAAATGAAAAGCATCCGCCTAGCAGGTGTCGGCGGAAGCCCATGTGAGGTTGCAACCTGAACGGCTCAATAATAACATGGCCATCATCAGCATATAATACATTAATATTATTGCTTCAAGAATCTAATGGTACAACTATTTTCTTCATCTCAAATTTTACAAGATACAAAACAAATTTGACCATCTCACCGGTCATAACACTTGGTGTTCCATGTCTTTTGTTTAACAGGATCTTACATTAATTTGCTAATCAACAGGTCCATCTAGTACACTAATACAGTATTGTGTTTACCGTGAGATGAAAAGTAACCCTATATTTTACATTGACAGACTTTTTTTTCTTGTGATTTCTATGTAGAACTTTTTCTTGTGATTTCTATGCAAAACTGAGACAAGGGTAAATTTCCAATGGCAACAGATGAACTACGGGCCAACAATATACTACCAAGTATAAACTGAAATAGCTGGAAGCACACACTTAAAGGTGGATAACATTTGTCCCCGCTGACAGAAAATAAAAACATAAACGGTGTTAAAGAACAAAAGGCAATACAACCTGAGATATATCACAATATTCTTCTCCGAGTGTTTGCTGGCCTGAACCAGTTGTTAGCAAGTAATATAGGGACTGCCCAAGCAATTTTATCTGTGGAAGTTCAAATCAATGTAAGTTCTCGCCACCTTCAATAAATTACATGACAAAAAAGAAAATTGTTCTACCTCTGTATCAAAATATAAGACGTTTTTGCGGTTCAAATTGAAGTGCAAAAACGTCTTATATTTTGGTACGGAGGGACTATATATGAATGTTGGCACAGGAAAAAAATTACAGAGAGAACAATACTCAAACCCATTCTCTATGAAATAACTGGTGGAGCTCACAAAGATAGGAAACGCAACTCTTTTATCCAGCACGACAATCATCCTACATTCCTACTCTACCGAGATTACCGTACAAATGCCATCTTCACATTCTCCAATCAAAATGTAATATTACCTCATTCAAGATCCTACTCTAGTGTTACAGCTACTGCCTCAGCAGATTCATATAAGGAACAGTCAAGATGGATCAAGGCAAGATGGATGGCGCTCTGCATTTGCCATATTAGTTACTGTTAAGTTTTTAACTAGAAGGACAGGCCTGGCACAGTGGCAGAGTTCCTCCACTTGTGGCCTGGAGGTCCTGGGCTCGAACCAGCCTCCTTGCAGAATTATTATGCAAGGGTAAGGCTGTCTAGAAACTCCCTTCCCCAGACCCCACCTTGTGTGGGAGCTTTCAGCACTGGTTAAGTGTTGAACTGGTTACTGTTCATCTTTCACCCGTTGTTGTTTTAACCTGTACTTAGTTCCCCTTATATAGCACCGCTATCTTGATTTCCAAAATTGCCTTTGAGCAAAACATATACTTATGTTATAGTAACATATACAGCGGAGATATTCCCCGAATATACTTTTCCTCTTTCTTTTCAATCTGGATCCCCAGTTCATCCTCAAACTAACCAGTGGGGTATGACAAAATTGCAAACCTCTGAATCGTGTTATCTTTGCTAGGTGTTCCGCAAAATTCACCCGCTAAAACATCAACGTCTGAAAACATTCGCCACCACTTGTGATCATGGTAAATCTATAAATCGATATTCGACGGCTGAACAATTTCTACCACTAGGTAACCAAATACTGATAGAGTCCATTTGGCTTGGGAGTTTGGAGCACACTCCACATCCCCCAAACCACTCACCAACACGCAAATCATGTTAAATTTCGAGGAGAATAGGATAATTGCCGCAAACTAAGTAGAAGCACATGCCACTTTAGTTTAGCAAGTCACCTCGTTCTGGTAAGCAACGGCAACCCTGGTACCTGCATCACCACCAAAAACACCTCAAATCACCCAAAAAAAATCACCACCAAATCTTAAGCTAGGACGAGCTCGGGGGAGGTTCTGCGAACCGAAGAGGTGGCGGAAGGCGTCGCGGCAGGCCTCGGTGACGTGGGCGGCGTAGCTGTCGTCCTTCTCCGCCGCGCGCATGACCTCCGGCTGCGCCGCCGTCGGGAACCGCCGCGGACGCGCGGCCCGGCCGCCGCCGCGGGAGCTGGGCCCCGCATCGCCGGCGGGATCCCCGGCACTCATCCCCTCTCCCCGCGCGGTCGAGTCCAGAGCTCGGGGGAGTCCGTTCGTGCGCGTGCGCGTGCGCCGTTCGTCCGGACCTCCAGTGGTAGCTTTTGCACATACGCCCCTGCTCTCAGCATTATTTCTGCCCGCACACCACATCCCAGGATTCTCTCGGTGTGTGATTCCTGTGGGCCCGCCGGGCCCGCGTGTCATTGACCCTTCAGCCCCCTCTGCCCTATTTAGAGAGGCGGCTCGTCCCAGTCCTCCTCCCTCGTCTTATATCTAGGGTTCAGGGTTCTTGCGGCGGCGGCGCGACTTCCTTCCCCCTCTTGCGAAGGTCTAGGGTTTGGCCGAGTAGAGGAGAGAGGCTTTCCCCCTCGTCCAGCCGGGAGCCGCCATGAGCCGATCGGGGCAGCCGCCGGATCTGAAGAAGTAAGCCCTCCGCCTTTTCATATCGAATTCGATCCGTTTCGCTTGGTTTTCTGTCTGTTTCGCTGGGATTTTGATGCTAATTTGATTTTGTTCCGGTGGTTCGCAGGTACATGGACAAGAAGCTCCAAAGTAAGTGCGCCTGTCAGATTCTAGATCTTCTTGTTCTGAATAAATATTAATCAGACGCGAGATTTAGTTTATAAGGTTCCCTGGACGTCTATGCGCTGGTATTACTGTGTGCTATCGGGAATGAAGATTAGGTTATGCGATATTTATGTGACTTGGAATAATCTTGTGTTTGTGTTAGTTTTCACTGCATCTGACTAGTAATTGGTACTTGGTATCAGTATATGACTACTGAGGAAATTGTGGAATGTTGTTTAATTTGTTGATCCATTCGTTCAGTCTGTGCACTATTGTGGTGAAACTTTAGTGTTTCTGCGACCTACACAAGTGTGTATGGGCTCTGATCTCTAGAAGTATTTGAGTTGGCATCTTTGTTGGTTTAGACAGTACAGGAATTGTGAAGGGTGGTTGCTTTGCTTCTGGTTTATGAAATAGAGCTAACTATAGTTATGCATGAACACAAATATGCTTGTAACTGGTGACAGATATGTTCTGCTGACCAGCTTTGCTGTTTGCCATATCGGTGATGTAAATGCCCCTAAATGATGATATCTTAGCAAAGCTATGGATTTATGTCCAGATGAAGCTTCTTTGTCATAGTTACTCTGATAGGGCATTTATGGTTCTGTTCTGTTGTTTGGGTAGTCTTACCAATTTATGATATTTGTGCACATATTGTCATGTGAAATTGTACGTATTCTTTGGAGCTTCTTGTCATGTTTCTTTTTAAGTTCTCCATTGCTTTGTTATTTTATAATTCTATCTGCTAGTGTTACTCTGTCCGTAGATTGTGGAACCATGATTGCCATGGTACCATAACCTAACGGCTTTGAATGAGTGTTAGGCTGTCAAACTTAGTAAAAGTAGAACTATTGGTAGTGCTGGTAGCTAGTGTTTGCAGCATTCTTTGTCATTTTGGTTATGTAAATGCCCTAAATGATGATATCATAGCAAAGCTATGGGTTTGTGCCCAAATGAAGCTTCTTTGTCATAGTTACTCTGATAGGCATTTACGGTTCTGTTCTGTTGCTCGGGTATAGTTTTACCAAATTACACATTTTGGTATTGGTACACGTATTGTCATGTGCAATTTTGCACATCTTGATTTATTCTCTGGTTTATGAATATGCTAGTAAATAGCGGCGGACATTCTACGCTAACCAGCTTCACAATTTGCCACTGTGGTTATGTAAATGTCCTAAATGATGATATCTTAGCAAAGCTATGGGTTTATGTCCAAGTGAAGCTTCTTTGTCATAGTTACTCTGATAGGACATTTATGGTTCTATTCTTTTGTGCACATATTGTATGTGCAATTTTGTGTAGTTTTTTACCTTGTTTTTGCTCTATTATTTTATAGTTTATTTATCTGCTAATATGTATGTTGTGTGTTTTTGTGGTTTAGTTCTTGGTTTTCTTAGTTACCATAGTTTACCCCCCTGAATGAGTAATGATTGCCCTGTTGTTAGTTAAAACTTGAGACAATTAAGAATTGTTATGGTTGCTTTATTTCTTTTCTGGTTTATGGATAAAGCTAGCTATGAATGTGCTCCTAATACTATAAATGGACTGTTTTTTTACGCTGACCAGCTGCACTATCTGGCACTTTGGTTATGTATATGCCCTAAAGGATGATATCTTAACAAAGCTATGGGTTTATGCCCAAATGAAGCTTCTTTGTCATAGTTACTCTGATTGGGCATTTACTGCTTTGCTCTGTTGCTTAGGTGTAGTCTTACAAAGTTGACATTCAGATATTTGTGCACATCTACTCACCTTTAGTTCTGTTTACTCCTTGTAGCTGGTTATTATGTTTAAAAAAAAGTTTTCTGCTCTGTTTTACAAGTTTTTGTTACTTTGCTGAGTTTGTGGTATATTCTTGCGATGTATTTCTTGGTTCTCTTAGTTAACTCTATAATGAAGCCATGGTTGCTACTCCCTCCATTCCTAAATATAAGTCTTTGCAGAGATTCCACTATGAACTACATACGGATGTTTATAGATACATTTTAGAGTGTAGATTCATTCATTTTGCTCCGTATGTAGTCCATAGTGGTTCTTATAAAGACTTGTATTTAGGATTAGAATGGAGGGAGTATTTGTATCATTGTTGCAGCCTAGGATATAGTTCTGTGCTGGTCTGCTGTTAAAGTGTTAAGACTCTGATAGTGCAGTTGATGTTATTTCTTGTGTGTGTGTGCTTTTTGGACTATAGTCTAGGTAATTACTTTACCATTAAATTGATTAAAGTTTATCCATAAGGTTGATTAAAAAACATTGTTATTGTTTTCTCAGAATCACTGGGTTCTTAATTTCTGTTTATTTTTAAGAACGGTACATTTTTTTCAACAGGAAATAGTCTGTAACAATCCTCTGAAGAGAATTCTTGTTTATGCATTAGCCAGTACTCACTGGATTTCTTTTCAATTTTGCCAGTCAAGCTGAACGCGAACCGCGTTGTCATTGGCACGCTTCGTGGATTTGATCAGTTCATGAATTTGGTGGTGGACAACACTGTGGAGGTCAATGGAGATGAGAAGACCGACATAGGGATGGTGGTTAGTAGTTCTTCCTCTTGTTCTCCTAGGACGAGTCACCGTGACATTTTGGCCAGACATCAATCTAAATGTTCCCTGCTGGGTTTCCTCAATTAAAATACTTATCAAGTTCTGTCTCATCTTTTGCAGGTTCTGAGAGGAAATAGTGTTGTGATGATTGAAGCCCTTGAACCAATTGCCAGGTCTCAGTGATATTTTGGCTTACCTGCTTCTGGTTTAGTACTTATAGTGTTTGGTCAAAACCGATGCTTATGGAATCAGGCATTTTGTGTCCTAATATTTGTAATGTGTGAGATTTAGCACTTGTTGTATGGTTTGGAGTTCGGACTGTCTTCAGAGATGCTTGCCATGCTCACTCAAACTTACATTGTTTGGGTTCAATGCTATTTTGGTCCAGACTGGGCCCACTATTTGTGCAATGTTTGTGCTTTTATGTTTTGTGTGAACCGTAAGCTTAACATCAAATTCGGCTGCTGTTTGGATGCAGAAAATTAACTGCCGTAACATTTGTTTTGCGCTTGTACAACTTTATTTTAGAGGAATTGGGCAACCTGACGACCATTCTTTACAGCGCGCAGAGCCCAGGAGTAAAAATGCCTGCTCCCAAAGACGGACTAAATATGAAACCACAGCACACCAAGATCATTTGCCGCTCAGCCCATTTTTGAGAGTATGGCACAGATGAGATCGGTCGTCAAGATGAGTCAACCCGGGTCTGGCCACAGCAATAGCGCGATGCACGAGCAAATTGCTCCAACTCCTTAACCAGAGTTTGACCTGCGAGATCGAAGAAATTTTAAGTCGTTCCGAATTTTCCACAAGGCCCAAAGGGCGGCTGCATGAACACGGTGGTTATTGTCACTAACCCACCAACAAGAAATAGATTCAAAAAAGTGTCAAAACCAGTAAAACAAGATATAGTTCTCCACATTTCCATAGCCATCACCACACTCAAAGAAGAGATGATTACAGGATTTTGCTTCAGAGGTCAGGAACAATTTGCCTCTTGTTATAGGATGCTCATGTTCCTTGTGTTTGTTATCTCTAGTGAGCAGTTTATTAGTATTAGCCATTAACCATAGGAAATTACGAACCTTAGGAGGCACAGCAAATCTTCCAAACTGCCGAAATGTTGACAGGCAAAACCCCTCTAAAATTGACTATGGCATAAAGAGAACTGGCAGAATATTCAGGACATATCACTTGCAAAAAATAAAATTGTCCCCAGATTAATGCGGTGGCTAACGACTATTTTATTTTTACATATTTTTGACTGATTTTTGACATTTTGATATTATTTTTAATGTTAGAGAATAAATAAATACCAATGCCAAATTTCATCACATGTCAAACCTTTGAATTTCGGGGAACAATGTGGGAAAGAGTAAGAAGGTGGCTATCACTTAGCAGGATTTTGTAACTCCATAAAGTACAACTTTTCTTGCGCAAATATGCAATTGTAAGGAGGATTCCTCCTATTCCGCGTCTCAACATCGACTCCGGGTGTGCTTTGTGTTAGGGGATCTCTCCCTTATCGCCACTTTCAGTGTCGGATTTTGACTAATATACTATATAATTACAGTGACAGATGAAAATAAGACTGATGGATCCTCTGCGGCCATAGACCTACAAACAGACCTCTATCAAATTCCTGGAGACGTAATCTCCTGTTGTTTCATATCAAATTGCCTGCAGCGTAACTCTCCTTGAGGTCCTGCAATGCTTCACGGATGTAGTCGTCCCCTTGGTTCGAGTACTTCAAGCAGATGAGCCGTTGCGCGGCCTGGTACGCCATCCTCAGCGGCTGGTACTGCACACAGTTCGCATCCATCCTAACCATTTCCTGCAGGAACCGAACAATAACCAGTCAATAACCAACACAAGGAACATGAGCATCATACTCAGAAGATAATTAGAATTGGACCTGCTCTGTGATACGTGAAGTGATGCTGGTCGCGGTGTCGATCACTGAAGCAGGGAGGCCGGCCACTCTGGCTAGCAGAAGCCCATAGTGCGGTACCCGTCGGACGCCATCCTTCAGCCGGAACTGGTGTTCGGTAGGCGCAGCAGCACGGAGTTAAAGATACGAAAAATGAAATGCCCAGAGTCTTGCATTGAACCCTACCTTGAAATCCAAGCGACCATTCCTCAAGTCAACCTCGAAATGGAGGACCTTCACGTTTGGATACATCGTTGCGAGCTCTGACAAGCCCTCCATGTGTGTCGCAAACACCGTGTAGCTGCATGAGTGGAAGACACAACACTGTTAAATTACTATTCTCTCAAACATGCACCTGACTGACTGCATGTCATTTTGCATTAGAAGAAGAAAGCATCGAAATGACGTGACAACACTAATAAATTTTATATAGCAGGAACTACTCCGGCAGGATACTGTCTTCATTGTTCCACCAAAAAGGGTACCATCTACATAATTAAATGTTAAACCTCTCATTACCAAAACAATAGAGGTTACTCCAGATAGTTTGGGTTACGGATGAACAGTTACTAAAATTAACCAACCAAGTACATGGCCAGCTACATCTGGCATGACAAATCCCCTAGTTAAGCTTAATACTGAAAATTTTGAAAACCAACAGTTTACAGATTGCCATAAGAGGACAGAATGCATAATCTTGGTGTAATTAACTAATTATCTGTACCTATAAGCTAGACGGACATTACTTATTTGATTAATAAATCAAATTTTCCTTAGAAAAAACAAATAGTTGTTGGCTATGACTAAAATTGGACACTGGAAATGCAGAATAACATGGAACTGAGCCTAGCTCAGTTAGTGGGAGGTGTGGGTGTGTACCACCTCATAGAACAACCTTATCCCAGGCACATCTTCAACATCACGAATAAGAACAACACATCAGTACATATGATGTTGCTAATTCTTACCCTTTGAGGGATAGCAGGTGCTCGCAGCAGCTCCATGCAATTGCCAACCCATCAGAGGAAGAAGTAGCTCTTCCAAGCTCATCCACTACAACCAAGCTCCTGTAACTCAAATGTCCATGGTCATTCATCAGAAGGAAAACAAGACAAAGTCAAACATATCCAATTTCATTCCATTGCAGCAGCGTAGTACCTTGAAGAAACATTTTGCATGATGAAAGCTGTCTCTTTCATTTCCGTCATAAACTGCAAACAGAAATTAAGCTAATTAGGAACAGCTAAGATATACATTGTATTCAACAGTCTGTGCACTGGACAGGAATCTCTTCTGTGCCATGTAATTAGAATATCTGTGCACTCAGCTATTGAGGAAAAATAATCATGTCCAACTTTTCAGGTAGGTAAATCAGTTTCCAAGTATATTAAACACACTGATTGGCTCACACACTATTGATGAGATAACAGGCCTGATGGAAGAAAAGGTATATACATATCGCTGTCCCAAGCAGATCACTATGCTGTGAACGCAAGATGCAAATGATAAAACTAGAATAACACATTCAGAACAATATACCACACCTTTTATTTTGACAAAACTAATAGTACAAAGTCTTTCTTCAAGCACGTACCGTGCTCGAGTTGTTTTCAACATTATCTCCAGTGCCTATGCGTGTAAATATACGATCAACCACTCTCAGTGATGCAAATTGAGCTGGGACATAACAGCCGACTTGCGCAAGAATAACTATTAGACAAATCTGTTGAAGATATGTACTTTTTCCACTCCTGTAATAGCAAGATAATGCAGGGACTAAATACACTTGGGCAAATAAATCAGTAGCTTGCTAAAGCAACTTAGAAGCAATGTTCATGTGACTCACATATTTGGCCCCATGACAAGAACCATATTCGATGCTTCGGAAAGGAAGATATTATTTGGCTACATGACAGTGATAACATATAATTAATAAAGAAAATCATGAAATATAACATAAATAAGGAGAACTGAATAAAAATAAAAACAACTCACAACAAAATCAGTATGTAAGCTCTCCAGAATAGGATGTCGTCCAGCATTGATTGCCATTGGACCATCACCTGCTTAAGTGAAAATAGCAACATAAGTATATAAAGATTGGGATTCCATGAACACTAATAACAAAAGAATTCACATTCAAACAAACAAATAATTACAAGCTTTGTGTTATAAGGCCACCTGTGAACTCCGGTCTAGTGTAGCGATCAACAGGCTTTGTAGATATTGTATAGGCAAAAGAATTTACAATCATGTCCAAAAGACATAATACTTCTGCGAGCATTGTTAAGATACGAATGTCTTCTCTGATCTCACTAATAAGTCCTGAAACAATGAAAGAGACTTGGAGATACTTGCATAGTACTAATATGTAATGTTGCATGAAAAATCTAGTGCTCCACTGCCCACAAGCTTCTAAAATTTTGAAAAACATTAGGAGTTAATTTGCATTGAAATTTTGTGAGATAAACCCCAGCCATTGCTTTCAGCCATTCAGGTGTACGATTCCCATTTTCCAACCTGGAAATTTTGGCCAATAGCCCAACACACTCCTCAGCCGGAAGAGCCTGGAAGGCAAATAAATGTCCGACTGGAACATTGATGATACAGTTAAAAATGGAGATCTATATACAGTTATATACACAAAAAGAAGCATGATAATGCTCCGTTATACAACAGCTAATAGCTACTACCTACATGGAGGGTGCCAGTAAATATAGACAGTGAACACTGTGCAACAAATGGGTTCATCACATTACGCAAGTATTCTTTTTTGTCAGTTATAAGAGGGGTTATCAATCAACTGAGACAAAGATGAACCAGTACATTATTGAAATTAACACAAGAAAGAGTACTCCAAAGATGGCTTCAAGCAAGAATTACACGTGATATGAAAAATAAGAAGTCAAAACTTAATGGTTGGAGCAACCTTCTAAACAGAGTTCAGTGCGCAAGAAGCACTCAGCAGCAGCCGACTTGTTCCTAACATTTAGCTGCACTTAATAGAAGACATATATGATGTTAAGTAGCTGTAGGAAGAAATAAGTACTCCTACACTATAATCATGTTTGTCAGGGTTGCACATTTATAAAATAAAATATCTGCTCGCATGCAGTATAATTTAATTTTTCCAGAAGTCAGTCCTCTTCTGAGATTTTCCCATTCCAAGAGCTAATTATTATACAAGTCACAAGGCTTTCACAAGAAGATTACTCCCAGTTATAGTAGATAACATTTTAACCTTTTTTAGCTAAAGTAAAATGGGTGAGATCTACCAAGTAGCTAAGCCTTGTTGGTTAACATGTACTGTACTGGAAACTTAAACCAGAAAAGTTACCCGCACGGTCAAAGCTTTGTAGTGTGGCAGTTAGTGCCCAGTTACCCAAAAAACCTAAGAATATTAACTTACTACGAAGTAAACTTACCGAAGCTAGCTCAAAGCTTGAGCAATGGACATTCTTCCCATGCCTAACAACCTGATTGATTGTTTAGAATTTGCAATTGGTTAGCATGCAATTAGGAAGCTGAATTTTTAAAGGGACATACACATACCTGGATAAATTTATTAGGAAGCTTTTCAGTAATATCCCTCTGCGGTATAATAAAGTAAAACCCCAGTCTATTGTTATACGGTATCTTCAAATTTGGCAGAGTAAACTCCTCTCTGTACTTGGTGGCAAGGTTATGTATGGCTACAAAATACTATGTCACAGTAATGCATTATACAAATTAGAAATGAATATGGAACAATAAGCACCTTCGCTTGTATCGCAGAAGGATCGACGAGCAACATCAAGTAGGCCATCAATCCCTGGTTTAATAGCGAAACATTGCTGAGTGCAGGCTACAAAAGGAGCCCTCGAATGAATAACATCTTCATCAATCACTTCTCCGATTCTAGGGTCAGAAAGGAGAACACAAAAGCATTAGAAAAGAAGGTGAAAAATCACAATTATTTAGTGTACATGAATATAATTAAGCTTAGCCAATGCTGATATATGACAATGCAAGCCAAGAA
>NC_041383.1:193131407-193135175 GCF_002162155.2 Triticum dicoccoides
GGAAAGACTTGATGTTAAAACAGTATCATCATGCTCGACCATACTAAACTACAACTGCCTGTGCTGCTCAGGTGCATGGTGAAATCAGTATTTCATAGGCTAGCAGCTAGCTACAAGCAAGATTTGGAACAACTGATGGTAAAATGTCTTGTGATAATTCATCCTAAGATATTGCTTGGAAGTTGAGTGTAACAATGCAACTTACATCAGTGAAGAATATACCTATAGTTGTAAAAGCACCTTTAAGCAACTGAACGTGATATATACAAACACTAAGGGTATCTAAATTTCCAATCTCCTATTTTCATATGTGTATCGAACAAGACCATGTGTACACATTAAGCAAAAGAAAGGGATAGAGGGCATATAATTTTTTCTCTTTGACACGTGAGGGAAAAGTGCACATAAAACTGCACCTCTTTCTCATGCTCCCATACTTTGGGTTTTCACATATGGTCTGATAAATGTTCTGAAGAAGAAAACTGTTCGCCCCCTTCAGAACCTGCAAGTTAAGGCTACACATTACATGCTTGAAAACTAGCTGTTGTCAGTTTTAGTAGAAATGTGAGGAAAAATCAGCAGAAATACGACAGAATAAGATTCAACTATAAAATGAGATACCAGGATTCTGATTAAAGCACCTTGGAGAGGAATGGTATTGCATCCAGAGCAGTTTTTAGAACAATAATGTCAGATATCAACAATTGGCTCTTTCGACCATTGGCAGGCTTCAGTACCTCATCTGTGACCTTTTTGGGTTTGAAGCAAAAGTGACAGAGAACCTTATCTAGGACACAAGAACGGCATGCAGCAATTTTGTATCAGTGAGAATCATATTACCTACAGAACAGCACAACAAGAGAAGGGCATAGAAATTATAGAGTAACCTGATTCTTTTGGAAATTTACGGAGACCTTGTGTCAAGCCAAAGAATAGTTCCTCGTTGCTCACTAGCTCATCCTGAAATTTAGATATTAACATCAAAAGTATGCACAAGTGTCAATTTCAAAAGCATGCATAAAGTTGAAACGCCTTACTGAGATATAAAAATAATGCAATATTAAGGTACAGGCTAATGTTTTCACAAGGGGGAATTTAGAGCCATACCACCACAAAGTTGAAGCTATGAAAAATACTACTGCATCTGCATGTCTCAATGAGATGTGAACTTTGGCCCCGCACCACATATCATACTCACAGTCAGTGGTAATTTTCAAAATGCAAAGTTCATATTCGCATGGTCCCCGTATTTCCTCTCTTTTCTAAGAAAACAGAGATATTCACAAATTATAAGCACTGGTCTAAGGTGGACAGCATATTAACTTCCTACTTTTTAGACCCGGTAGTTACATGCAGCAAAATCGTACGAAAGAACATGGATTTGTAGTTATGAACACTATAAGAAGATCCACTTCTATTTCACATACAAAAATCTCGCACATAAATTCAGAGCTCTTGTATATGTCCAGTTACAGATCAATTTGGTAATGCTCACAAATAGACTATAATGTAAATGCAAAATATACTTACCAAGCAGTCAAGCCGAGCATTGATAGTTTGAATATCTTTTAATGGTTGTAATAAGTTGGCTCTCAGTAGTCTAGACCTGGGACAGCCATGTTGTTGTGCTTAGTAACTCAACATACAGCATCATGATATGAATACAAAGTTAGCGTAAGATTTTAGTATGTGTTGTGAGGCATACCCTCCCGTAGTCTTTGTAGTCTTCAACATCTGAAAGAGACTTTTCTTTTTGTTGCTAGTACCCCACAGTTCAGTATGGAGAGGGTCAATTATTTCTAATGTTTGAACACTGTTGGGTGCAAATCAAAGAATGCAAACCATTCAGTAATGGCAACTGAACTGTTGAACTCTTGTTCTCCCAGCTCTTTTGATGAACAAGATTAATCAGGTTACATTACTTGATAGAATTTGAGGGTCGGTTGTTTCAAAATAATACCTAGTTGAATCGATGTTCATATGGTCAAATGAGCCGTTGAATGTAACCTGGAGGCAAATGCAGTTTTTTTGAACATAACTATGGGACGCCATGAGCTCATAACAGAAAGAAAAGGAGAATAACAGCCTTCAACTGGCATTTTTGGAGGTTAGCACAACACATGAGTAATAACCATACCAAAAAACAAATGAAACATGGTGGCTTACTCTTTGAGGAACATACGTGGGCTTAGGAACTGTAGACACTTAAATCCTAATATCTTCTGTTTCGAGGCTTCAGCAACAAAATTTTCCAAAGGAAATAGCGCTTTAAAATTAAAACTATATGATTCGTGTTTAAGTGTAAAATCCATTAAACAAAATTAAACCCTGAAACATGCATGAGCTTTCAGAATACGAAGATCGCAGACAGCGAGCCTGCATGCATGTAACAACCAGCAATCCAGCATACAGTACAATCTAATGGACAATCAATAGTCATAAAGCTACAGCTCAATACGCTGATTGTTGCCATTAACACACTAATGAATTAATGTGGCTCCAAGAGCCCATTTGTGAAGACAATGCATATGATTTTTCAAGTATGCATACCATTTGTTCTTCAAAAAAAAAGTACACATAACCGGCATAGAACCTATGAATGAAATAGGCATCAATGGGGGAATAAACAGCAAGCAATAGATTTTTCCACTTGTTCATAATAAGTAAATTAATAAGAATGAACATAGGTGAGGCTTCAGAAGTGCAATATATGGTAAAGCAAATTTTCCAATAACTTACTGATAGTGAATGGTTAGTAATAATTACACCTTTTTCTGATTCTATCCTGTAAAAAGATACAGACATAACGTCAGAAGACTCATGTGATGCTGGGTAACCTTGTTGTAGAATGATAGAAATTAGTGTCTTACCCTAAAGGTATATTTTAATTGAAAGATTCCATAAAAGAAATGAGTGGAAAAAAAACATGTGTTGGACATGATTAAAATTAAACAGATGTTAGAGCTAGCTTTCAACATAGGGTGCTCAACTCTCTGAACAACGAAAGCTGAAAACAAGGGACCAGCACTGCTCATGGCATACTAGAGTTGTTATTTTTGGAGGTCTGACACCCGGTTGGTGCACTAGGTGGGGCAACAGATGCCTCGACTCTAGCAGGAAGGTCCTAGGTACACCAGCAATGTGTCGATGCGGCTACCGTGGTTGGCATGGGCAGCAGGTAGTGGAGGATATTTGGATTGAAAGAATTCCATAAACGAAATAACACCTCCAGGAAGGTCCTAGGTACACTAGCAATGTGTCGGTGCGGCTAGCGGGCAACATGCCTTGACTCTTACCCTAAACATAAATTGAAAGATTCCATAAAAGAAATGAGTGAAAAAAACATGTGATGGACATGATTAAACCAATAAACAAACGGATGTTAGAGCAGGTGTTCAACTCTCTGAAGCACATATGTTCAGAGAGTTCAACATAGGATGTTCAACTCTCTGAACAACAGAAGCTGAAAACAAGGGACCAACACTGCTCACAACATACTGGAGGTGTTATTTTTGGAGTTCTGATGCCCGGTTGGTGCACTAGCTGGCAAAAACATATGCCTCGAATGTAGTAGGAAGGTCCTAGGTACACCAGCAATGTGTCGGTACGGCTACCGTGGGTGGCATGGGCAACAGGCAGCAAAGGATCCCGTGTTGTAGCGTCTTGGTCGCATGGAAGCACTTTGACCAGTATTGGTTAACGGTTGTGGGCGTAAGTTGTGTCGGTGTGATGTCTTCCGTACCCTATCAGGACTGCCAGGGCCACCCC
>NC_041383.1:193135532-193160206 GCF_002162155.2 Triticum dicoccoides
CGCCCTTCTGATTGGGCCACGGCGGATCTGGTCTACTTGCTGGTGTGTGAGATGTGGCGGACATCATTGAGACATGTGTGACGCGTAGCAGCCCACGGCGCCATTGATTTGCTGCCTCCAATGTAGGAATGTCCCAACTCTGCCCTTCTTTGTGGAGATGGCTTCTCTATTTCTGTGGTGAGGGTTTGGTAGGTTTGTTGCGCACGATGTCATTGAAGCCGGGGGTTGTTAGGTTGCTTCGGTTGTAATGTATGTCTAGCGGTAGTCGGTTGTGGTCATGTCTCGAGTGGTCAGTTGTGCTGCCTAGTCCCAGGCTTGTGTAAATTATATTCTTTCTATCAATGCATCAAGGCACAAGCTTTGTGTTTTCTCAAAAAAATGTTCGAATTTTTTCCTTCAATTGCTCATGGAGTTTCAGCTTGAATATTGCATCCCTTTAAATGAATCATGCAGCAATCAATTTTCAGGACCATTATCTAAAATGAGTATCGTCAACTGAAGGTGAAAGTGTTAGGACAAGAGTACAAGACCACTATCAAATGGTGCAAACATCAACAAAAGAGCTGTAACTAAATCTGGAAACACATGCACTTTTTGAAATTAGTTAACTATTCATAGAGTTGTAATTAGTTGTCTTGATTCAGCCATAGATTAAACTCAATAATAAGGTCATAAATATGGCAGCTTGGTTCATAGTGATGGTATACAATAGTAACTCGGGTCAGACTGATACTTGATACAATGCTGTATTATATGCATGGGAGACATGTCATGACAAATTCACTCCCATTGGTGTGGGTTAATCATGAAGAGGGAAAACTTCAAACTAATGATGTCTTTGACTCTCAAGTGTTGAGCATATTTACCACTTAATTGTTGCAGAGGCCGCAGCAAGACAAAGATAGTACTGCTTGCAGTAAGTATCCAAACCAAGTGCAGATGGGTCTCTAGCCGACAGATTTTTTACCATAACCGCCCCCTTACAGATAAAGGGAACATGAGTGATATTAAGGGGTCTCATTAACCCGATAACTGAAAGAATAGATGTCCCAGTAAGTGGAAACAAAACATAATACCTTGGTATCATCAAAGCAACCACGTGCCATCGTGACCTACAAAGTGAGCTTTTCATAAGAGTAGAACGCTATTATTCTTTCCTTCTGTAAAATATAGATAAAATGTCATAAGAGTATCACCTTTTTGCTTGCTTGGTAATTTTTATCAACCAGCTCTGAAACTCCAACCATACCATCTGCCGCAGTTTTATTTGGGGGCACAATTACAGTATTCGGATCATAGAAATGCAGTAGTGTCTTCGTATTCTGGTATGAACAGCTCGTCTCGATATACTGAGATAGGTGCAGTGAGGCTGATCTCAAATCAAATGCCGCAACACCAACCTGTAACATTTTTATTTTTCTGTAAACAGATTCTGGCAAAGTAGCAAAACTGTATCTGTTCATGAATTCGAAGATGAAGACCGGCTTTCTCTGCTTTGCTTTTACTAGCATTTCCTTTAGTTGCCAACATCAGATTCATTACTATATCAGCCTAAGGTGCACTTCAATTCTATATATCCACGCATAAAAAAACACAAATGTCCAACACTTGCAGGTGCAGCAACCAATTATGTGACATGGGATGCGGTGAACACACAAAGATCCCTCTAAAAATAGAAGATACATTTTACGCCTGGATATCGAATTTTAATTTGGTGAATTGTGTATGGAGATCAGAAAATGCTGTTTGTAAATAAACAGTCAGACAAACGCCAAAAAATGAACTATACAGACGAAGGAAATCATTTTAGTTACATACTATTCATATACTTATGTGTCCCAAACATAAAACGTCTTATAAGTATTAAGTTACAGATGGAGTAGTTCATAGGAGATTATCTCTGTGGCGGTTAAACAGAATATCAGTCAAAGCAAATGAAATCAAATAGGGTCTGCATTTCTGGACGGAGATTAAAGCAACTTCTAGGAATTACCGCCCAAATCTGTTTATGAGTTACTGCAACATCAGGAAAGTACTAAAAATCTGTTCGCCAGGTGCGGGTGCAGTTTACATCATATCACACGGTTTCGATTTCGATTCAGTCGGAACGGCAAATGCAGCAGAAGAGCTATCGTGCAGCAATCGTTCTGAAACTAATATTCGACCCAAAGACCCTCCAAACCCTAAACAAATCACCGGCCGGAAGATTTTGAGCAAATCCGAAGGGGAAACATCGCACTGGCATGCCAAACCGAGGTAATTCCTTCGATTCAATCCGCGGCAACCCCGGGAAGACACGGGTCGGGCGGGGCACTGAGATGGGGACGTTCGAAATGGAAGGCGCGGGGGCGAAATCGACGATCCGACTAAGCAATGCGGGGGGGTGAAGAGGGGGGTTTAAGGCGTGACCTCCTTGGCTCGGTTCTCGATGAGGCCGATCACGAAGCTCGATCGATCGCCGGCGACGGCGACGCCGCCGCCCCCACCCCCTCCTCCTCCGGCAGCGCCCTCCTCCATCTCCTGCGCCGAACCCTGGAAGGATGCAACCACGGCTGCTAGCTGGTGTGTGCGCGCGGATGTGTCTGTGCGAAGCGGCGAGGAGAGCGTTTGGTCGCTTCCGTTTTCTCTACACGGCCTGCGGCGGGGCCAGAGGAAGTGACGAAGAGTTGTGAGGCTGAGCTAGTGGCCAACTCCATCGCGCGACCCAAACGGATGTCCGTTTTTCCGGATTCTGTCCGTTTGAATAGGGGGTCGTGTCCGGGCCTGTTCTGGGATGCTGGGCGCACGGCCGCATCCTTTTGCCCCATCTCATCTGTCAGGGTCTAAAAATGTCCATATTTTCATATGAAAACAAGTTTGCACGTCTAAATATTAATTGTTTGAAAATTAAAATAGTTTTACAACCCAATCAAAATCATCTTTAATAAAGATAGTTTTACAACCAAATCAAAATTGTTTTGATGAACATAAAACGAACCAATACATCTATCGGTTGCCAAAATGCTCCCAGACGTGCTCAACCAAGTCATTTTGAAGAGCCTTATGAGTGTGCCAATCACGTAGCTCACGATGGAACTGGCAGAACTGATCAAACGTGGCCGGTTCTTGATGCAGGGGCTCAACATTGTCACCTTGATAGTCAAATCCTTGGTCGAAGATACTGTCATCACGCTCGTCCTCGACGATCATGTTGTGCATGATCACACAAGCAGTCATCACCTCCCAAAGCTTTCTTTCATCCCATGACAGTGCAGGGTATCGAACGATGCCCCATCGGGATTGAAGCACACCAAAAGCATGTTCCACATCCTTTCTAGCACTCTCTTGCATTTGGGCAAATCTCTTTCTCTTCTCACCTTCGGGCTTCGAGATTGTCTTCACAAAAGTTGACCACTGAGGATATATACCATCAGCTAGATAGTATACTTTGTTGTACTGGTGGCCGTTGACCTCAAAGTTGACAGGTGGGGAGCGGCCTTCTGCAAGCCTCGCGAAGACTGGAGAACGTTGCAGCATGTTGATATCATTGTGAGAACCTACCATACCGAAGAAATAATGCCATATCCAGAGATCCTGCGATGCCACAGCTTCTAATATGACAGTGCACTCGCTGACATGCCCCTTGTACTGGCCCTGTCAAGCAAATGGACAGTTCTTCCACTCCCAGTGCATACAATCTATGCTGCCAAGCATGCCTGGAAAGCCTCTAGCTGCGTTGGTCGCCAACAATCTCTCTGTATCAGCGACAGTTGGCTGCCTCAAGTACTCTGGGCCAAACACCTCGATCACAGCTTGGCAGAACTTGTACATTGACATCAGACATGTTGTCTCGCTCATACGCACGTACTCATCCACCAGATCGCCTGGAATTCCATAGACAAGCATGCGGACGGCCGTCGGTGCATTTTTGGTAAGAGGAGAACCCAAGCTTGCTAAGGGCATCCGTCTTGCACTCGAAGTATGGGTCATGAGCAACCACTCCCTCTCGAATACGATTGAACACATGCCTTGCCATTCAAAAACGGCGACGGAATTTATCCTGCTTGAAGAGCGGTTTGTTGGAAAAGTAATCAGCATAGAGCAGGGCGTGGCCTCTCTCCCTGTTGCGGTTCAGGTTGGGAGCACGGCCAGGGACTGACCCCCTGTACCAAGGAAGCTGCCGTTGAATGTGGTCGTGAACGACCAGTGCAGCCACCACAAGATCTTCATCATCTGACGATGAATCGTCCGATGAACAAAGGAAGTGGTGGAAGAAGAACTCGTCTCCACTGTCCATACCTTTATGGGCAAAATGTCGAACACCTTGCGGTTGTGGTGGCGAAGAGGCCGCGATGATCACCTCGATCCAGCAAGGGTGGTTGCCGGCCGGCTACTGGCCGCTCTGGAGCCGTCGGAAGCTCTCGCGGCCGCTGTGGTACGTCGCCGGCGGTCGTGTCTCCTCTGCCACCAGCAAAGACGGCGACGGCCAAACCTCCTTCGATCGATGGCCAAAACTACGGCGAAAGCGCGAGCGTCGTGGCGGCCATGTCTACACGTGGTTTGGTATGGACGGTCGGGGGCTGCGCGGTGCGGAGGCGGCCGAAGAATAGCGGCGGCGCCGGCGGCGGGGCGGGGCGGGAGAGGGAGGGTTGAAGCATTGGGAGGGAGGGACTGCTAGTGTCCCCGACAGGCGGGCCACGGGAGGGGGGGACAAGGGCGTGCGTCGCGGTCGTCCGCGCGCGTCCGTTTCACCCAAAACCGAGCGCAACTTTGGGCCGGGGATGGGTCGAAAACAGACAGATTCCGGACATTTGTCCATTTGAGGCAGCGCGCCGGGCCGCGCTATTCGTCCGTTTTACCCCAAACGGACGCAGCCGGACAAGATGGGGTCGCGCGGTGGAGTTGGCCTTAAGGGATTTGCTAGCTGAACATTTTTTTACAAATTTGACATTTTGAAACTAGGAGAAGGTTTAAGGGGTCAGGGCAACTCCACACTGACCCAAACGAATAAGCAATGTGTCTGTTTTCTTTATCCGTTTGGGTCGGGGCCGGCGTTCGTCCCTTGCCACGTGTTCCCTTGGCAGTACACACAACCGGTCGACTCATTTGATCCGTCTCGACAGGTTTTTTTCCAACAAACATATTTTTATCATCAAAGATAGTAAGTAGATATCAAAATAAAGTTTTTTTTCATAGCCCCATATGTCATGTCGGCATACAACATTGCCTCAAAATAATCGCATCTTGAGCATGGTTCATGCATCAGTTTTGCAAAACGAACAAACATAAGATGATCACGCATCTCGCTCAAACATTAATTGTTGCTTCTTCTTGAGTCAAACTTTTTTTCTTAGGGACATCTTGCTCAAGTCGGCCCCATGATCTCCACTTCATTTGAGCTTAGGGTAAGCTCTGCCTCCTTGGCTCTTGAGTCTTGACCGGGAATTTCCCTCATTGATCTCTTCTTTTAGGGTAGGCCTCATCGATCTCGAGTTTCTACTTTTGTATGTCAAATAAGGTCTCCATCGCCTCCTCTTTTTCTTGGCGTTTTCTCTCTTCCCTTTTCTCGATTGATACCTCTTTTTGAATCATGAACCCCTTCAAAGTTTCTTGCAAGGCGAGTGTAGCATCACGCTTTGCATCCACCTTGGAATTGGTCTTTCCCCTCAGTATTTTCTCACCTTCACTTGGGTCAATGACCAATGAGCCCCCCTCCATCTTTTTTTTGGGTCGTATATTGCTCCTTAAACTTTGGGCATTTTTTCATCCAAAAATGACTCGAGGTGAATGATTTGCCCCCATGTTGGACCTTAAAGGTATCCAAAATTTGAAACACACGCATATAAGGATGAAACCGACAAGATGAAGGAAAGATGCCCTAGAGGCAATAATAAAGTTATTATTTATTTCCTTATTTCATGATAAATGTTTATTATTCATGCTAGAATTGTATTAAACGGAAACATAATACATGTGTGAATACATAGACAATATAGTGTCACTAGTATGCCTCTACTTGACTAGCTCGTTAATCAAAGATGGTTAAGGTTTCCTAACCATAGACATGAGTTGTCATTTGATAAACGAGATCACATCATTAGGAGAATGATGTGATTGGCTTAACCCATTCTGTTAGCTTAGCACTTGATCATTTTAGTTTACTGCTATTGCTTTCTTCATGACTTATACATGTTCCTATGACTATGAGATTATGCAACTCCCGATTACCGGAGGAACACTTTGTGTGCTACCAAACGTCACAACATAACTGGGTGATTATAAAGGTGCTCTACAGGTGTTTCCGATGGTACTTGTTGAGCTGTCATAGATCGAGATTAGGATTTGTCACTCCGATTGTCGGAGAGGTATCTTTGGGCCCTCTCGGTAATGCATATCACTATAAGCCTTGCAAGCAATGTGACTAATAAGTTAGTTGCGGGATAATGCATTATAGAACGAGTAAAGAGACTTGCCGGTAACGAGATTGAGCTAGGTACTGAGATACCGATGATCGAATCTCGGGCAAGTAACATACCGATGACAAAGGGAACAACGTATGTTGCTATGCGGTTTGACCGATAAAGAACTTCGTAGAATATGTAGGAGCCAATATGAGCATCCAGGTTCCGCTATTGGTTATTGACCGGAGACGTGTCTCGGTCATGTCTACATAGTTCTCGAACCCGTAGGGTCTGCACGCTTAACGTTCGGTGACGATCGATATTATGAGTTTATGTGTTTTGATGTGCACTATTATTATTATACACATCGTTCGGTCGTGCAAGTGAAAGGCAATAATGACGATACATTATGGACTTATTGAGATGAGAAAAGCTGGTATGAACTCGACCTCTCTTGTTTTTGTAAATATGATGAGTTCATCATTTCTGATTCAGCTTATTATGAAGTAAACATATTTGCAATGACATTTAGAGATTATAGTTGCTTGTGCCATGCTTGATTAGCTATGAGTTATAATGATTTACCTTGCGTGCCAACATGCTATTAGAATGATTATGATGTGGTATGATGGGATGGTATCCTCCTTTGAATGAATTGAGTGACTCGACTTGGCACATGTTCACGCATGTAGTTGAAACAAATCAACATAGCCTTCATGATATTTATGTTCATGGTGGATTATATCCTAATCATGCTTGTACTTGGTGTGAATTAATTTTAATGCATGTTTATGACTGTTATCGCTCTCTCAGTTGGTCACGTCCCAGTCTTTTGCTAGCCTTCACCTGTACTAAGCGGGAATACTGCTTGTGCATCCAAACTCCATAAACCCCAAAGTTGTTCCATATGAGTTCACTATACCTTCCTATATGCGGTATTTACCTGCCGTTCCAAGTAAATTTGCATGTGCCAAACTCCAAACCTTCAAATGAAATTCTGTTTTGTATGCTCGAGCAGCTCATGTTACAACTAGGGATGCCTATATCTTCCATGCTAGGTGGGTTATTCTCAAGAGGAGTGGACTCCGCTCCTCATTCACGAGAAAGGGCCGGTAACCGGGATGCCCAGTCCCATGATCCAAAAAGATCAAAGCAAATCAATATAATTAAACAAAACTCCCCCAGGTCTGTTGTTAGTTGGAGGCACTCGTTGTTTCGAGCAAGCCATGGATTGATGCTTGTTGGTGGTTGGGGGAGTGTAAACGTCTACCATTCTGTTTGGGAACTGCCTATAATGCATGTAGTATGGAAGATACAACCATCTCATAGTTGTTGCGTTGACAGTGAAAGTATGCCGCTCAAAATGTTATTCAATCTCTATTTTAAAATCGAGCTCTGGCACCTCTACAAATCCCTGCTTCCCTCTGCGAAGGGCCTATCTATTTACCTTTATGTTGAGTCATCACCCTTCTTATTAAAAGCACCCGCTGGAGAGCACACCGTCATTTGCATTCATTACTATTGGTTTATATTGGGTATGACTTGACTGGATCTCTTTTACCATGAATTACAATGTTTAGTTTGTCCTTGATCTTTAAAGGTGCTCTGCATTTATGTTTTGCGGTCTCAGAAAGGGCTAGCGAGATACCATTTTTTGTATCATGTTATGATTGTTTTGAGAAAGTGTTGTCATCTGAGTTTTATTATTATGGCTCGCTAGCTGATTATGTTATTGATACGAGTAATTGTGAGACCTAAGTGTTATTATGAGTATGGTTAGTTCATAATATTTGCTGAAACCTGAATGATGGCTTTGCATGTTTACAACAACAAGAGCAAACAGATTTTGTAAAAGTTTTTCTTTATCACTTTCAGTTTATCAACTGAATTGCTTGAGGACAAGCAAAGGTTTAAGCTTGGGGAGTTGATACGTCTTCAACGTATCTACTTTTCCAAACACTTTTGCCCTTGTTTTGGACTCTAACTTGCATGATTTGAATGAAACTAACCCGGACTAACGCTGTTTTCAGCAGAACTGCCATGATGTTGTTTTATGTGTAGAAAAGAAAAGTTCTCAGAATGTCCTGACAATCCACGGAGGCACTTTTTGGAAAATATAAAAAATACTGGCGAAAGAATCAAGACCAGGGGGCCCACACCCCGTCCACGAGGGTGGGGGCGCGCCCCCTCCCCCTGGGCGCGCCCCCTGTCTCATGGGCCCCCTGGACCTCCACCGACCTCAACTCCAACTCCATATATTCATGTTCGGGGAGAAAAAATCAGAGAGAAAAGTTTCATCGCGTTTTACGATACGGAGCCGCCGCCAAGCCCTAATCTCTCTCGGGAGGGTTGATCTGGAGTCCGTTCGGGGCTCCGGAGAGGGGGGATTCATCGCCGTCATCATCATCAACCATCCTCCATCACCAATTTCATGATGCTCACCGCCGTGCGTGAGTAATTTCATCGTAGTCTTGCTGGACGGTGATGGGTTGGATGAGATTTACCATGTAATCAAGTTAGTTTTGTTAGGGTTTAATCCCTAGTATCCACTATGTTCTGAGATTGATGTTGCTATGACTTTGCTATGCTTAATGCTTGTCACTAGGGCCCGAGTGCCATGATTTCAGATCTGAACCTATTATGTTTTCATGAATATATGTGTGTTCTTGATCCTATCTTGCAAGTCTATAGTCACCTATTATGTGTTATGATCCGACAACCCCGAAGTGACAATAATCGGGATACTTCTCGGTGATGACCGTAGTTTGAGGAGTTCATGTATTCATTATGTGTTAATTCTTTGTTCCGGTTCTCTATTAAAAGGAGGCCTTAATATCCCTTAGTTTCCACTAGGACCTCGCTGCCACAGGAGGGTAGGACAAAGGATGTCATGCAAGTTCTTTTCCATAAGCACGTATGACTATTTACGGAATACATGCCTACATTACATTGATGAATTGGAGCTAGTTCTGTGTCACCCTATGTTATAGCTATTACATGAGGAATCGCATTCGGCATAATTATCCATCACTGATCCATTGCCTACAAGCTTTTCACATATTGTTCTTCGCTTATTTACTTTTCCGTTGCTATTGTTACAACCACTACAAAACCCAAAAACATTACTTTTGCTACTGTTACCTTTATTATCATATTACTTTGCTACTAAATACTTTGCTGCAGATACTAAGTTATCCAGGTGTGGTTGAATTGACAACTCAACTGCTAAGACTCAAGAATATTCTTTGGCTCCCTTTGTGTCGAATCAATAAATTTGGGTTGAATACTTTACCCTCGAAAGCTGTTGCAATCCCCTACACTTGCGGGTTATCAAGACTAATTTCTGGCGCCGTTGCCGGGGAGCATAGCTCTATTCTCTGAGTCACTTGGGATTTATATCTGTTGATCACTATGAAGAACTTGAAAGACGACAGAACTACGATTTTGCCCTCAACTACGAGGGGAGGTAAGGAACTGCCATCTAGCTATGCACTAGATTCTCCTTCCGTTGTTAGTAAGCTTGCGACACCTAAACCTGTTACTACTATGAACTCTGATATGTCGCATGTTATTGATGATGCCACTTCTGCTATGCATGATACTTATGATGAAACTACTTCTGTGCGTGATACTACTTTGCCATTAGGTGAATTTCTTGATGAACAACTTGGTAGAGTTAGGGGGAATGAAATTATTGAAGATGCTATTATTGATGATAGTGATGATGAAAATTCTCCCAATGATTATGAATTGCCTGTTGTTCCTGAGGGTTATGTTATAAATGAAGAAGCTGCTAGAGCTATCTTTGCTTGCAATGATAGATATGATCTTAAGAAGTTATTAGCTAAATGGAAGCAGCAGTCTCTTAATGATAGAATGAAACCTGACCCCGCTTTTGCTACTTCACCTATCTGTGTTACTGATAAGGATTATGAATTCTCTATTGATCCTGAGATTATTACTTTGGTTGAATCTGATCCTTTTTATGGCCTTGAATCTGAAACTGTTGTGGCACATCTTACCAAGTTGAATGATATAGCTACCTTGTTTACTCATGATGATAAATCTCGCTATTATTATATCCTTAAGATATTTCCGTTCTCGTTAAAGGGTGATGCTAAGACTTGGTACAAATCTCTTGCTCCTGGTTGTGTGCGCAGTCCCCAGGATATGATTTATTACTTCTCTGCTAAATATTTTCCTGCTCATAAGAAACAAGCTGCCTTGCGGGAAATATATAATTTTGTGCAAATCGAAGAAGAGAGTCTCCCACAAGCTTGGGGGAGGCTTCTCTGGTTACTTAATGCTTTGCCTGGTCATCCTCTCAAGAAAAATGAAATACTTGATATCTTTTATAATGGACTAACCGATGCTTCCAAGGACTACTTGGATAGTTGTGCTGGTTGTGTTTTCAGGGAAAGAACAGTCGACGAAGCTGAATTACTATTGAATAATATGTTGACTAATGAAAATAATTGGACTCTTCCTGAGCCAATTCCTGAGGCAATTCCTGAACCAATTAAGCCAACTCCTGAGCCTATTCCTAAACCCACCCCAAAGAAGAGAGGTGTTTTATTTCTCAGTCCTGAAGATATGAAAGAGGCAAAGAAATCAATGAAAGAAAAAGGTATTAAAGCTGAAGATGTTAAGAATTTACCTCCTATTGAAGAAATACATGGTCTTAATATACCGCCTATTGAAGAACCACATTGTCTTGATAACCCGACACAGGTAGTAAAGGTAAATTCTCTCTATAGATATGATAAAGTTGAAATCCCCTCTACTAAATTTCATAGCCCGTGCTTAGATGAATTTGATGACTTTATGACTAGACAAGAAAGTTTTAATGATTACGTTGGTAGAGAGTTAAAGAATAATGCTTTCAAGATAGGACGCATGAGCGATAATATGGCTAGAGTTAAAGGTGAACTCAAACTCATTAGCAAATATGCTTGTATGGTTGCTACTCAAGCTGAGCAAGTACTTAAAGCTCAAAATGATTTGCTTGATGAATTAAATAATAAAAATGACTTTGCTGTTAGAGTGGCTACTAGAACTGGTAGAATGACTCAGGAACCTTTGTATCCTGAAGGCCACCCTAAGAGAATCGAGCAAGATTCTCAAAGAAACAATTTAGAGGCACCTAGTTCTTCTAAAAAGAAGAAAAATAAAAATGATAGGACTTTGCATGCTTCTAGTGAACCTACTGTAGACACACCTGAGAATCCCAATGATATTTCTATTTTCTGATGCTGAAACACAATCAGGTGATGAACATGAACCTAGTGATAATGTTAATGATAATGTTCATGTTGATGCTCAACCTAGCAAAAACAATGATGTAGAGATTGAACCTGCTGTTGATCTTGATAACCCACAATGAAAGAATCAACGTTATGATAAGAGAGATTTTGTTGCTAGGAAGCACGGTAGAGAAAGAGAACCATGGGTTCAGAAACCCATGCCCTTTCCTCCTAAACCATCCAAGACAAAGGATGATGAGGATTTTGAGCACTTTGCGGAAATGATTAGACCTATTTTCTTACGTATGCGCTTAACTGATATGCTTAAAGTAAATCCTTATGCTAAATATATGAAGGATATCATCACAAATAAAAGAAAGATACCGGAAGCCGAAATTTCCACCATGCTTGCTAATTACACTTTTAAGGGTGGAATACCAAAGGAACTTGGAGATCCGGGTGTACCAACTATACCATGCTCCATTAAAAGAAAATATGTTAGAACTGCTTTATGTGATCTTGGAGCCGGTGTTAGTGTTATGCCTCTCTCTTTATATCGTAGACTTGAATTGAATAAGTTGACACCTACTGAAATATCTTTGCAAATGGTTGATAAATCAACTGCTATACCTGTCGGTATTTGTGAGGATGTGCCTGTTGTGGTTGCAAATGTCACTATCTTAACGGACTTTGTTATTCTTGATATTCCCGAGGATGATAGTATGTCTATTATCCTTGGTAGACCATTTTTGAATACTGCAGGGGCTGTTATTGATTGCAACAAAGGTCACTTTTCATGTTAATGGTAATGAACATACAGTACACTTTTCGAGGAAACAATCTCAAGTTCACAGCATCAATTATATTGGAAAAGTTCCAACTATCATTATTGGAGGTTTTGAATTTCCTCTCCCTACTGTCAAGAAAAAGTATGATATTCTTATTATTGGGGATTTTCGTATCCCCGTTGAGGTAACTTAGCGTTATTCGAAATTTCTCCGGTTCCGTGTTATTCGGAATGAGTTTGTTAACAAGACTTGATCAACCTTGTTAGTGGATTCATTTTGATGATCATGAGATGGATGAAACTAGAAGGCACGACCTTCTGTACCCTCTTTTTACTTTCTGTTATTTAGAATAAATAAAGCAAAAATAGCATTATCCGTCTGTTTTCTGAATTATCTGTGCATTAAAAAATATCTCGAAAATAAAAGTGCTCCAAATGTCATGCAAATTTAGTATGATTTTTTATGGAATATTTGAGGATTTTAGGCACTGAAATCATTGCAGGAGGGGCAAGCACCAGGCCACGAGAGTGGAGGGCGCGCCCACCCCCTAGGCGCGCCCCCCTGTCTCGTGGGCCCCTGGTGGCCCCCTCCACTTATGCCAGCACCCACACACTTCATCGTCTACCCAAAAAAATCCCCATCCAGCTCAAGCATGAGTTCTAGCTCATTTTGCTGTGATTTTCGAAATCCTTGCTCAAAGCTCCATTCACAAAACTGCTTAGCGAGATTGTTGCTTGGTATGTGACTCCTCCATTGGTCCAATTAGTTTTTGTTCTAATGCTTTATTCATTGCAAATTTTTGCTGCATAGGTGACCATCTTTTGGAGCTTGCATGTTGAATTTATGTGGTCCCAAGTAATTCCAATGCATGATATAGGCTTTAGGCACTTGTAGGAGTAGTTGCTATCAATCTTGTTTAGTTTTATTCACTTTTATTTTGAAGTTACTAAAATTTTAGAAATTTTCAGAAAATGTTAAGGAAACTTTTGAGGGGCTCTTCTAGCCAGGGCTCTCAGGAAAAACAAGCTAAAGAGAAGGAAAAAGCCAAGTATAATCTTCCTCGCTTAGCGGAAGTACGGTCGTGTAAATGGCCATGCGATGATTTCTTGAAAGAAGCTGGAATTCATGAAGATTTTTATTCTTTGATCAAGAATGCAGGCCTCACCAGTTTCCTCCAAGACCGGATCGATCAGTATCTCTTACTCACCAATACTTTTGTGCAAAAATTTTATTATTATCCTAAGAAGTCACCGCCTTCAGTATCATTTCACTTATACGATGAATTCAGAGAAATGTCTTTACGTAATTTTTGCATGGTATGTAGGATACCCTATGAGGGAGAATTAGAGGAACCCCATCGTAAGGATGTGGATGGCTTTGTTAACACTATAGCTATAGAGGAGCCAAAGAAGGGTACCGAGGCGAAAATCTCTAGCATACATTTTCCTGTTTTACGCTACTTTTCCATATTTGCTAGTAGATGCTTGATTGGTCGTGGAAATAGTGGAAACTTTAGTGTTACTGATATTATCCTTCTTCAGCATGCCTTGCTTGGAGATAATAGTTTTAGTATGGGTGCCGTCATTGCTAAACGACTAGGCCCGAATCGTACAAAAGGCCCCATATTTGGAGGTATCTATGCTTCACGTCTTGCTAGACATTTTCAGATACCTATTAGGCACTATGAGAAAGAGGAGACAAAATTGCCTCCTCACATTTTAGATTACAAGAGCATGGTAGCCCACACGTTTATTGTTGACAACGAAGAGAAGATGATCTTGTATAACCTTAGATTTAATAAGAAACACAATGAGACTATTATTTTGCCTGCGCCTCTATTGTTTGATTTGCTTGCAGAAAAATTTCTTGTCACCCCGAAGGCGGTGTATGCTCATCGAGCCCAAGCATCCACACCTGAACCTAAACCTGAGCCGGAACCTGTAGCGACCAGACCTCAAACGGTCCGATCTCTGTGCATTAGTGTCATCCCTGGATCAATAATGCTGACACACATAATACTTGAAGGAATTATAACAGAGTAGAAATCACACACTTATTACATCGAATGTCTCCAAAGAGAACTTATTACAATAAATATGGCTTAAGGCCATCTAATAACGATAACAGCGGAAGGCTTGGAAGATAAGTGAGTCCATCAACTCCAACGGCATCACTCAGTATAGAACCACGATCCTAAGGCATCTTACTCATCGTCTGAAAAGTCTGCAACATGAACGTTGCAGCCCGAAAACGGGTCAACACATGGAATATGCTGGCAAAGTAACACATAGAGAGTAATGAAAGAATAAAGCTATACTACATGCATATATGGCTGGTGGAAAGCTCTATGGTTACAATTTTGCATAAAGCCAATTTTTTCCTACAACAAAGGAATACATTTATTTAACTATCATGGTGGTTGTTAAACATTGAGAATGGTTGACAGCATTCTCAATCCCAATTAAGTAACATCATCATTAAACAAACCCAACAATATTAATTAGAGTAACGTGATGAGATTCACATGATAATCCAAGTAGTAGATACTCAAAACGTCCATAACCGGGGACACGGCTAATCATCATTAGTTGATACACTCTGCAGAGGTTGCACACTTTTCCCCACATGACTCGATCTCCTTCGTTGGGATTCTCGCACTACATGGTGTTTGAGAAATGGATGACCGATACATAGTCTTTCAGAAGCGCTAGCACCTTACGATGGGTAGACCGTACCAACCTACATCCCCTACATCTGCTAGTCTACCACTGTAAGAGTTCGCACGACTTAGTCAACTATGCTAGAGCCCATAATAGCATGTGGTTGCACACAGAAGTTTCTAGCATGAATAATCTTATGATCCCTGCCACCTCTTGAGCACTGCGTTGGATTTCCCCGAAGAGGAGAGGATGATGCAGCAAAGTAGCATAAGTATTTCCTTTAGTTTTTGAGAACCAAGGTATCAATCCAGTAGGAGACCATGCACAAGTCCCTCGTACCTACACAAAGCGATAGCTACTCGCAACCAACACGATTAGGGGTTGTCAATCCCTTCACGGTTACTTACGAGGGTGAGATCTGATAGAGATGATAAATAATATTTTTGGTATTTTCGATAGATAGATGCAAAGTAAAAAGTAAAAGGCAAAGTAAAAGGAAAGCAAGTAAATAAAGCGATAGAGATTGATATGATGAGAATAGACCCGGGGGCCATAGGTTTCACTAGTGGCTTCTCTCAAGAGCATAAGTATTCTACGGTGGGTGAACAAATTACTGTTGAGCAATTGACAGAATTGAGCATAGTTATGAGCATATCTAGGCAATGATGATGTATATAGGCATCACGTCCAAGACAAGTAGATCGAAACGATTCTGCATATACTACTATTACTCCACTCATCGACCGCTATCCAGCATGCATCAAGAGTATTAAGTTAAAAACGGAGTAACACCTTAAGCAAGATGGCATGATGTAGAGGGATAAATTCATGCAATATGATAAAAACCCCATCTTGTTATCCTCGATGGCAACAATACAATACGTGCCTTGCAACCCTTTCTGTCACTGGGTAAGGACACCGCAAGATTGAACCCAAAGCTAAGCACTTCTCCCATTGCAAGAACTACCAATCTAGTTAGCCAAACCAAAAAGGATAATTCGAAGAGACATGCAAAGATAACTCAATCATACATAAAAGAATTCAGAGAAGAATCAAATATTTTCCATAGATAATATTGGATCATAAACCCACAATTCATCGGTCTCAACAAACACACCGCAAAAAGAAGATTGCATCGAATAGATCTCCACGAGAGAGGGGGAGAACATTGTATTGAGATCCAAAAAGAGAGAAGAAGCCATCTAGCTACTAGCTATGGACCCGAAGGTCTGAAGTAAACTACTCACACTTCATCGGAGGGGCTATGGTGTTGATGTAGAAGCCCTCCGTGGTGGATGCCCCCTCCGGCGGAGCTCCGAAACAGGCCCCAAGATGGGATCTCATGGATACAGAAGGTTACGGCGATGGAATTAGGTTTTTGGCTCCTGTTCTGATAGTTTGGGGATACGTAGGTATATATAGGAGGAAGGAGTACGTCGGTGGAGCAACAGGGGGCCCACGAGGTAGGGGGCGCGCCCAGGGGGGCGCCCTCCACCCTCGTGACCGCCTCTGGCACTTCTTGGAGTAGGGTCCAAGTCTCCTGGATCACGTTCGGTGAGAAAATCACGTTCCCGAAGGTTTCATTCCGTTTGGACTCCGTTTGATATTCCTTTCTTCGAAAACTGAAATAGGCAAAAAACAGCAATTCTGGGTTGGGCCTCCGGTTAATAGGTTAGTCCCAAAAATAATATAAAAGTGGAAAATAAAGCCCAATATAGTCCAAAACAGTAGATAAAGTAGCATGGAGCAATCAAAAATTATAAATACATTGGAGACGTATCAGGCATCCCCAAGCTTAATTCCTGCTCGTCCTCGAGTAGGTAAATGATAAAAAAGAATTTTTGATGCGGAGTGATACTTTGGCATAATTTCAATATAAATCTTCTTAATTGTGATATTAATATTCAGATCCGAAAGATTCAAGACAAAAGTTCATATTGACACAAAAATAATAATACTTCAAGCATACTAATCAAAGCAATCATGTCTTCTCAAAATAGCATGGCAAAAGAAAGTTCATCCCTACAAAATCATATAGTTAGGCTATGCTTCATTTTCGTCACACAAAGATGTTCCCAACTTCTATACCCCCGATGACAAGCCAAGCAATTGTTTCATACTCAAATAATCTCAAACTTTTTCAACCTTCACGCAATACATGAGCGCGAGCCATGGATATAGCACTATTGGTGGAATAGAATATGATGATGGGGATTGTGTGGAGAAGACAAAAAAAGGAGAAAGTCTCACATTGACGAGGATAATCAATGGGCTATGGAGATGCCCATCAATTGATGTCAACACGAGGAGTAGGGATTGCCATGCAATGGATGCACTAGAGCTATGAATACTCAACAAAAGAAAACTAGTGGGTGTGCATCCAACTTGCTTGCTCATGAAGACCTAGGGCATTTGAGGAAGCCCATCGCAGGAATATACAAGCCAAGTTCTATAATGAAAAATTCCCACTAGTATAAAAAGACAACTTATGAGACTCACCACATGAGGAACAAGGTGCTACTTTGAAGCACAATATGTGAGACTTACTACATGAGAAACAAGGTGCTACTTTGAAGCACAAGTGTGGAAAAAGAGATAGTAGCATTGCCCCTTCTTCTTTTTCTTTTTTTCCCTTTTTTTGGGCCTTTCTCTTTTTTGGCCTTTTTTGGCCTTTCTTTTTCTTTTCTTTTGGGCAATGCTCTAACAATGATGATCATCACACTTCTATTGATTACAACATAAGGATTACAACTTGAAACTTAGAACAAGATATGACTCTATATGAATGCCTCCGGCGGTGTACCGGGATGGTGCAATGAAACAAGAGTGACATGTATGAAAAATAATGCATGGTGGCCTTGCCACAAATACAATGTCAGCTACATGATCATGCAATGGCAATATGACAAAAGTAATGTATGTCATGAATATGATGATGGAAGTTGCATGGCAATATATCTCGGAATGGCTATGGAAATGCCATAATAGGTAGGTATGGTGGCTGTTTTGAGGAAGATATAAGGAGGTTTATGTGTGATAGAGTATATCGTATCACGGGGTTTGGATGCACCGGCAAAGTTTGCACCAACTCTCAAGGTGATAAAGGGCAATGCACGGTACCGAAGAGGCTAGCAAAGGCGGAAAGGTGAGAGTGCGTATAATCCATGTACTCAACATTAGTCAAAAGAACTCGTATACTTATTGCAAAAATTTAGAATCCATCAAAAATTCAAGTACTACGCGCATGCTCCTAGGGGGATAGTTTGGTAGGAAAAGACCATCGCTCGTCCCCGACCGCCACTCGTAAGGATGCACAAGCCAGGTACACTTCATGTTTCAAATTTGTTACACAACTTTAACCATACGTGCATGCTACGGGACTTGCAAACTTCAACACAAGCATTTCTCAAATTCACAATCACCCACCTAGCATGACTTTGATATTATCACCTCCATATCTCAAAACAATTATCAAGCATCAAACTTATCTTAGTATTCAATTTACTCAAAAGAAAGTTTCACATATCTTGAACACTAAGTATATTAACATTAAGCAAACTACCATGCTATTAATGACTCTCAAAATAATCTAAGTGAAGCATGAGAGATCAGTAGTTTCTTTAAAACAAATCCACCACCGTGCTCTTAAAGGATATAAGTGAAGCACTAGAGCAAAAATTATCACGCTCAAAAGATATAAGTGAAGCACTATGAGCAAAACTATCAAGCTCAAAAGATATAAGTGAAGCACATAAAGTATTCTATCAAATTCCAATTCATGTATGGCTCTCTCAAAAGGTGTGTACACCAAGGATGATTTTGGTAAACTAACAAGCAAAGACGCAAATAATACAAGACACTCCAAGCAAAACACATATCATGTGGTGAATAGAAATATAGCTCCAAGTAAATTACCGATGGAAGTGGACGAAAGAGGGGATGCCTTCCGGGGCATCCCCAAGCTTTGACTTTTTGGTGTCCTTAGATTATCTTGGGGGTGCCATGGGCATCCCCAATCTTAGGCTCTTGCCACTCCTTGTTCCATAATCCATCAAAAGAATTCACCCAAAACTTGAAAACTTCACAACACAAAACTCAACAGAAATCTCGTGAGCTCCGTTAGAGAAAGGAAACAAAAGACTACTTCAAGGTACTGTAATTAACTCATTCTTTATTTATATTGGTGTTAACCCTACTATATTCCAACTTCTCTATGGATTATAAACTAATTTACTAACCATAGATTCATCAAAATAAGCAAACAACACACGCAAAACAGAATCTGTCAAAAACAGAACAGTCTGTAGCAATCTGTAACTAACGCAAACTTCTGGAACTCTAAAAATTCTACCAAAATAGGAAGTCCTGGACAATTTGTTTATTGAACAGCAGCAAAAATAATCAACGCAAAATCTCGTTCCTGTGATTTAACAACATTATATTCGTGCGTGCAAAGTTTCTGTTTTTCAGCAGAATCATATCAACTATCATCGTAGGTTATCCTATAGGTTCTACTTGGCACAAACACTAATTAAAAGATAAAACCACATCCAAACAGAGGCTAGATGGATTATTTATTCCTAAACAGAAGCAAAAACAAAAAACACAAAATAAAATTGGGTTGCCTCCCAACAAGCGCTATTGTTTAACGCCCCTAGCTAGGCATAAAATCAAGGATAGATCTAGGTATTGCCATCTTTGGTAGGCAATCCATAAGTGGCTCTCATGATAGATTCATATGGTAATTTTATTTTCTTTCTAGGGAAGTGTTCCATGCCCTTCTTTAAGGGAAATTGGAATCGAATATTCCCTTCCTTCATATCAATAATTGCACCAATCGTTCTAAGGAAAGGTCTACCAAGAATAATAGGACATGAAGGATTGCAATCTATATCAAGAACGATAAAATCTACGGGCACATAATTCCTATTTGCAACAATAAGAACATCATTAATTCTTCCCATAGGTTTTTTAATAGTGGAATACGTAAGATGCAAGTTTAAAGAGCAATCATCAAAATCACGGAAATCTAGCAAATCACACAAAGCTTTGGGAATAGTAGAGACACTAGCACCCAAATCACACAAAGCATGAAACTCATAATCTTTAATTTTAATTTTAATACTAGGTTCCCACTCATCATAGAGTTTTCTAGGGATAGAAACTTTCAACTCAAGTTTTTCTTCATAAGATTGCATCAAGGCATCAACAATATGTTCGGTAAAGGCCTTATTTTGACTATAAGCATGAGGAGAATCTAGCACGGATTGCAACAAGGAAATACAACCAATCAAAGAGCAACTTTCATAATTAAATTCCTTGAGATCCAAAATAGTGGATTTAGCAACATCTAGGTTTTTATTTCTTTCAATCCCACTTTCATCAATTTCATCATCAAGATCTAGAAACTCCGAATTCTTAAAACGCCTTCTAGGTAAGGGAAGATAATCTTCAGTTTCATCAAGATTCATATTGCAAAACAAAGATTTAATGGGGTACACATCAATAACTTTTAGATCTTCATCTTGATTTTCATAGGAATTGGAAGAACACGCTTTAATAAAGGCATCTTTGGAAGCATGCATCCTAGCGGTTCTTTCCTTGCACTCATCAATGGAAATTCTCATGGCTTTGAGAGACTCATTGATATCATGCTTAGGAGGAATAGATCTAAGCTTTAAAGAATCAATTTCAAGATAAATTCTATCAACGTTCCTAGCCAAATCATCAACTTTAAGCAATTTCTCTTCAAGCAAAGCATTAAAATTCTTTTGTGAATTCATAAACTCTTTAACACTACTCTCAAATTCAGAGGGCGTCTTATTAAAATTTCCATAAGATTTGTTGTAGGAATTTCCATAATTATTAGAAGGATTACTAGGATAGGGCCTAGGATTAAAATTCCCTCTATACGCGTTGTTTCCAAAACTATTCCTACCAACAAAATTCACATCCATAGATTCATTATTATTCTCAAGCAAGGTAGACAAAGGCATATCATTGGGATCAAGAGGAGTATTTTTAGGAGCAAACATCTTCATAAGTTCATCCATCTTTTCACTCAAAACATTGATTTCTTCTATAGCATGCACTTTTTTACTAGAAGATCTTTTGGTGTGCCATTAAGAATAATTAGCCATAATATTATCAAGCAATTTTGTAGCATCTCCTAACGTAATTTCCATAAACGTGCCTCCCGCGGCCGAATCTAAAAGATTTCTAGAAGCAAAATTTAATCCGGCATAAAATTTTTGTAAGATCATCCATAAATTCAAACCATGAGTAGGGCAATTGCGAAGCATCAATTTCATTCTTTCCCAAGATTGGGCAACATGCTCATGATCAAGTTGTTTAAAATTCATAATATAGTTCCTAAGAGTGATGATCTTAGCGGGAGGAAAATACTTAGAGATAAAAGCATCTTTGCACTTGTTCCAAGAATCAATACTATTTTTAGGCAAAGACGAAAACCAAACTTTAGCACGATCTCTAAGTGAAAACGGAAATAACTTCAATTTGACAATATTGTTATCCGTATCTTTCTTATTTTGCATATCACACAAATCAACAAAATTGTTTAGATGAGTAGCCACATCTTCACTAGGAAGGCCGGCGAATTGATATTTCATAACAAGATTCAGCAAAGCGGTATTGATTTCACAAGACTCATCATTATTAAGAGGAGCAATCGGAGTACTAAGGAAATCATTATTATTGGTATTCGAGAAATCACACAACTTGGTATTATCTTGCGATGTGGCAACAAGTAATCCAACACACAAGCAAACAGAAAGGCAAAGGCAAACGGGAAAGAGAGGATGAGATTGGGAAAGAGAGGGCGAATAAAACGGCAAGGGTGAAGTGGGGAAGAGGAAAACGAGAGGCAAATGGCAAATAATGTAATGCGAGAGATAGGGATTGCGATGGGTACTTGGTTTTGTTGACTTGCTTGCGTGAGCCTCCCCGGCAATGGCGCCAGAAATTCTTGTTGCTACCTCTTGAGCACTACGTTGGATTTCCCCGAAGAGGAGAGGATGATGCAGCAAAGTAGCGTAAGTATTTCCCTTAGTTTTTGAGAACCAAGGTATCAATCTAGTAGGATACCACGCACAAGTCCCTCGTACCTACACAAAACGATAGCTACTCGCAACTAACGCGATTAGGGGTTGTCAATCCCTTCACGGTTACTTACGAGGGTGAGATCTGATAGAGATGATAAATAATATTTTTGATATTTTTGATAGATAGATGCAAAGTAAAAAGTAAAAGGCAAAGTAAAAGGAAAGCAAGTAAATAAAGCGATAGAGATTGATATGATGAGAATAGACCCGGGGGCCATAGGTTTCACTAGTGGCTTCTCTCAAGAGCATAAGTATTCTACAGTGGGTGAACAAATTACTGTTGAGCAATTGACAGAATTGAGCATAGTTATGAGAATATCTAGGCAATGATCATGTATATAGGCATCACGTCCAAGACAAGTAGATCGAAACGATTCTGCATATACTACTATTACTCCACTCATCGACCGCTATCCAGCATGCATCAAGAGTATTAAGTTAAAAACGGAGTAACACCTTAAGCAAGATGGCATGATGTAGAGGGATAAATTCATGCAATATGATAAAAACCCCATCTTGTTATCCTCGATGGCAACAATACAATACGTGCCTTGCAACCCTTTCTGTCACTGGGTAAGGACACCGCAAGATTGAACCCAAAGCTAAGCACTTCTCCCATTGCAAGAACTACCAATCTAGTTAGCCAAACCAAAAAGGATAATTCGAAGAGACTTGCAAAGATAACTCAATCATACATAAAAGAATTCAGAGAAAAATCAAATATTTTCCATAGATAATACTGGATCATAAACCCACAATTCATCGGTCTCAACAAACACACCGCAAAAAGAAGATTACATCGAATAGATCTCCACGAGAGAGGGGGAGAACATTGTATTGAGATCCAAAAAGAGAGAAGAAGCCATCTAGCTACTAGCTATGGAACCGAAGGTCTGAAGTAAACTACTCACACTTCATCGGAGGGGCTACGGTGTTGATGTAGAAGCCCTCCATGGTGGATGCCCCCTCCGGCGGAGCTCTGGAACAGGCCCCAAGATGGGATCTCGTGGATACAAAAGGTTGCGGCAGTGGAATTAGGTTTTTGGCTCCTGTTCTGATCGTTTGGGGATACGTAGGTATATATTGGAGGAAGGAGTACGTCGGTGAAGCAACTTGGGGCCCACGAGGTAGGGGGCACGCCCAGGGGGGCGCCCTCCCCCCTCGTGACCACCTCTGGCACTTCTTGGAGTAGGGTCCAAGTCTCCTGGATCACGTTCGGTGAGAAAATCACGTCCCAGAAGGTTTCGTTCCGTTTGGACTCCGTTTGGTATTCCGTTTCTTCGAAAACTGAAATAGGCAAAAAACAGCAATTCTGGGTTGTGCCTCCGGTTAATAGGTTAGTCCCAAAAATAATATAAAAGTGGAAAGTAAAGCCTAATATAGTCCAAAATAGTAGATAAAGTAGCATGGAGCAATCAAAAATTATAGATACATTGGAGACGTATCAATCCCTTTGCGCCTGGGTGGCGGTCCAAAAACAAACAGGAAATCCTGGAATACCGAGGTACCTCAATCCACCCAGATGTGTATTAAAGTTGCGACCTTAAATAAACCATTAATTAACAATCTCACATCTGTCATGGATACACTCACCCAATCCACGTCTACTAGCATAGCATGGCAAAATAAGCAAACGTAGAAGTAACTCCCAAAGGTTTGATAATAAAACAGGTAATAGGTACTACCTCATCTACTTCCCAAAACCCACATATTAATCAGATCCTAATCATGCAATTGTTTGAGGATTGATCTAATGCAATAAAACTGGGTAGTAAAGAGGTATGATCAAAGTGTTACTTGCCTTGCTGATGATCCGCGAAACCTAGGGATTCGAAGTAGCAAGCGGCGCAATCCGGGTACTCTATCGCAAGCAAACAAACAAACAAGCATACAATAAGTACTCATCTAATGCACGGGTAAAACTCAAATAAGAGGTCTAACCAGAAAATTCAACTTAAGAACTCCGGTTTGCAAAAATAATCAAATCGAACGAAGAAACAAAACTCAAACGGCGAAAGAAACAAGCTTCGTTTACTAATCTGTATCTAAGTCAAATTTTTACAGAAGCAAAAACTTGTTTGAGTAGATTATTCGGAAAGAGGGTTTCGAGATGAAACTCTAGGCGCTTGAATCGCCTGATTCCGATAAACGAGCGAAAAGATAAACTAAAACGAAAATCGGATCAGAAATCGCGATCAGAAAAATCGCGGAATAAATCTGAGAAAAAGAAAAACGACGAACAAATTAACGAATGAACGTTCATTATCTGGATCTAAACAAAGAACGCGTTCGTTAAAACGAACGAATGAGCGAACGCTCGCTAACTAAATAAACCGAAAACAAACCGATCTAAATAAAAAAATCTAGGGTTTTCTTAAAAAAACCTGAGGTGGTTTTTTCTCAAAAAAAAGGCGTCGGCGGCGGCTCGGGCGGTACCTCCGGCGGGGCGGGGCGGCTCCGGCAGGGCTGGCGAGGGGCGGCG
>NC_041383.1:193160572-193168690 GCF_002162155.2 Triticum dicoccoides
GCGTCAGCGGCGGCGACACGAGGCGCGGCGGCGGCTCGGCTTGGGGTGGCGGTGGGCAGCGGCGGCGGCGACTCGGGGCTCCAAGGGAGGGCCCGGGGTGGTATTTAAAGGGGGGAGAGGGCGGCGGGGGCTCCGACTTGGGGAGGGGGTCGGGCGGCAGCGGCGTCTTGGACTCGATCTCCCGAGTCCGGTGGCAGCACGGGACGGGGAGGCGGTGGCACGGGCTGGCCGGCCTGGCTCGGCTGGGCTTCGGCCCAGTCAGGCGCGGGGAGTTTTTTTTAAAAAATAATTTCACCGAACAGAAAAAATCTAAAATAAATAAATAAAAATTTAAAAATACCAAAATAAATTTTCATCATCCAAATAAAATATTTAGAACAAGATGAACATTTTTTTGGTCCTAAAATGCATTTTTGAAAATCGTGCATTTTTTCCTAAATTCAAATAAAATAGCAAAAACACCAAAATAACTCTTATTTGATTTTTTATTAAATCCTCATTATTTCTTTATTTTGGGAAAGTCATTTTATTCCCTCTCTCTTATTTTTATGATTGAAATAATTGAAGATAGAATAAATAAAATCAAATGATCCTATTTTCAAAATTTGAGAAAACCCAAATATGAAAATAACGAAATCCCCAACTCTCTCCGTGGGTCCTTGAGTTGCGTAGAATTTCTAGGATCAAGGCAAAATGTATTAAAATATGATATGCAATAAAGGTCTATTTGTATAACATTCCAAATTGAAAATTTGGGATGTTACAAACCTACCCCCCTTAAGATGAATCTCACCCTCTAGATTCGGGTTGGCTAGAAAATAGGTGAGGGTGGTCCTTCAGCAAATCTTCCTCTCGCTCCCAGGTGGCTTCATCCTCGGTGTGGTGGCTCCACTGAACTTTACAAAACTTGATAACCTTGCTGCGGGTGACTCGGCTGGCATATTCAAGAATGTTAACTGGTTTCTCCTTGTAGGTCAAATCACTGTCCAACTGAATCGCCTCTAGTGGCACTGTATCTCTCAGCGGTATATCAGCCATCTCTGCGTGGCACTTCTTCAACTGGGAAACGTGGAACACATCGTGAACTCCTGACAATCCCTCAGGCAATTCCAACTTGTAGGCAACCTCTCCCATACGTTCCAAAACTTTGGATGGTCCCACAAAATGTTGCGCTAACTTTCCTTTAACACCGAAACGCTTGACTCCTCGAAGTGGAGATACACGAAGATAGACTCTATCTCCGACTTCATAAACTGTCTCCTTGCGTTTTGAATCTGCATAGCTTTTCTGCCTGGACTGGGCTACCTTGAGCCTGTCGCGAATCAACTTCACTTTCTGTTCAGACTCCTTAATCAAATCTGGTCCAAACAACTGACGGTCTCCAACTTCATCCCAAGACAACGGGGTTCTGCACCTCCTTCCGTATAATGCTTCGAAAGGGGCCATCTTCAAACTGGATTGATAACTGTTGTTGTAAGAGAACTCTGCATATGGCAAATTATCGTCCCAACTAGATCCATAATCTAGCGCACAAGCTCTCAGCATATCCTCCAAAATCTGATTGACTCTCTCGGTCTGTCCATCCATCTGCGGATGAAAAGCTGTACTAAACTCTAGCCTGGTACCCAAAGTTTCGTGCAACTGGTTCCAGAACTTTGATGTAAACTGGGTTCCTCTATCTGATACAATGCTCCTTGGAACTCCATGCAGACATATGATCCTGGTCATGTATATCTTGGCCAACTTAGCACTGGTGTAAGTGGTCTTCACTGGAATGAAATGAGCTACCTTCGTCAAACGATCGACTACAACCCAAATCGAGTCATAGCCTGAACGAGTCCTGGGCAACCCTGTGATAAAATCCATGCCTAGCTTATCCCACTTCCATTCGGGTATCGACAATGGTTGCAACAATCCTGCTGGCTTCTGATGCTCTTCCTTTACTCTCTGACATACATCACAAACTGCCACATACTCCACAATATCCTTCTTCATTCCGGTCCACCAGAAGGTCTCCTTTAAATCCAAGTACATCTTGGTATTACCTGGGTGAATTGAATACGGCGAATCATGGGCCTCTTGCAAAATCAACTTCCTGATCTCTGGGTCATTAGGCACATAAACACGGTCTTCAAACCATAAGGTATCGTGCTCATCCTCACGAAATCCCTTGGCTTTTCCTTTGCTCAACTTCTCCTTTATCTCAGCAATTTCCTTGTCGGTTTTCTGAGCTTCTCTGATCTTATCCATCAAAGTCGACTGAATTTCCAATGTTGCTATGTAGCCTCTCGGAACTATCTCCGAACATAGTTCGCAAAGGTCCTCGGCTAACTCCTTTGGCAATTCTGCGGTCATGAGTGTATTGACATGGCTCTTACGGCTCAACGCGTCGGCTACTACGTTAGCCTTTCCGGGGTGATACTGCACTCTCATATCATAATCCTTGATGAGCTCTAACCATCTCCTTTGCCTAAGATTCAACTCCTTCTGCGTGAAAATGTACTTCAAACTCTTGTGATCCGTGTACACCTCACAATGATTTCTGATAAGGAAATGTCTCCATGTCTTCAATGCATGCACTACGGCTGCTAACTCCAAATCGTGTGTGGCATAATTCAACTCATGGGGTTTAAGCTGTCGTGACGCATATGAGACAACTCTCCCCTCCTGCATACGCACTGCTCCAAGTCCTCGACGTGAAGCGTCGCAATACACCTCATAATCCTTGGTTTGATCTGGCAGAATCAACACTGGTGAGGTAACTAAACGTTCCTTCAATTCTTGGAAACTGGCCTCACATTCCTCAATCCAATTGAACTTGGTATCCTTCTTTAACAACTCTGTCATGGGCTTTGCAATCTTTGAAAAAATCTCAATGAATCTCCGGTAGTATCCTGCCAGTCCAAGAAAACTTCTGATCTCTCCAACTATCGTTGGTGCTACCCAATGTGTCATGGTGACAACCTTCGTGGGGTCTACTGCTATTCCTTCTTCGGATATAACATGTCCGAGGAATCCAACTTCCTTCAACCAAAACTCACATTTGCTGAACTTGGCGTATAACTAGTGTTCTCTGAGCTTCTCCAATACCAAACGCAAATGCTCCTTATGCTCCTCTTCGTTCTTTGAGTAGACCAAAATATCATCAATGAACACCACGACGAACTTATCTAGAAACTCCATAAATACTTCGTTCATCATGTTCATGAAATAGGCAAGCGCGTTACGTCAGACCAAATGACATAACGGTATACTCGTACAGCCGATGCCTGGTGGTAAAAGTCGTCTTAGGTATATCCTGCTCTCGAATCTTCAACTGATGGTATCCTGATCGCAAATCGATCTTGGAAAATACCTTTGCTCCTTGCAGTCGGTCAAACAGATCATTGATCATCGGCAGTGGGTACCTGTTCTTGATGGTTACTGCATTCAATCCTCGATAATCAACAACCATCCTTAATGATCCATCCTTCTTCTCGACTAGAAGTACTGGTGATCCCCAAGGTGAAGAACTTGGGCGAATGTAACCTTTATCTAGTAACTCCTTAATCTGACTTTTAATCTCCTCCAAATCTTTTGCTGGCATCCGGTATGGTCTCTTGGATATCGGCCCTGTGCCTGGCAAAAGTTCAATCAAAAACTCAATGTCTCTATCTGGTGGCATGCCTGGCAACTCTTCTGGAAATACATCAGGAAAATCCTTCACTACTGGTACTTCCTCCTACGCAACTCCTGATAAGGAATTTGCGTGCATCCTCTTTGGCTCATGTATGGATACATACTTGATCCTCTTCCCTTCTGGCATTGTAAGTAAAATTGTCTTACTGGCACATTCAATGTTCCCGCCATACTTCGATAACCAATCCATGCCTAATATCACATCCAATCCTTGTGATTCCAATACTATTAGGTCTGAGGGAAACACGTAGTTACCAATCCTTAATGGTAATCGATCACACCATAGCCTAGCCATATACTCTGTTCCAGGCGAGGTTACTAACATGGGTGTCTGGATGGGTTGGCAATTTATACTTATCCACAAATCCCCTTGATATGTATGAATGCGATGCACCAGTATCAAAAAGAACGAGTGCAGTAAATGACTTAACCAAAAACTTACCTATTACTGCATCGGGTTGGGTTCAACCTCCTCCACACTAACGTGGTTCATATGTCCTCTGTTGAAAGGGTTTGGCTTCTTCCCAGAGCTTCCATTGCCATTTCCATTCTGGCCTTCAGGACATCCATTGGCATAATGTCTGGTCTTCTGGCATTTAAAGCAGGTGACTTGACTCAGATCTCTCTTGGCTGGTGTTGAGGGGTTGGTATGGTTCTGGCCATTACTTCCTCCATTCCCGTTACCATTCTTGGAACCATTATGATTGTGCGAGCTACCACCTCCATGGGTATGCTGAAACTGTCCTCCCGACTTCGGGGTAAAACGTGGCTTCTGCTGAGCTCCAGAATTGAACTTCCCTTGTCCATACTTCCTCTTGCGGTTTTCAATCTGCTGCTGCTTCCCTTCAATCATAAGAGCACGGTCTACCAACTCCTGGTAGTTGTTGAAACTTGCTACCATCAACTGCATGCTCAGCTCATCATTCAGTCCTTCCAGAAACTTCTCTTGCTTAGCTGCATCTATAGCAACGTCATCTGGGGCGTAACGTGCTAGCTTACTGAAATCATCCATATATTGGCCAACTGTACGTCCTCCCTGGCGTAAGTTGCGAAACTCACGCTTCTTCATGGCCATAGCTCCTGCTGAAACATGAGCGGTATGGAAAGCCTGCTGAAACTGATCCCATGTGACAGTGTCTACTGGATAAGTGGCTGTGAAATTCTCCCACCATGATGTTGCGGGTCCCTCAAGCTGATGTGCGGCAAATCACACCTTCTCCGCATCTGTGCAGCCTGCAGTGGTCAACTCGCTGGCTGTCTTGCAAAGCCAATCATCTGCAACAATTGGCTCGGTGCTACTGGAAAACACCGGCGGATTCAGCCTAAGTAAACGAGTTAAGTGATTAACAGGTGGTGGTGGTGGTGGGTTGTTGTTGTTGTTTTTCCCCTGATTCTGATTCTGAACTAGTATCTGCATCAATGCATTCTGCTGCTGGATCAATTGGGTGAGCTCCGGTGGAAAAGCAAATCCATTGTCATGTCTCGGAGGCATCTGAGGGTTTAGAAAAGATGAGAATACAGAATAAAATGAGGTCTAGAGGGAAAACACTACCCATATGCACATGAGACAAATTTCAATCAAAACACTTCATTCAAACAAGCAAGGGCATACAACGGTCTATCTATCGTTACAAAAGTGCTCGAACTATACTAAATACATGGAGGGAAAACTACTACTGTTATGGTGGTCTACTAGAAAAACTGCTCCGATGAAGACTCCATGATATCTGCTCCAGCTTCATCTACATAGTCATCATCACTATCATCCGGGTCCGAGTCAGTGTCGTCGATGATTATGTAGTTCTCGGGACAAGTGCAATCTTCATCTTCTCCAGTTGCTGGAAATCCCATGAACACTCTTAGCTTCTTCTTCAGATCTTCATTCTTCTCGACTAGCGTTGCTATTTCCTCCTCATATCCATCGTGTGTCGACTTGAGTTCTTTCTCCAGTTCCGTGATCTCGGTCATGGCCTTCTTCAGATCCATCATGCATGCACACATCTGGTTCTCCTGGCGTTGAATGTGCTGGTTTAACTCCTGGATGAAAGCTGCAATTGATCTGTCCTTCCTGGTGCTGATCATCACCCATTGCTCATCTCGGCGCCCACAAATGTGATAGGTAGTATCCTTAAGCTCGTTGTGGTAAATTTCTCCAATACGTCCCATGGTAATGCGGGCTGTCATGCTCTTTCCTAGGCTCCAGGTTGGTGCATCAAAGGAAAACTCTATGGGCTCAGTGACGGGCATGAACGTCCTTCCTGGAACTTGAACTCGAATCATCCAGCGCTCTTCTTCCGGTGAAGTGGCGTTGTAGGTTCCGGTGAAGCTTGGTACTCCGATCTTCAGGTACTTGGTAACTTCCTTCAGGTGTCGTCCAAAGGGTGTATCTTCATCCAGTTGCATGAACTTGTTCCTTGCATCCGCCATCCTAAAAGAGTAGAAAAGATGAGGAGTTAGAAATGAGAAGAGAGAGTAGTGATCTAGGGCTTTTGCTTAGTGGTCGTGTCCTACAGTCAGCGTGGGCTCTCTTACCATCTTGTAGCGACCAGATCTCAAATGGTCTGATCTCTGTGCATCAGTGTCATCCCTGGATCAGTAATGCTAACACACACAGTACTTGAAGGATTTATAACAGAGTAGCAATCACACACTTATTACATCGAATGTCTCCAAAGAGAACTTATTACAATAAATATGGCTTAAGGCCATCTAATGACGATAACAGCGAAAGGCTTGGAAGATAAGTGAGTCCATCAACTCCAACGGCACCACTGAGTATAGAACCACGATCCTAAGGCATCTTACTCGTCGTCTGAAAAGTCTGCAACATGAACGTTGCAGCCCGAAAACGGGTCAGCACGTGGAATATGTTGGCAAAGTAACACATAGAGAGTAATGAAAGAATAAAGCTATACTACATGCATATATGGCTGGTGGAAAGCTCTATGGTTACAGTTTTGCATAAAGCCATTTTTCCCTACAACAAAGGAATAAATTTATTTAACTATCATGGTGGTTGTTAAACATTGAGAATGGTTGACAGCATTCTCAATCCCAATTAAGTAAATTCATCATTAAACAAACCCAACAATATTAATTAGAGTAACGTGATGAGACTAACATGATAATCCAAGTATTAGATACTCAAAACGTCCATGACCGGGGACACGGCTAATCATGATTAGTTTATACACTCTGCAGAGGTTGCGCACTTTTCCCCACATGACTCGATCTCCTCCGTTGGGATTCTCGCACTACATGGTGTTTGAGAAACGGATGACCAAGACATAGTCTTTCAGAAGCGCTAGCACCTTACGATGGGTAGACCGTACCAACCTACATCCCCTACATCTGCTAGTCTACCACTGTAAGAGTTCGCACGACTTAGTCAACTATGCTAGAGCCCATAATAGCATGTGGCTGCACACGGAAGTTTCTAGCATGAATAATATTATGATCCCTTTGGGCCTAGGTGGCAGTCCAAAAACAAACAGGCAATCCTGGAATACCCAGGTACCTCAATCCACCCAGATGTGTATTAAAGTTGCCACCTTAAATAAACCATTAATTAACAATCTCACATCTGTCATGGATACACTCACCCAATCCACGTCTACTAGCATAGCATGGCAAAATAAGCAAACGTAGAAGTAACTCCCAAAGGTTTGATAATAAAACAGGTAATAGGTACTACCTCATCTACTACCCAAAACCCACATATTAATCAGATCCTAATCATGCAATTGTTTGAGGATTGATCTAATGCAATAAAACTGGGTAGTAAAGAGGTATGATCAAAGAGTGACTTGCCTTGCTGATGATTCGCGAAACCTAGGGATTCGAAGTAGCAAGCGGCGCAATCCGGGTACTATATCGCAAGAAACAAACAAACAAGCATACAATAAGTACTCATCTAATGCACGGGTAAAACTCAAATAAGAGGTCTAACCAGAAAATTCAACTTAAGAAATCCGGTTTGCAAAAAGAATCAAATCGAATGAAGAAACAAAACTCAAACGGCGAAAGAAATAAGCTTCGTTTACTAATCTGGATCTAAGTAAAATTTTACAGAAGCAAAAACTTGTTTGAGTAGATTATTCAGGAAGAGGGTTTCGAGACGAAACTCTAGGCGCTTGAATCGCCTGATTCCGATAAACGAGCGAAAGGATAAACTAAAACGAAAATCGGATCAGAAATCTCGATCAGAAAAATCGCGGAATAAATCCGATAACAAGAAAAACGACGAACAGATTAATGAACGAACGTTCATTATCTAGATCTAAACGAAGAACACGTTCGTTAAGATGAACGAACGAGCAAACGCTCGCTAACTAAATAAACCGAAAAAACTGATCTTAATAATTTTTTAGGGTTTTCTTAAAAAAACCGAGGTGGTTTTTTCTAAAAAAAAAATGGCGTCGGCGGCGGCTCGGGCGGTAC
>NC_041383.1:193168878-193187764 GCF_002162155.2 Triticum dicoccoides
GGCTCGGGGCGACGGTGGGCAGCGGCGGCGGCGACTCGGGGCTCCAGGGGGGCCCCGGGTGGTATTTAAAGGGGGGAGGGCGGTGGCGGCTCCGACTTGGGGAGGGGGGCGGGCGGCAGCGGCTCAGACTCTCCCGAGTCCGACGGCGGCACGGGACGGGGAGGCGGTGGCGCGGGCTGGCCGGCCTGGCTCGGCTGGGCTTCGGCCCAGTCGGGCGCGGGGAGTTTTTTTTTAAATAATTTCGTCGAACAGGAAAAAAAAATCTAAAATAAATAAATAAAAATCTAAAAATACCAAAATAAATTTTCATCGTCCAAATAAAATATTTAGAACAAGATGAACATTTTTTTGTCCTAAAATGCATTTTTGAAAATCGTGCATTTTTTCCTAAATTCAAATAAAATAGCAAAAACACCAAAATAACTCTTATTTGATTTTTTTTATTAAATCCTCATTATTTCTTTATTTTGGGAAAGTCATTTTATTCCCTCTCTCTTATTTTTATGATTGAAATAGTTGAAGATAGAATAAATAAAATCAAATGATCCTATTTTCAAAATTTGAGAAAACCCAAATATGAAAATAACGAAATCCCCAACTCTCTCCGTGGGTCCTTGAGTTGCGTAGAATTTCTAGGCTCAAGGCAAAATGCATTAAAATATGATATGCAATAATGATCTATTTGTATAACATTCCAAATTGAAAATTTGGGATGTTACAGAACCTACACTGGACCCTTATCATGCATCATCTTTCTAGTGGGATTCGGAGATGACCAACCAGTGGTATCCTGATTACACCTCTCAGTACACTGGGGAGAGTAGCGGCGGTCCTTGGTATTAGACCAACTTAGGCCAAAAGCCTAAGCTTGGGGCAGTACGTATTTCTCACCGACTTTACATTCATGTTCACACACTAGTCGTCGGTGCTCATACTCTTTCATTGTATTATCCATGTTAGTTTAATTTTCTTCTTCTCGCTTTCTTCTTGTGTGTTTGATAAACCTTAAGAAAAAACCAAAAAAATTAGTTAGTTTAATTTCCATGCTTGTAGTAGAAATTAAAATGAAAACCCAAAAAGATTTCTAGTTCTTCTTCTTACTTGTTGGGAGCTTTCCCGTGTAAATAGTTTTATTTTCTTTTCTTTCCTTTGGGGGTCGAGAAGACCATATTGAAAATGTTTAGTGGCTCTCATATGCATGATTGTTTATTTAATTTAGAGCCCATATTACCCTGTCTTCTCTCTTGAGTTGAATGCTTGCAGATTCCAGCTTAGTCCAATGCACGTGCACTATTATTATTATACACATCATTCGGTCATGCAAGTGAAAGGCAATAATAACGATATATGATGGACTTATTGAGATGAGAAAAGCTGGTATGAACTCGACCTCTCTTGTTTTTGTAAATATGATGAGTTCATCGTTTCTGATTCAGCTTATTATGAGGTAAACATATTTGCAATGACATTTAGAGATTATAGTTGCTTGTGCCATGCTTGATTAGCTATGAGTTATAATGATTTACCTTGCGTGCCAACATGCTATTAGAATGATTATGATGTGGTATGATGGGATGGTATCCTCCTTTGAATGAATTGAGTGACTCGACTTGGCACATGTTCACGCATGTAGTTGAAACAAATCAACATAGCCTTCATGATATTTATGTTCATGGTGGATTATATCCTAATCATGCTTGTACTCGGTGTGAATTAATTTTATTGCATGTTTATGACTGTTGTCGCTCTCTCAGTTGGTCGCTTCCTAGTCTTTTGCTAGCCTTCACCTGTACTAAGCGGGAATACTGCTTGTGCATCCAAACTCCATAAACCCCAAAGTTGTTCCATATGAGTTCACCATACCTTCCTATATGCGGCATTTACCTGCTGTTCCAAGTAAATTTGTATGTGCCAAACTCCAAACCTTCAAATGAAATTCTGTTTTGTATGCTCGAGCAGCTCATGTTACAACTAGGGCTGCCTATATCTTCCATGCTAGGTGGGTTATTCTCAAGAGGAGTGGACTCTGCTCCTCATTCATGAGAAAGGGCCGGTAACCGGGATGCCTAGTCCCATGATCCAAAAAGATTTAAGCAAATCAATATAATTAAACAAAACTCCCCCAGGGCTGTTGTTAGTTGGAGGCACTCGTTGTTTCGAGCAAGCCATGGATTGATGCTTGTTGGTGGTTGGGGGAGTATAAACCTTTACCATTCTGTTTGGGAACTGCATATAATGCATGTAGTATGGAAGATACAACCATCTCATAGTTGTTGCGTTGACAGTGAAAGTATGCCGCTCAAAATGTTATTCAATCTCTATTTCAAAATCGAGCTTTAGAACCTCTACAAATCTCTGCTTCCCTCTGCGAAGGGCATATCTATTTACCTTTATGTTGAGTCATCACCCTTCTTATTAAAAGCACCCACTAGAGAGCACACTGTCATTTGCATTCATTACTATTGGTTTATATTGGGTATGACTTGACTGGATCTCTTTTACCATGAATTACAATGTTTAATCAGTCCTTGATCTTTAAAGGTGCTCTGCATTTATGTTTTGCGGTCTCAGAAAGAGCTAGCGAGATACCATTTTTTTATATCATGTTATGATTGTTTTGAGAAAGTGTTGTCATTCGAGTTTTATTATTATGGCTCGCTAGCTGATTATGCTATTGATATGAGTAATTGTGAGACCTAAGTGTTATTATGAGTATGGTTAGTTCATAATATTTGCTGAAACCTGAATGATGGCTTTGCATGTTTACAACAACAAGAGCAAACAGAGTTTGTAAAAGTTTTTCTTTATCACTTTCAGTTTATTAACTGAATTGCTTGAGGACAAGCAAAGGTTTAAGCTTGGGGGAGTTGATACGTCTCCAATGTATCTACTTTTCCAAACACTTTTGCCCTTGTTTTGGACTCTAACTTGCATGATTTGAATGAAACTAACCCAGACTGACGCTGTTTTCAGCAGAACTGCCATGATGTTGTTTTATGTGTAGAAAAGAAAAGTTCTCGGAATGTCCTGAAAATCCACGGAGGCGCTTTTTGGAAAATATAAAAAATACTAGCGAAAGAATCAAGACCAGGGGGCCCACACCCTGTCCACGAGGGTGGGGGGCGCGGCCCCTGTCTCGTGGAGCCCCTGGACCTCCACTGACCTCAACTCCAACTCCATATATTCGCGTTCAGGGGGAAAATCAGAGAGAAAAGTTTCATTGCGTTTTACGATACGGACCGCCGCCAAGCCCTAATCTCTCTTGGGAGGGCTGATCTGGAGTCCGTTCGGGGCTCCAGAGAGGGGGATTCGTCGCTGTCGTCATCATCAACCATCCTCCATCACCAATTTCATGATGCTCACCACCGTGCGTGAGTAATTCCATCTTAGGCTTGCTGGACGGTGATGGGTTGGATGAGATTTACCATGTAATCAAGTTAGTTTTGTAAGGGTTTGATCCCTAGTATCCACTATGTTCTGAGATTGATGTTGCTATGACTTTGCTATGCTTAATGCTTGTCACTAGGGCCCGAGTGCCATGATTTCAGATCTGAACCTATTATGCTTTCATGAATATATGTGTGTTCTTGATCCTATCTTGCAAGTCTATAGTCACCTATTATGTGTTATGATCCGACAACCCCGAAGTGACAATAATCGGGATACTTCTCGGTGATGACCGTAGTTTGAGGAGTTCATGTATTCACTATGTGTTAATGTTTTATTTCGGTTCTCTATTAAAAGGAGGCCTTAATATCCCTTAGTTTCCACTAGGACCCCACTGCCACGGGAGGGTAGGACAAAAGATGTCATGCAAGTTCTTTTCCATAAGCACGCATGATTATTTACAGAATACATGCCTACATTACATTGATGAATTGGAGCTAGTTCTATGTCACCCTATGTTATAACTATTACATGAGGAATCGCATCCGGCATAATTATCCGTTACTGATCCATTGCCTACGAGCTTTTCACATATTGTTCTTCGCTTATTTACTTTTCCGTTGCTATTGTTACAATCACTACAAAACCCAAAAACTTTACTTTTGCTACCATTACCTTTATTATCATATTACTTTGCTACTAAATACTTTGCTGCAGATACTAAGTTATCCAGGTGTGGTTGAATTGAAAACTCAACTGCTAATACTCAAGAATATTCTTTGGCTTCCCTTGTGTCGAATCAATAAATTTGGGTTGAATACTTTACCGTCGAAAGCTGTTGCGATCCCCTACACTTGTGGGTTATCACCCCCTAGCTCCTTTATATACGGGGGCGGGGGGCACCCCAAGACACACAATTTGATCATAGATCTTTAGCCGTGTGCGGTGCCCCCCTCCACCATAATCCACCTTGGTCATATCGTAGCGGTGCTTAGGCGAAGCCCTGCGTTGATAGCTTCAACACCATCATCATGCTATCGTGCTGACGGAACTCTCCCTCGAAGCTCTACTAGATCGTGAGTTCGTGGGACGTCACCGAGCTGAACGTGTGTAGATCGCGGAGGTGTTGTACGTTCGGTACTTGGATCGGTCGATCGTGAATACGTACGACTACATCAACCGCGTTGTCATAACGCTTCCGCTTACGGTCTACGAGGGTACATGGACGACACTCTCCCCTCTCGTTGCTATGCATCACCATGATCTTACGTGTGCGTAGGATTTTTTTTTGAAATTACTATGTTGCCCAACAGTGGTATCAGAGCCAGGTTTATGCGTAGATGTTATATGCACGAGTAGAACACAAGTGAGTTGTGGGCGATACAAGTCATACTGCTTACCAGCATGTCATACTTTGGTTCAGCGGTATTGTTGGATGAAGCGGCCCGGACCGACATTACGCGTACGCTTACGCGAGACTGGTTCTACCGACGTGCTTTACACACAGGTGGCTGGCAGGTGTCAGTTTCTCCAACTTTAGTTGAACCGAGTGTGGCTACGCCCGGTCCTTGAGAAGGTTAAAACAACACTAACTTGACGAAATATCGTTGTGGTTTTGATGCGTAGGTAAGAACGGTTCTTGCTCAACCCATAGCAGCCACGTAAAACTTGCAGCAACAAAGTAGAGGACGTCTAACTTGTTTTTGCAGGGCATGTTGTGATGTGATATGATCAAGACATGATGCTAAATGTTATTGTATGAGATGATCATGTTTTGTAACAGAGTTATCGGCAACTGGCAGGATCCATATGGTTATCGCTTTATTGTATGCAATGCAATCCCTCTGTAATTGCTTTACTTTATCACTAAGCGGTAGCGATAGTCGTAGAAGCAATAGTTGGCGAGACGACAACGATGCTACGATGGAGATCAAGGTGTCACGCCGGTGATGATGGTGATCATGACGATGCTTTCGAGATGGAGATCAAAGGCACAAGATGATGATGGCCATATCATATCAGTAATATTGATTGCATGTGATGTTTATCTTTTATGCATCTTATTTTGCTTGATTGACGGTAGCATTATAAGATGATCTCTCACTAAATTTCAAGGTATAAGTGTTCTCCCTGAGTATGCATCGTTGCGAAAGTTCTTCGTGCCGAGACACCACGTGATGATCGGGTGTGATAAGCTCTACGTTCAAATACAATGGGTGTAAGACAGTTTTGCACACGCAGAATACTCAGGTTAAACTTGACGAGCCTAGCATATGCAAATATGGCCTCGGAACACTGAGACCGAAAGGTCGAGCGTGAATCATATAGTAGAATGATCAACATAGTGATGTTCACCATTGAAAACTACTCCATCTCACGTGATGATCGGACATGGTTTAGTTGATTTGGATCACGTGATCACTTAGATGGTTAGAGAGATGTCTATCTAAGTGGGAGTTCTTAAGTAATATGATTAATTGAATTTTAATTTATCATGAACTTAGTACATGATAGTATTTTGCTTGTCTATGTTGTTGTAGATAAATGTCCCGTGATGTTGTTCCATTGAATTTTAATGTGTTCCTTGAGAAAGCAAAGTTGAAAGATGACGGTAGAAATTACACGGTCTGGGTCTGTAACTTGAGGATTATCCTCATTGCTGCACAGAAGAATTACGTCCTGGAAGCACCGCTGGGTGCCACGCCTGCTGCAGATGCAACTCCAGACGTTGTGAATGTCTGGCAGAGCAAAGCTGATGACTACTCGATAGTTTAGTGTGCCATGCTTTACGGCTTAGAACCGGGACTTCAACGACGTTTTGTACGTCATGGAGCATATGAGATGTTCCGGGAGTTGAAGTTAATATTTCAAGCAAATGCCCTGATTGAGAGATATGAAGTCTCCAATAAGTTCTATAGCTGCAAGATGGAGGAGAATAGTTCTGTCAGTGAATATATACTCAAAATGTCTGGGTATAATAATCACTTGATTCAATTGGGAGTTAATCTTCCTGATGATAGTGTCATTGACAGAATTCTTCAATCACTGCCACCAAGCTACATGAGCTTCGTGATGAACTATAATATGCAAGGGATGGAAAAGACTATTCCTGAGCTCTTCGCGATGCTAAAGGCTGCGAAGGTAGAAATCAAGAAGGAGCATCAAGTGTCGATGGTCAACAAGACCACCAGTTTCAAGAAAAAGGGTAAAGGGAAGAAGAAGGGGAACTTCAAGAAGAACGACAAACAAGTTGCCGCTCAGGAGAAGAAACCCAAGTCTGGACATAAACCTGAGACTGAGTGCTTCTACTACAAACAAACTGGTCACTGGAAGCGGAACTGCCCCAAGTATTTGGCGGATAAGAAGGATGGCAAGGTGAACAAAGGTATATGTGATATACATGTTACTGATGTGTACCTTACTAATGTTCGCTGTAGTACCTGGGTATTTGATACTGATTCTGTTGCTAATATTTGCAACTCGAAACATGGACTACATATTAAGCGAAGATTGGCTAAGGACGAGGTGACGATGCGCGTGGGAAATGGTTCCAAAGTTGATGTGATCGCGGTCGGCACGCTACCTCTACATCTACCTTCGGGATTAGCTTTAGACCTGAACAATTGGTATTTGGTGCCAACGTGAGCATGAACATTATATCTGGATCTTGTTTGATGCGAGACGGTTATTCATTTAAATCAGAGAATAATGGTTGTTCTATTTATATGAGTAATATCTTTTATGGTCATGCACCCTTGAAGAGTGGTCTATTTATATTAAATCTCGATAGTAGTGATACACATATTCATAATATTGAAACCAAAAGATGCAGAGTTCATAATAATAGTGCAATTTATTTGTGGCATTGCCGTTTAGGTCATATTGGTGTAAAGCGCATGAAGAAACTCCATACTGATGGACTTTTGGAATCACTTGATTATGAATCACTTGGTACTTGTGAACCATGCCTCATGGGCAAGATGACTAAAACGCCATTCTCCGGAACAACGGAGCGAGCAACAGATTTGTTGGAGATCATACATACTGATGTATGTGGTCCAATGAATGTTGAGGCTTGCGGCGGGTATCGTTATTTTATCACCTTCACAGATGATTTGAACAGATATGGGTATATCTACTTAATGAAACATAAGTCTGAAACATTTGAAAAGTTCAAAGAATTTCAGAGTGAAGTGGAAAATCTTCGTAACAAGAAAATAAAGTTTCTACGATCTAATCATGGAGGATAATATTTGAATTACGAGTTTGGTCTTCATTTGAAACAATGCGGAATAGTTTCGCAACTCACGCCACCCGGAACACCATAGCGTAATGGTGTGTCCGAACGTCGTAATCGTACTTTACTAGATATGGTGCGATCTATGATGTCTCTTACTGATTTACGCTATCGTTTTGGGGTTATGCTTTAGAGACGGCTGCATTCACATTAAATAGGGCACCATCGAAATATGTTGAGACGACGCCTTATGAACTGTGGTTTGGCAAGAAACCAAAGTTGTCATTTCTTAAAGTTTGGGGCTGCGATGCTTATGTGAAAAAGCTTCAACCTGATAAGCTCGAACCCAAATCGGAGAAATGTGTCTTCATAGGATACCCAAAGGAGACTGTTAGGTACACCTTCTATCACAGATCCGAAGGCAAGACATTTGTTACTAAATTTGGATCCTTTCTAGAGAAGGAGTTTCTCTCGAAAGAAGTGAGTGGGAGGAATGTAGAACTTGATGAGGTAACTGTACCTGCTCCCTTATTGGAAAGTGGTTCATCATAGAAACCGGTTCCTGTGACACCTACACCAATTAGTGAGGAAGCTAATAATGTTGATCATGAGACTTCAGATCAAGTTACTACTGAACCTCATAGATCAACCAGAGTAAGATCCGCACCAGAGTGGTACGGTAATCCTATTCTGGAAGTCATGTTACTTGACCATGGTGAACCTACGAACTATGAAGAAGCGATGGTGAGCCCAGATTCCGCAAAATGGCTTGAGGCCATGAAATCTGAGATGGGATCCATGTATGAGAACAAAGTGTGGACTTTGATTGACTTGCCCAATGATTGTCAAGCCATAGATAATAAATGGATTTTCAAGAAGAAGACGGACGCTGACGGTAATGTTACTATCTACAAAGCTTGACTTGTTGCAAAAGGTTTTCGACAAGTTCAAGGGGTTGACTACGATGAGACTTTCCCACTCGTAACAATGCTTAAGTCTGTCTGAATCATGCTAGCAATTGCCGCATTTTATGATTATGAAATTTCGCAAATGGATGTCAAAACTGCATTCCTAAATGGATTTCTGGAAGAAGAGTTATATATGATGCAACCAGAAGGTTTTGTCAATCCGAAAGGTGCTAACAAAGTGTGCAAGCTCTAGCGATCCATTTATGGACTGGTGCAAGCTCTCGGAGTTGGAATAAATGTTTTGATAGTGTGATCAAAGCATATGGTTTTATACATACTTTTGGAGAAGCCTGTATTTACAAGAAAGTGAGTGGGAGCTCTGTAGCATTTCTAATACTATATGTGGATGACATATTGTTGATTGGAAATGATATAGAATTTCTAGATATTATAAAGGGATACTTGAATATGAGTTTTTTAATGAAAGACCTCGGTGAAGCTGCTTACATATTGGGCATCAAGATCTATAGAGATAGATCAAGACGCTTAATTGGACTTTCACAAAGCACATACCTTGACAAAGTTTTGAAAAAGTTCAAAATGTATCAAGCAAAGAAAGGGTTATTGCCTGTGTTACAAGGTGTGAAGTTGAGTCAGACTCAATGCCCGACCACTGCAGAAGATAGAGAGAAAATGAAAAATGTTCCCTATGCTTCAGCCATAGGCTCTATCATGTATGCAATGTTGTGTACTAGACCTGATGTGTGCCTTGCTATTAGTTTAGCAGGGAGGTACCAAAGTAATCCAGGAGTGGATCACTGGACAACGGTCAAGAACATCCAGAAATACCTGAAAAGGACTAAGGATATGTTTCTTGTTTATGGAGGTGACAAAGAGCTCGTCGTAAATGGTTACGTCGATGCAAGCTTTGACACTGCTCCGGATGATTCTAAATCGCAAACTGGATACGTGTTTATATTGAACGGTGGAGCTGTCAGTTGGTGCAGTTCTAAACAAAGCGTCGTGGCGGGATCTACGTGTGAAGCGGAGTACATACACTACAAAAAAATACACTTCCGTGATGATACGTGTTTGTCACAGTAGGTCGCGTTTTCTGTCATGCATGTACATCCATGACAATTTTATGACAGAATCAAGATAATCATACATGTGCTGTCGTAGAAGTGTTCCATGACATTACCAAAATTATCATCACGGAAGTGTCCACTTCCATGATGATAAATCGCGCGTCACAGAAGTGCTTTCGTCAAGGGTGACCAACACGTGGCATCCACCATAACGGAATGCTGATAAGCTATCGAGTCTGGTTTTGGATCTGATAACCCGTTAATAGCCCGGACCAATGGGGATTTTCCACATGTAAAATCATCATTGCCCGTAGGAAACACGTGTTGCCTCACTGTTGGGACAGATGTCATCCACTCATTGGACAGGAGGCGCCTATGATAGGTCGACACGTGGCACGGCCCAACAGAGGCCCATTCTGGTGAAAAAGGCCGGCCCAGTAAAAATTAGCATACCGGCCCATATAAGGCCTACTTGTGTCAGGTCCATTTAAGCCCACGGCCCATAAAAGATGTGCCAATTCGGCCCGTCAACGGCCCGTTAAAGATTTGACACCATTGGAGCCCATCATCAGTTCGAGCCCATTAACAACCCGCTATATATTTGGGATCAATATCGGTCCGATGAGATTTCGGCTTGTTAACGGCCCATTCAATGGATGGGCCAATTTTCAGGATGTACATCTTTCGGCCTTTTAGCGACCCATTTAAATGTTGGGCTAACTTCCGGCCCGGTGTGTCTTTTAGCCTGTTGACGGCCCATAAATCTGATGGGCCATTTATAGTCGGGCCTGAGTTTCGGCCTTTTAGCGGCCCATTTAAGTGTTGGGCCAATTTCCGGCCCTGTGTCACTTTCAGCCTGTTGACGACCCATAAATCAGTTGGGCCATTTGTAGTTGGACCTGAGTTTTGGCCTTTTAGCAACCCATTTAAGTGTTGGTCCAATTTCCGGCCCTGTATGCCTTTCGGCCTGTTAACGAACCATAAATGAGTTGGACCATTTGTAGTCGGACCTTAGTTTTGGCCTTTTAACAGCCCATGCCCTTCATGGTCCAATACCAGCCTGGTTTCTCTTTCGGCCTGCTAAAGGCCCACAACACAATTGGGCCATTTACAATACGACCTGACTTTCAGCCTCTTAGCGGCACATGCTCTTCATGGTCCAGTACAAGCCTGCTGTCTCTTTCGGCCTGCTAAAGGCGTACAGTGTAGTTGAGCCATATGTAGCCCAAACTTAGTAACGGCCTGTTAACGGCCCGTGAAATAAATTGGGCCCACCTATTGCCCGCTTCGATGTCGGCCTGTTAACGACCCGGGAGGTAAGAGGGCCGACCATTAACTTTCGTCCTAGTAACGGCCCATTAACTTAATGGGCGCACTAAAGTTCGTACATGTCTTTAGGACAAATTAGATAATTTGAGCCCATTACGATGAGCAATTATGCACAGGACCAAAACCAATCAAGCAAAGGTACGACATACAGGGAATAACGTTGCACATCCAGCATATATTACAGGAAATTACATCCACTGGGCAATCAAAGATTGATGCCAGTGCAAATAAATGAGCAGAACCTAACCATCTACAACGTCACAATCTGCAACCTCAGCACATATGACACCCATAAGCATGTGGGCAAGTTATTGCTGCTTTGCTACACTGTCTCTGAAAACATTGATCAGTTGTTGTGTCGCACGACTCCGCACCTCTGATTCATCCACCATTTCCATCATTGCTTCAGCCATTAATTGGTTCACAAACATACATTTATTCCGTTGCATTCGAGACAGAGGATACTGAACAGATTCAGATGGCGATTTTGGCAGGCTTGTATTATTGATAGTGGAGAGTGTCTCAACCACTGCATCATAACATAAATTAGGACGGGAACCAAACAGATTAATCATGAGTTATTGCCATATTACCTGGCCTAGATTTACTGGAAAGAAACAATGGGGTTGCCTTGTTGTTTTCAGAGTTTGTCTTCTTATCTTTAACACACTAGCATTGCTATCATTGGCCAAGTCAGATAATAGGAAAGCAACATTGACACAACGAACGTTTGGGCAACTAGCCTACACCAAATTAAAAAATAGTATAACACAGCTAGTTAGGAGCTTCCACAACGATTTGACTGTCTCAGCCGTCGGATCCTTGAACCTACAATCCAGATCAACTCTGGTCATCCCAGGTCGCTCACACCCTGCATGCACCATCTCGCGGGCCGCCGCTCTGTAGAATGAGCTGGCTTTTCTCTCCGCAATCGGGCCGTCAAAGGCCCATGTCTTTCTTTTGGACGCTAACAGCCCATGTCGTACACACTTTCCTCCCTAAGAACAAAGTCTTTCTGTCTCTCAAGAAAAAAACGGAACATCGTATCTTCCTTCCGCGCCGCCGTTCCTTCCTCCTCAATGCGCCGGCGTTCCTTCGTCACCGACTGCCTCCACATCGGTGCGTCCGGCCACCCTGTACTCTTCCTTCGTAGCCCTTCGTTGTTGATGGCGGTTTCAGCGGCTGCCCGTGCCGTCGGCGTCCATCTCCGGCTGTCCTGCTCCATGCCTTGTAGTTGTACCACGCGTCCTTTCCCATCCTGTAACTGAAAAGCTGAAACTGCCGCTTAAAATTCCACTGTCTACCTTACGTGATAATGGTAATGATGGTAATTAACTTCACGGGTGATAATGGTGACTAATTTGAACTAATGGTGCGTTACCACAATCTCCCGTTCTCCCTCATATATTATGCCTCGCACCATCGCCTTGCACCATCTACTCCTTCCTGCCATCTGTGTCGTCTTTCGTCCATGCCTATTGCCTGGTTCGTTCCTGCCGACTATCCATCTTCCTCCTAATTCTCCTCCATGTCTTCATATCTATGTAACTGACTTGATATTCCTTCCTTGTAGGTTTTGCAGTGTTCACTCGTTCGGATTTGCGTGTTGGGATTGCTCAAGTGTGTGTGTGTGTGTGTGTGTGTGTGTGTTACACCCAATTGCAACCATGGCTTCTGAACATGTACCATGGCTCACGCATTTACATACGGTTTCCTTTTGATCTTCTACCATGTTTTCTTTATTACTGTGATTTTAATTGCTCATCCTATGCAATTTGTTTGATTTATCCAGCAGGCTTCCTTTGCCTCGGCCACTCAGCAACCTTCACGACCTCTTCTCCTGCTTGCTATGATGCTTGAGAACTATTGCGGGTGAGCTACTATACGACACCTCCTTTTTCCTCCCCACAGCAGCATGCCCCTGTGTTATACCTATTTCTACTTTTTATGCGTGTGATGGTGTGAGGCTATATGTTTTTTCTGAATACACTGGTACCAACCATTGGAAGAGATGGAGATGAGCCTTTGCTATTTGACCATGATATGGAGAAGTAAACTTAATCAACTAGGTTGTTCTATTTGTTGATGGATTAGCTTGTTTTGCCAATTTACTGTCTTATAGAATGCTAACTGAAAATTTGCTTCTGCCCAGTGTCTTTAGGTGGCTAGATAATGGCAGCATTCAAAGGACTTTGCTTGCTGAAACAAAGTAATAGATGTAAACACTGATTAAACAAATTAGCAACAAACCAGAAACGGCCCTGAAAAGATTTTGTTCTATTTGATTGGGACACATATTTGTCAATCAATTTTTGGTAGGAGGAGAATTCACTATGCGTCAGTTGGCAAAGAAGATTTGATGTGCTATTAAAAGTGATGGAGAGATTCAAGAACTTCAGGAAGAGAAGCATGTTTTCACAAAATGAAAAGATATGCTAAAACGGTAAATGGACTACATTTTCTGTATTATTTGCTCTTGTCTCATTAGCTGCAAGTACTTCCTACAACATGCTATTTTTTCATCTTTTCAAGTTAATCTGAAGGAACTGATAGTATTTGTAAGTTTATTTCATTTGTTCTTATCTCTTTGATTATTTTTCATAGATAAATTGTTTTGACTCAGCCATGCCACAAAACATAGTTTTTTTACATACTCATATGTATGGTGTATGGATTTTTTATGGTTAATTTCTTTGCAGGAAGTATGAATACATTGAATACGAAGATAGCATGGAACCTGTATTCCATAGTGTTCAGGATGTTGGCTCTAATGAGGTATATTTATTTTCTAACAGATTCATGCTGAAGTAATATAGAATGCATGAATGCATATTGTTTTGTTTTGTTGACCTTAGAACATGACTTCTTTTTATTTTCTCTCCTACGCCTAAGGCTTTGAGCTCCATGGAAGCTATTTCTAACATGAAAGAGATGTGAAGTCAGCTCTTTTAGACATGGATTATACATAGATTATTTCAAAATTGTATCATCTATCACACCAATAACATCTCCCAACAATTTGCATCGATTAGTGATATATGAGAAATCCTCACCCGGCCCCAACAAAGCCTTGCTGGTTTTCAGCATTAGGAATTTTGCTATGCAGTGTGATCTCTGTATGCTTGGCGGAGCTATATAGCAATCAATATGAAATGAGCTTGTGACTTAGAGATACCACCCTTCTAATTATAACCAGTTAATAGGAAATCGGTATAGAAATTTAAATAAGACATTCTTGTTAATTTTATTTCTTAATTTCCTTGAACTATCTGCATGACATAAACAAACATTGAGGGAATATATGATACTTAGAAATGTGATGTGATGATGATAACACTTTGTGCTGGGAGCTATATTTTGAGATGAGCCGGGACATCCAAGCAAATTGGAGCAACTCTTATTGATAATGCCAACTCTCATTGATAACGGGAACCAGGTTGCCGCTGTAGTTGCTGGCATGCGTAGTTCTAAAATTGAAACAGTGTGGTTGTTTGTACACATACCTTTTTTTCTATATCTCCATGTATTTTTGAGAAAAATCATATCTCCATGTATTTATGAGAAAAAATATATCTCCATGTGCGCGTTGATGTATTATGGTTCCACATGCGCGTTGTGTTATTCATGCTGCCACAGCTTACATCTATAGACAAAATTCAAATTAACTACACCAGCATTCTTATGGATAGGTACTATTCCCCAAGTTACTTGGGATCAGTCCGTGGACTTCACTGCGCAAGTACTGTTGTAGTATGACATTGACATGCGAATAAGTTGGATGAATTAATTTTGGATACTTACTGATGTACCGACACTCTATTATCTTCAATTAGATGCATGCTATTTGTGATTATCCAAAAAGTACAAACATCTAAATTTTCTCATATATTTTCATCATTCTTTTGTTAAGACATCTTTAAGATGGCCGGGCGCAGCAACGCGTGCCTTTATGGTCTAGTTAACACAATATGGCACATCTATCATCAGCCAGGTAAGGTAATACGAAAGCAACATTGACACAATAAATGAATGTGCAACCAGAGAAGCACTACAATTCAGTAATGTGCGTGATATGAGATAGTACACTCATGCAGCTCAGTATGCAAAACTACTAGGCAGTTTTCCTTACAAAAATCAACATTGCCGCCTTTAACATTTTGCTACAACTAATTTTAGATCAGATAATGGTTAGATTCACGCCGATTAACAAAATACATGTTGATGTAAAAAAATATAGTGATATACAACAGGTACTTACATCAGCATTGGAGCACAGAGAATTCCTGCAAGATATTTTCCTCGAATACGATCCCAATGGAGGAAGTCTTCTATCGTTTAACCTTATTTTCTAAAAGAGAGATGGGTAAGAAACATGTAGAAAATATGATCAGAATGCTATAAAATTTCATGATGCGAGGATACACACACGCTTCTTGGAATGGAGTTGACATTCTTTTGCTGGACCGGAGCGGACTAGTTATTTGGCCACTGGAATCTGCTTATTTTCAGTGGGAGTTGGGTTTCTCTGTGCTGGAGCAGTATTTATGAAAAATGGAGTTGGGTTATTATCTCCTGGCGTTTGGATCTTTTGCAAAGACCTGGTTTGTAACCCTTCAGATTCTAACATAGCCGTCTTCCCCTTGCATGCCTTATATAGAAGAATGGTGATTCAGTTATAAAACATGCTACAGCAGAGATGGAGTAGGTACCGAAGAATAGAAAGGCATGACATATTGACATGTATTCCCTCCATCCGGAAATAAATGGATGGGTCTAGGCGTATTTCAGTTCTAGATACATCCAGTTTTATCCATTTCTGCAACGTGTAATCCGGACGGAGGGAGTATGATGTAAGAGCTAGGGATATGACAGGACAACACAGTAAAAAAACACTGAAAACCCACTACAGAACCAAAGTATTCAAACCCACTGATATGAGATAGTACACTCATGCAGCTCAGGATGCAAAACTACCATGCAGTTTCCTTACAAAAATCAACATTGCGGCCTTTAATCATACATTTTGCTACAACTAAATTCAGATCAGATAAAGGTTGGATTCACGCTGATTAACAAAATACATGCTGATGTAAAAATATAGTGATATACAATAGGTACTTACATCTGCATTGGAGCATAGAGAATTACTGCAAGAATCTTTCCTCATATACGATACCATTGCAGAAATTCTTCTATCTGTTAAGCTTATTTTCTAAAAGAGAGATGGGTAAGAAACATGTAGAAAATATGATTAGAATGGAGTTGACATATTTTTGCTGGACTGGAGCGGACTAGTTCTTTGGCCACTGGAATCTGCTTATTATCAGTAGGAGTTGTGTTTCTCTGTGCTGGAGCAGTATCTATAAAAACTGGAGTTGGTTTATTATCTCCTGGCGTTTGGACTTTTGCAAAGGCCTTGTTTGTAACCCTTCAGATTCTAACATAGTCGTCTTCCCCTTGCATGCCTTGTATAGAAGAATGGTGCTTTAATTATACAACATGCTACAACAGAGAGATGGAATAGGTACTGAAGAATAGAAAGGCATGACATATTGACATGTATTCCCTCCATCCGGAAAAAAATGGATGGGTCTAGGCGTATTTCAGTTCTAGATACATCCTTTTTTATCCATTTCGGCAACATGTAATCCGGACGGAGGGAGTATGGTGTAAGAGCTAGGGATACGACAGGACAACACAACAAAAAAGACACTAGTTGAATGTAAAACTGTATGCTAGCGGAATACGTACAGAAATAACTAAGGCAACATACACGTGTATGATTGGGAAACTAAGATGGCATTGCAACAGAGCATTAGAACAACACTTCAATGAAAAAAATATGGTATGGTAGACAGATGAAGTACATACTGATGAATAACAATGCATAAGATATTCAGAAGTATGATGTCCAAATTAAGCAGACGGCATCGCGATAGAGTAGAATGACAGTACTTGAATTTGAAAACATGTTATCATGAATGGAATAGGTACTGAAAAACGGGAAGGCATGACATATTTACATGCATGATCAGCATGCTAAGCACATGTCATTGCAACAGAGTAGATACACTCCAGGACATTATATGCATGTTGTACCCATATCACACGCCAAGTTAGAGCAAGGACCTTGTGGGGTGAAGAGGATTCATCATCTTTCTGCAAGTCTTCTGAAGAACTGCCTTTACATGTTCCATCATATTGGGTATCATTGACATCAAGTTTATTGGCCTTTACATTGTTCCATGAGGTTCTTGTGGATATATCAGTGTGTGCAATTATATCTGACATGCATGGAAGACAACTATTAGTTAGATTTATGTAATGAGTGCCTATAGGAGACGACATAAATAGTAGGACTGGGGTTAACTAGCAGCAATAGGTCTCATAAACTAAAGGGAGAACATAGATGAAAGCTACAGAATATGTATAGTTTGTACTCGAGATTAACTAGATGGTACACAAAAGTATTAAAGAACAACATAGGTAATACTAGAATTGGTATAATATTATAATCACCAGCCTTTGGGATAGCATTGGCTGATGGATCATAACTATGGAACAACGTTACCTAAAGAACAAGTATCTTAATTAGCTGAACTATGGAACAGCGTTAACTCCTGAACAAGACCCGTAAGAGATCAGCATGAATATACACTGAAATGTGATGATCTATTTTCCATGCTTAGATGAATAACAAAGCCATAAATGTTGCACACAAGTAAGATGAGGGTACAACCTATCTGGCTGTCATCCACAGGAGTGAGCATCATGTGCTGACTTGTTGATGGCCCTGCAGTTGTTGTGGTTGTCCATGTCGGGCACGCGCATTCGATGCAGGGAACTGTTGAGTGGGGACTATAGCTCCCTTCTGGTGTATGCTTCCCTTGTTGGAGCAGCTGCGGTGAGTCGGAAGACGGTGTGTCTGAAGATGCAGATAACGCATAATGTTAAGGACGCCATATCTCTTTGATCTGAAGAAATACACTAAGAGATCAACAACAAGGTATGAGAGTGGTCACACGTCTGTTGACTGAAGACTAAATTGGGGTCACACGATTTTATTTTATTTTGGTACTGTCCGATCTACGTCGGATGGCTTGATGGTCGTCTTGTGCCTCCTGGCTGACACTGTTCGGAATATTCCTCGAAGAGCCAGCGACCAACGGCAGAGCAGCCTGCCTCCGCCGTCCGTGGCCCCAGCCAAAATCCTGCTCCCCGCCCCACCGCACTACCGTGGTTGCGCCGCCCCCGGGCCAATCCACAAAGACTCCCCGTCATCTAGATCCGGCGGCGGAAGTACCTTCAACCCACGCAACTCTAAAAGATAGCCATCTAAGCGCTGCTTCCACGGCGAACTTGCAGCCCCGCACCCTTGCATTAGACACTAGCCAACCGGCAGCCTAGGAGCTCCGCCGCCTCGAGGGGTGTTGCTTCCCATTGGGAATCGATTGGCCCAGAATAAAAATTCAGACAACTGATGCCTAAATAAAGTGATTTGAGATGAGGGTGCGACCTATCTGGCGGCATGGTGAAGTAGGCAGGTCCAGCTGCCGAGTTGGTGAGGCCGGCGCGGTTGCGGTGGCGACCGGCGGCAGGGAAACAGGGATGTCGCGACGGTCGACGACTATGGGGAAGTAGCGCCAGGATTCTGGACGGATCCGAAGTTGGAGCCGCTCCGGCGCCGTGAACAACGACGGGGGTGAATCAGCTCCGGTACGGTTCACGCGGCCGTCGTCGAGGCAGCACCAGCAGCACAGAGTAAGAGGCACACAGCCCAGTGCACGCCGGCAAATGGACAACTTCTTCGACATTAGGGAGGAGGGCGGTTGTGAAATTGGTGCGGTGGGGGGCGCCATGGAGGTGGGGCTGAGGTTTCGCCGCTCGGGAGAAGGGAGCTTCCCGGGGAGAAGGTGATTTGGCGCCCACGAGGTATG
>NC_041383.1:193188030-193265042 GCF_002162155.2 Triticum dicoccoides
CGCATTTGTCTGAAATGTGAGGGGGAGTTATAGTTCTACCCCTGCCTTTAGGCTTCTCGGCTTGGGTCTGTGTACTGAGGGTCGGGGATAGTAGAGCAACTTTGCTTCTCCCCAAATAGTGGGCGGGGGCGATTTCGGGCGAGGAGGGCATGTTTTGAACTATAGTGGGCACGAGCGATTTCGGGCGAGGAGAGCGTGATTTGAAATAGTGGGCGCGAGCTATTTCGGGCGAGGAGAGCTTGTTTTGCCGACCATGGTTTATGAATTATTCGGCACATGTCATTTCGACCGAGGAGAAGGCGCGCTTGGATGAAGTTACGAACGTACCCTCGATGTACAACGGGCCAATTGATGCGTGTCCCACATAGGACGGTAATTTCGTGTCTCCCATTTATTTGCTCAGGCGAATTCCACCGAGCAAAGAGGATGTTTAACGGTTCGTTCAAATTTTGGGAGAACGTGCATCCACGTCTACCTTACCAAGTCGATTCGAATCAAATTTTGAAATATTAGCTTGCCACTTCTTTTTTAGATGGAGAGATAATGCTCGGGAGTAATGTATTTTTACATGCTCGTTGCTAGCGATTTACTATATGACAAATAGTTGACCCACTCAAAAACGCTAATCAAACCCAAAATGAAATATCTCGATTCAATGAAATAGCTTGTTCACTAGGTTAAAATAGTGAACTAAATCCAAAATTGAACACCTCAATCGAGTAGCATGTTGTGCAGTATTATAGTACTCCATGAACATGTTGAAAGTCAAATTAATGAACTTGTTTGATATACGCATATATCGGTTCATGTGTGGATTGCAGACAACATGTTCTCCAATTTAAATATTTGAATGCATGTTTATATCGAAACATGGTTTATGTCAGTCTTTGATGCATAAAACGCGACCTCCTCCTCTCCCGGACTCCTGTTCTCTCTCTCTCACCGACAATCTTCAATTCGGTCGCACGCATCCGACACAAAAACCTTGTTGGTCCCTCTTCCCCTCTCTCTCTCTCTCTCTCTTTGTGTGTGTGTGTGGGGGGGGGGGTCTTTCTAGTTTGCATGCATATATACACCATTTATAGGTCTCTCTCGCACACTATGTATGATACTCTAGCTAGTCCAAGCTAGATATCTTGGGTGCACTCATCGTACGCACACAAATTCCTTGGCTCGTTGCCCGTAACTCTCTCATGCACCACTCTGTCATCTCGGAGCTCTTCCCCCCTCTCTCAAACTCTCCATCCACCTGGGTCACACATACACATGCATATCTCACTCGCACTCGATAGGCCCATCTAAAACTCTCTCTCTCTCCCTCGTTCTCTCTCCATCTCACACGCACACACACACAATCTCATGCCTAGCTAGCCAAGTATGATGGTCTCTCACTCAATTGTAGGCACACACAGTCCCCCTATATGCATATGACTAGCTAATCTTAGTCTCCATCACAAACATGTGCATGGTCTATCTCGATTTCTCTCGGGGCAACTTTGTATCGCGCACGCACCTCCCTCGATCTCCCACCCATATAGTCCCCTCACGATATCGAGGGGATCTCTCTATCACAAACACACCCTATCTCCCTCCCCATGTGTCCATGTCCGCCATGTGTCCCTCTCGACCTTTGTTCCTTGTTGGCCAGACCTCTATTGGACATGTGCTACAGGGGTGTCTCTCTCCGTTGCAAACAATCACACACTAACTATCTTCATGTATCTCCTTGCCTCGCTTTTCTATCTTAGAGATGCATGTGTGATATGTTCGCATAAGAAACAAAAAACACACACTCTCTCTATTTTATCGTTTGTTGTCACTTTCTCTTTCACACACATACTCTTTTTGCACACTTACTCATTCTCCTTCACACGCACTTGATCTGTCTTGACTTAGGCACTCTCCTCGGTCCATAGCATATAGATTTATTGAAAAGTCAAACATCACAAAGTTTGACCATGTACATGGAGAAAAACAATTACATCTAGTACGGCAAACATATACCATTAGATTCACCATGAGATGTAGTTTTGTATGATGTATCTTTGGTATTGTAGATGTAAATAACATTTGCGTAAACCTGATCAAAGTTTCCAAAGTTTGACTTCTAAAAAATTTACATGCACTGCATTATCGAGCGGATGGAATATCTCTTTCCCCCTCTCAGCTATCTGACGCACCACTCAGCCTTATCGGGGCTCCTCAATCTCTCTCAAACTTTATTGGTCAGTTTGGTTCGTGACCTGACCCTCATGCCTTGATGGCCAGTACTGCCTGGTGTGGACGTGAGATGTAAAATATTTCTGCCTGGCCAAGCTTGTGTGGTGCTGAAGCGTTTGGTTCATGCCTGGGCCGGGCAAAGCATCAATGTCCCATCAATCAATCCATGCAGTAATTATTTAATGCTAATATCCATCCATGTTGCTGTTAGCCTCGTGGCCGCACGACCAGGCACGGCCAGGCGTTTGAAATCGGTCGCCTGGGCCAGGCTACTTGCAGTGTCTGGAGTCCAGCCAGGCTAATTAAAGTTCAAGGGAACCCAGGCCAGGCGGGCTTTCTTTTTCACAGGGTAGCAACCAAACAAGCGTGCATGTAATCCACCCACAACCCCAGGCCAGGCAAAAGATGCTCAGGACGCAAGCCAAACTGACCTTATATCTCCCTGGTTCACACATACACATGTCTCGCTCGCGCTATACATATAGACCCATCCAACACTCTCCGCCCTTGTTCTCTCTCCATGTGACACGCACCCCCCTAAGTACCATAATCCCTCACTCCATCATAGGCGCAAGCACTCCCCCCTCCTATGTATGATTATCTCTTACTAGCCATCAGGAACACACGTATTGTCTCCTTCCATCCATACGTCTATCTCGATATCTCTCGGGGCATCTTCTATCGCGCACACACCTTGTCACTCGATCTCCCACCCATGTAGTCCCATCACGATCTCCAGGGGATCTCTCTATGACAAACATACACTCTCTCCTCCCCATGTCTGCATTTTCTCCATACGTCTCTCTCGACCTCTCTCCCTTGTTTGTCAGACCCCTCTTGGCCACGTGCTAGCGGTCTTGCTCTCTCGGTTCCAAACAACCACACACTATCTCCTCACCTTGCCTCCGTTGTCGAAGATGCATGTGTGATATGTTTGCATAAGACACACATGCTTTTTTCTCTACTTTTATCGTGTGTTGTCCATGTCTCTTTCACACACGCACACACACTTTTTTCACTCTCTCTCTCTCTCTCTCTCTCTCTCTCTCTCTCTAGTTAGGGACTCTGTCACGTCCATAAGCATATGGATGTTTTGAAAAGTCAAACCTAAGAAAAGTTTGACCAGGTATATGTGGAGAAAAACATTTACATCTGGAACGATCATTAGATTCATCACAAAATGTACTTACTTCATACTATCATTTATCTTTGGTATTGTAGATATAAGTAATTTCTTTATAAACTTGGTCAAAGGCGTGGTGACGATGTTGATGTTCTACCATCGCAGGGCTTCGCCTAAGCACCGCTACAATATTATCGAGGAGGACTATGGTGGAGGGGGGCACCGCACACGGCTAAGAGATCAATGATCTGTTGTTGTGTCTAGAGGTGCCCCCTGCCCCCGTATATAAAGGAGCAAGGGGGGAGGGGGCAGCTGGCCAGGGAGGAGGCGCGCCAAGGGGAGTCCTACTCCCACCGGGAGTAGGACTCCCTCCTTCCTTGTTGGATTAGGAGAAGGGGGGAAAGAGGAGGGAGAGAGAGGAAGGAAAGGGGGGGGGGGCGCCACCCCCCTCTCCTTGTCCTATTCGGACTAGGGAGGGAGGGGCACGCGGCCCTGCCCTGGCCTCCTCTCCTCTTCTCCACTAAGGCCCACTATGGCCCATTAAGCCCCCGGGGGGGTTCCGGTAACCCCCCGGTACTCCGAAAAAATCCCGATTTCACCCGGAACACTTCCAACATCCAAATATAGGCTTCCAATATATCAATCTTCATGTCTCCACCATTTCGAGACTCCTCGTCATGTCCGTGATCACATCCGGGACTCCGAACAACCTTCGGTACATCAAAACTCATAAACTCATAATATAAATGTCATCGAAACTTTAAGCGTGCGGACCCTACGGGTTCAAGAACTATGTAGACATGACCGAGACACGTTTCCGGTCAATAACCAATAGCGGAATCTGGATGCTCATATTGGCTCCTACATATTGTATGAAGATCTTTATCGGTCAAACCGCATAACAACATACGTTGTTCCCTTTGTCATCGGTATGTTACTTGCCCGAGATTCGATCGTCGGTATCTCAATACCTAGTTCAATCTTGTTACCGGCAAGTCTCTTTACTCATTATGTAATCCATCATTCCGTAACTAACTCATTAGTTACATTGCTTGCAAGGCTTATAGTGATGTGCATTATCGAGAGGGCCCAGAGATACCTCTCCGACAATAGGAGTGACAAAACCTAATCTCGAAATACGCCAACTCAACATGTACCTCTAGAGACACCTGTAGAGCCCCTTTATAATAACCCAGTTACGTTGTGACGTTTGGTAGCACAAAAAATGTTCCTCCGGTAAACGGGAGTTGCATAATCTCATAGTTATAGGAACATGTATAAGTCATGAAGAAAGCAATAGCAACATACTAAACGATCAAGTGCTAAGCTAACGGAATGGGTCAAGTCAATCACATCATTCTCCTAATGATGTGATCCCGTTAATTAAATGACAACTCATGTCTATGGTTAGGAAACTTAACCATCTTTGATTAATGAGCTAGTCAAGTAGAGGCATACTAGTGACACTATGTTTGTCTATGTATTCACACATGTATTATGTTTCCGGTTAATACAATTCGAGCATGAATAATAAACATTTATCATGAAATAAGGAAATAAATAATAAATTTATTATTGCCTCTAGGGCATATTTCAGTCTCCCACTTGCACTAGAGTCAATAATCTAGTTCACATCGCCATGTGATTTAACACCAATATTCATATCTGTATATGATTAACACCCATAGTTCACATCGTCATGTGACCAACACCCAAAGGGTTTACTAGAGTCAATAATCTAGTTCACATCGATATGTGATTAACACCCAAAGAGTACTAAGGTGTGATCATGTTTTGCTTGTGAGAGAAGTATAGTCAACGGGTCTGTCACATTCAGAGCTGTATGTATTTTGCAAAATATTCTATGTCGACAATGCTCTATACGGAGCTACTCTAGCTAATTGCTCCCACTTTCAATATGTATCCAGATTAAGACTTAGAGTCATCTGGATCAGTGCCAAAACTTGTATCGATGTAACCCTTTACGACGAACATTTTGTCACCTCCATAATCAAGAAACATATCCTTATTCCATTAAGGATAATTTTGACCAATGTCCAGTTGATCTACTCTTAGATCACTATTGTACTCCCTTGCCAAACCAGGGCAGAGTATACAATAGGTCTAGTCCATAGCATGGCATACTTTTATAGAACCTATGACTGAGGCATAGGGAATTACTTTCATTCTCTTTCTATTTTCTGCCATGGTCGGGATTGAGTCTTACTCAATTTCACACCTTTGCAACACAGGCAAGAACTCTTTCTTTGACTGTTCCATTTTGAACTACTTCAAAATCTTATCAAGGTATGTACTCATTGAAAATCTTATCAAGCATCTTGATCTATCTCAATAGATCTTGATGCTCAATATGTAAGTAGCTTTACTGAGGTCTTTCTTTTAAAGAACTCCTTTCAAACACTTTTTTATGCTTTCCAGAAAAGTTCTACATTATTTCTGATCAACAATATGTCACTCATATACTTATCAGAAAGGCTGTAGTGCTCCCACTCACTTTATTGTAAATACAGGCTTCACCACAAGTCCTTATAAAACTATATGCTTTGATCAACTTATCAAAGCGTATATTCCAACTCTGAGATGCTTGCACCAGTCCATAGATGGATCGCTGGAGCTTGCACATTTTGTTAGCACCTTTAGGATTGACAAAACCTTCTGGTTGCATCATATACAACTCTTCTTTAAGAAAACCATTAAGGAATGCAGTTTTGACATCCATTTGCCAGATTTCATAAAATGTGGCAATTGCTAACATGATTCGGATAGACTTAAGCATTGCTACAGTTGAGAAAATCTCATTTTAGTCAACACCTTGAACTTGTCGAAAACCTTTTTGCGACAAGTCGAGCTTTGTAGATAGTAACACTACTATCAACGTCCATCTTCCTCTTGAAGATTCATTAATTTTCTATGGCTTGCCGATCATCGGGCAAGTCCACCAAAGTGCACACTTTGTTCTCATACATGGATCCTATCTCAGATTTCATGGCCTCCAGCCATTTCGCGGAATCTGGGCTCACCATCGCTTCCTCATAGTTCGTAGGTTTATCATGGTCTAGTAACATGACTTCCAGAACAGGATTACCGTACCACTCTGGTGCGGACCGTACTCTGGAAGACCTACGAGGTTCTGTAGTAACTTGATGTGAAGTTTCATGATCAACATCATTAGCTTCCTCAATTATTGGTGTAGTCATCACAGGAACCGATTTCTGTGATGATCTATTTTCCAATAAAGGAGTAGGTACGGTTACCTCATCAAGTTCTACTTTCCTCCCACTCACTTCTTTCGAGAGAAACTCCTTCTCTAGAAAGGATCCATCTTAGCAACGAATATCTTGCTTTCGGATCTGTGATAGAAGGTGTACCCAATAGTTTCCTTTGGGTATTCTATGAAGATGCACTTCTCCGATTTGGGTTCGAGCTTATCAGGTTGAAACTTTTCCACATAAGCATCACAGTCCCAAACTTTAAGAAACGACAACTTTGGTTTCTTGCCAAACCACAGTTCATAAGGCGTCATCTCAAACGGATTTTGATGGTGCCCTATTTAAAGTGAATGCATCTGTCTCTAATGCATAACCCCAAAACGATAGTGGTAAATCAGTAAGATACATCATAGATCACACCATATCCAATAAAGTGCAGTTATGATGTTTGGACACACCATTACGCTGCGGTGTTCCAGGTGGCGTGAGCTGTGAAACTATCCCACATTGTTTTATATGAAGGCCAAACTCGTAACTCAAATTTCTCCTCCATGATCAGATCGTAGAAACTTTATTTTCTTGTTACGATGATTCTCCACTTCACTCTGAAATTCTTTGAACTTTTCAAATGTTTCAGACTTGTGTTTCATTAAGTAGATATACCCATATCTGCTCAAATCATCTGTGAAGGTCAGAAAATAACGATACTTGCCACGAGCATCAACACTCATTGGATCGCATACATCGGTATGTATTATTTCCAATAAGTCATTAGCTCGTTCCATTGTTCCGGAGAGCGGAGTTTTAGTCATCTTGCCCATAAGGCACGGTTCGCAAGCATCAAATGATTCGTAATCAAGTGATTCCAAAAGTCCATTTTTATGGAGTTTCTTCATGCGCTTTACACCGATATGACCCTAACGGCAGTGCCACAAATATGTTGCACTATCATTATCAACTTTGCATCTTTTGGCATCAATATTATGAATATGTGTATCACTACGATCGAGATCCAACAAACTATTTTCATTGGGTGTATGACCATTGAAGGTTTTATTCATGTAAACAGAACAACAATTATTCTCTGACTTTAAATGAATAACCATTTTGCAATAAGCATGATCAAATCATATTCATGCTCAACGCAAACGCCAAATAACATTTATTTAGGTTTAACACTAATCCCGAAAGTATAGGGAGTGTGCGATGATGATCATATCAATCTTGGAACCACTTCCAACACACATCGTCACTTCACCCTCAACTAGTCTCTGTTTATTCTGTAACTCCTGTTTCGAGTTACTAATTTTTAGCAACCGAACAAGTATCAAATACTCAGGGGCTACTATAAACACTAGTAAAGTACACATCAATAACCTGTATATCAAATATACCCTTGTTCACTTTGCCATCCTTCTTATCCACCAAATATTCAGGGCATTTCCGCTTCCAGTGACCATTTCCTTTGCAGTGTAAGCACTCAGTTTCAGGCTTTGGTCCAGCTTTGGGCTTCTTCGCGGGAGTGACAACTTGCTTGTCATTCTACTTGAAGTTCCCTTTATTTCCCTTTGCCCTTTTTTTGAAACTAGTGGTCTTGTCAATCATCAACACTTGATGCTCTTTCTTGATTTCTACCTTCATCGATTTCAATATCACGAAGAGCTCGGGAATCGTTTTCGTCATCCCTTGCATACTATAGTTCATCACGAAGTTCCAGTAACTTGGTGATGGTGACTAGAGAACTCTGTCAATCACTATCTTATCTGGAAGATTAACTCCCACTTGATTCAAGCGATTGTAGTACCCAGACAACTGAGCACATGCTCACTAGTTGAGCAATTTTCCTCCATCTTTTAGCTATAGAACTTGTTGGAGACTTCATATCTCTCAACTTGGGTATTTGCTTGAAATATTAACTTCAACTCCTGGAACATCTCATATGGTCCATGATGTTCAAAAACGTCTTTGAAGTCCCGATTCTAAGACGTTAAGCATGGTGCACTAAACTATCAAGTAGTCATCATATTGAGCTAGCCAAACGTTCATAACGTCTGCATCTGCTCCTGCAATAGGTCTGTCACCTAGCGGTGCATCAAGGACATAATTCTTCTGTGCAGCAATGAGGACAATCCTCAGATCACGGATCCAATCCGCATCATTGCTACTAACATCTTTCAACACAATTTTCTCTAGGAACATATCAAATAAACATATGAAAGCAACAACGCGAGCTATTGATCTACACCATAATTTGCAAAATACTACCAGGACTAAGTTCATGATAAATTTAAGTTCAATTAATCATATTACTTAAGAACTCCCACTTAGATAGACATCCCTCTAGTCATCTAAGTGATCACATGATCCAAATCAACTAAACCATGTCCGATCATCACGTGAGATGGAGTAGTTTTCAATGGTGAACATCAGTATGTTGATCATATCTACTATATGATTCACGCTTGACCTTTCGGTCTCAGTGTTCCGAGGCCATATCTGTATATGCTAGGCTCGTCAAGTTTAACCTGAGTATTCCACGTGTGCAACTATTTTGCACCCGTTGTATTTGAACGTAGAGCCTATCACACCTGATCATCACATGGTGTCTCAGCACGAAGAACTTTCGCAACGGTGCATAATCAGGGAGAACACTTCTTGAAATTTAGTGAGAGATCATCCTATAATGCTACCGTCAATCAAAGCAAAATAAGATGCATAAAGGATAAACATCACATGCAATCAATATAAGTGATATGATATGGCCATCATCATCTTGTGCTTGTGATCTCCATCTCCTAAGCACCGTCGTGATCACCATCGTCACCGGCACGACACCTTGATCTCCATCGTAGCATCGTTGTCGTTTTGCCACCTATTGCTTCTACGACTATTGCTACCGCTTAGTGATAAAGTAAAGCAATCACAGGGCGCTTGCATTTCATACAATAAAGCGACAACCATATGGCTCCTGGCAGTTGCCGATAACTTGGTTACAAAACATGATCATCTCATACAATAAAATATAGCATCACATCTTGACCATATCACATCACAACATGCCCTGCAAAAACAAGTTAGACGTCCTCTACTTTGTTGTTGCAAATTTTACGTGGCTGCTACGGGCTGAGCAAGAACCGTTCTTACCTACGCATCAAAACCACAACGATAGTTCGTCAAGTTAGTGCTATTTAAACCTTCACAAGGACCGGGCATAGCCACACTCGGTTCAACTAAAGTTGGAGAAACTAACACCCGCCAGCCACATATGTGCAAAGCACGTCGGTAGAGCCAGTCTCGCGTAAGCGTACGTGTAATGTCGGTCTAGGCCGCTTCATCCAACAATACCGCCGAACCAAAGTATGACATGCTGGTAAGCAGTATGACTTGTATCGCCCACAACTCACTTGTGTTCTACTCATGCATATAACATCTACGCATAAAACCAGCCTCTGATGCCACTGTTGGAGAACATAGTAATTTCAAAAAAATCCTACACACACGCAAGATCATGGTGATGCATAGCAACCAGAGGGGAGAGTGTCGTCCATGTACCCACGTAGACCAAAAGCGGAAGTGTTAGAACAACACGGTTGATGTAGTCGTACGTCTTCACGGCCCGACCGATCAAGCACCGAAAGTACGGCACCTCCGAGTTCTAACACACGTTCAGCTCGATGACGTCCCTCGAACTTCGATCCAGCCAAGTGTCGAGGGAGAGTTCCGTCAGCACGACGGCGTGGTAGTGATGTTGATGTTCTACCGTCGCAGGGCTTCGCCTAAGCACCGCTACAATATTATCGAGGAGGACTATGGTGGAGGGGGGCACTGTACACGGCCAAGAGATCAATGATCTGTTGTTGTGTCTAGAGGTGCCCCCTGCCCCCGTATATAAAGGAGCAAGGGGGGAGGGGGCGGCCAGCCAGGGAGGAGGCGCGCCAAGGGGAGTCCTACTCCCACCGGGATTAGGACTCCCTCCTTCCTTATTGGATTAGGAGAAGGGGGGAAAGAGGAGGGAGAGAGAGGAAGGAAAGGGGGGGGGCGCCGCCCCCCTCTCCTTGTCCTATTCGGACTAGGGGGGAGAGGCGCGCGGCCCTGCCCTGGCCTCCTCTCCTCTTCTCCACTAAGGCCCACTATGGCCCATTAAGCCCCCGGGGGGTTCCAGTAACCCCCCGGTACTCCGGAAAAAGCCCGATTTCACCCGGAACACTTCCGACATCCAAATATAGGCTTCCAATATATCACTCTTCATGTCTCGACCATTTTGAGACTCCTAGTCATGTCCCTGATCACATCAGGGACTCCGAACAACCTTCAGTACATCAAAACTCATAAACTCATAATATATCTATCATCAAAACTTTAAGTGTGCGGACCCTACGGGTTCGAGAACTATGTAGACATGATAGAGACACGTTTCCGGTCAATAACGAATAGCGGAACCTGGATGCTCATATTGGCTCCTACATATTCTACGAAGATCTTTATCGGTCAAACCGCATAACAACATACTATTGGATTTCGGGTTCCGGCGGACCCTCAAGGTTCGAATTCTGGGGTGCGCGCGGAGATCACACCTACTGCCTACCCGTGTCTCGTCGCCTTGCAAGGATCTGAAACTACACGAAGAGCAACACAAGGGACACGAGATTTATACTGGTTCAGGCCACCATTGTGGTGTAATACCCTACTCCAGTTTGTGGTGTGTGGATTGCCTCAGGGGCTGATGATGAATAGTACAAGGAAGAACAGCCTCACGAGGGTCTGTTCTTGGCTGGGGCGATGAACTGCTAGGGGGAGTTCAGTCGCCTCTCTCTCTCTGTGTGTCTCAGATGCGGGCTCCTTGGATCCGATGGGTAGCTAGTCCTATTTATAGACGGAGGCCCTGGGCCTCTCCCCAAATATTGAGCGGGAAGGGCGCCAACAATTGGCCATTTTGAAGGGGAACATCTAGTACACTTATCTTGACTAAAGTTGGTCCTCGCCTGCCAAAGGCCCTGACGATGACGCTGGCTTGGGCTCCATGGTGACCTCCGTTCTGCCGTCCTGCTGGTCTTGGTCTTGTTGCACCGAAATGGTGGCCTTTGCTTGATACTCTTGCCTGCGCTTGCCCCCTTTGCACCAAAGAGGAAACAAGGACTCTACGCAGGTCGGCACCCGCCTGGCGCCCGCCTGGCCTTGGTCGTCATGGCTTGCATCATGGTCACCTCGCGAGGTACCCCGCCTTGATCTTTCCGCCTCCTCATGAGCCAGCCTAACGAGGCCATGCTCGAGGAAGCCTCCTGTCGTCCGCCCCGCGAGGCTTGGCCCCTCGCGAGGGTCTTGAGCATGCGTTGATGAAGATGGGCTGTACTGGTCCACTCCTTGAGCCATGCCGCAGGCCGTAGGCAGGCAAGTCTGGGTACCCCCGTTCCCAGAACACCGGCAGTAGCCCCCGGGCCCAAGGCGCGCATGGACTTGGCTTAGCGGAGAAGCGAAGGGGCAAGCGCAAAGCGCCGCGGGCCCCAATAGCCTGTGGCCTTGGGCGCCATGTGGCCATTGATTGGACGTGGGCGTCCCTGTTCCCCCACGCCTCATTATTTTGCGCCTAGCTAGGCGGACCCGCGGTTGCACACAGTCTCCCCTCTTCTCGCCGCTCGCGCGCCTCCTGCTCTTCCTTCTCTCGAGCTCCAGCCTCCGCTTCCAATCCAATCTCGCATCCTCCCCCTTCTTGTCGCCATGGCTCTGATGAAGAAGGGGAAAGGGCCAAATAATGTGCCCTCGCCCCGCCCGTCGCCGTCGACGGCCCCTGCTGTCGACTGGTCGATCATACTCAACCGGGAAGGCTTGGACAAGGTCTGCTCTGCTCTCGCCACCATCTTCAACGAGTGCGGGAGGACGACGGTCTGGCCCGCGTCTCACTTCTCTATTGACAGAATAGCCACCGAGGTTCGGTACTTCACCGACGCCCTGTGGGCGGGACTGGTTCCCCCCTTTTCTGATTTCGTCAACGCCGTACTTTCCCATTACCAGATCCACATGATGCATTTGGGTCCCGAATCCATTACTCTTCTTGCCGTTTTCGCTTTTGTTTGCGAGGCGATGATGGGCATCCCTCCTTCGGTTGCCTTGCTGCGCCACTTCTTCTCTTTGCACCTCAGCGACTCCACCCAATGCTCGGGGTGCGTTAGTTTCCTTGCCGCACCAGAAATAGCGGCTTCGGGAATTGATTTCAGCCTTCCTCCGCCTGCGACTGGGTTCCGAGAGCGGATGCTGTACATGGATGTCGGAGTACCCAGCCCCCTGCTCTTTGAGCCCACCTTTCCCGCGATCCCCAATTCTGGCTGGGGCCAGGAGACGCTCACGAGCTCCCGGCTCGTCCTTGTCTGGCATCGCTTTGCGAACCTGAGGGCGCTCGGTGTGATGGCGCCCAAGGTGGTGAAGGAGTTCCTCATGTGCTGCATTGCCCCTCTCCAGCGTCATTCCCGCTGGATGCGGGCCTTCGGGGGGCGTGAAGACCGCATGAGGCTCTAAGAGGAAGATCTGACGCCTGAAGTGCTGAGGAAGGTTCTCATGATCCTGACTGGGGACCCTTCCCCTGGCAGCATCCGGCATGGGGGCGCCCTGCTGTACCTTTGCTCAAACAGGGCTGATTTTGTGAAGCAGATGCCGAGCTTCGATGAATGGGGGTTGCACCCTGCAGGCCTCAAGGGACCTCGCGAGAACCCAGTTGTGGTGGTTGCCCTTCCGGTTGCCCACGACGGTCCTTCCTCGAGTGATGGAGCTGGGAGGCAAAGGGCGTCGGGGGCTGAGGGGGCCACCATCGGTACGATGACGCCACGCGGTACTCCTGAGGTGGCAGCTCCTGAGACCCGCCCTGCAGCGGCTGAAGGTATCGAGCCGCGGCCCGTGGCTCCCGTGGCAGAGGCCCCTGAGGCTCCGGCCACCCTTCATGGTGCGGCATTCGGCGGCGTGTGCCAGGGCGATGCCCCCGACGCCGGTCACATTGGCGCTTCTTCCTCGTCGCAGGCTGACCCTTGCGCCGAGCTCCTGGGCCGCTTCCTCGTGGACTTCGAGGCTCTCCGAAAGAGAAGGGAGGCCTTGGGTGATGATTACCCCTGCCGCCTATTGAAGCGCAGGAAGTACTTCGCCACTGATGAGTAAGCCTTTCCCTTTCTCAGTTCCTTACTTTCTTGCTGCTTCAGCTGATCATTACCCTGCAGGGCTCTTCATGCCGAGTTTACGGAGATGGCTGAGGAGCCATCCCTCCAAGCCTCGCCCTCTCCACCTTCCGCAAGCGCCCCGAGCTCCAGCACTGCCCTTGTGGTGAGGCCGGTTGGAGAGGTGGGCCATCCTGTGATGCATCCTGATTCTGCGCACCTCGCGACCATCCTTCGCGAGCCCTCCCGGGGCATAGCCAGCCTGCCCTGGGCTCTTCGATTGGTTGTGGACGGCGACTGGCTGAGGTTGGCCTTGCGTTCTTCCTTGGAGGACGAACTGACTCTGGGCCAGGCTTCTGGCAAGGCATGTCCGGCCATTGCGAGGGCACCAACCCCCAGCCCCCTGCCCAGAGGGGGAGTGCTGGTCCGTGGCCCTCCTCACGCGCCCGAGGCGGAAGGTGATGCGGAAGACGTGCTCGAGCATGCTCGGGAGCGCCGCGCCCTCCGCCAGGGGTTCCTCCAGAGGGCGGCGGACGCGGTGAGCTAGCTTGGTGTAGAGCTCGCTGACGAGGACGCATGCCTTGAGGCCGAGGGCCTGCGCCTAGCTGAGGAGAGGTGCAAGCTGAAGGTGGCCGTTGCCCTTGCGCGCCACCAGCGTGACCTTGATAATGAGAAGGCCGAGGTGTCGCTGGTAGCTTCTCGGGAGGCCTGCTCCCGGGCCGTCTTGGAGGCTCAGGAGGCTGACCAGCGGCGCAGGGCCGCAGAAGAGCGGGCTTGGGAGCTCCAGGCCTGGAGTAGCTCTCTGGAGCAACAGGTGGAGTTGCGTGAGGCGGCCCTTGCGTCGATGAAGGGGGGCTCGGTCGATCGGGCGGAGCTTCAGAAACGTGAGGAGGCACTGACGCTGGAGGCCACCGAGTGCACCCTGGACCTCGAGCGATTGGAGACAAGGGAGCGCCTGGTGGCACAGGCGGAGGTTGATCGCCGGGTGGTGGCGGCCTGCTCAAACCTCGAGCGCGAGTTCGAGGAACGGCTGGAGTTGATCAAGGTCGAAGCAGAGGGCAGGACCGCCGCCCTGAAGGCCAAGCTGGATGAAGTGACGCGGCGTGCGGACGCTGCCGGGGCCACCCTTGGCACGGCACAGGCGGAACTGGCTTCCTTCTGCGTTGAGGTGCTTCTTCTCCATCAAAGGGTGGACGCGGCTGAGGCCGTTGCGCGGTGGAACGAGGACGAGATACGCCAGCGGCAGACCCTGGAGCACATGCACAGCCCCATGCTCCGCGAGCTCCGGGAAAGAGCTAACACGGCCTTGGGCATCATCTGCGAGGTAGCCGTTGGGGAGCCTTGTGTGGTTAACTATGCTGGTAATCTTCAGTTCTTCACTGACGTGGTGACGCAGCTGGAGAGTCGTTCGGGCAGAGCCGACAGGTTGGTGGAGGAGAGGAGTCATGCCCTACTCGGGCGTGCTTTTTCTCGTGTCTTCAGTCATCTTCAGAACATGGACCCCCACTTCGACTTCGATGCCGCCATCGCGCTAGTACCCCTGGCAATCTAGGACAATCTGGCGCGTTGGGTGGAAGACAACGTGGACGCCCTTGTTAGGGCCTTCACCGCTGATGACGATGGTGTGGTCGTAGCTGCTGATGGGGGCGGAGTGGTGAATGGTCCAGGTGCTGGTGAGGGCGGAGTGGTGAATGGCCCAGGTGCTGATGGCGGCGGCGTAGAAGGCAACGACGAGGCCAGCGACGCCAGTGGTGACTCCGGAGGTGCCCCCGAGGATGTATTGGGGGATTTATCCGATTGACCGCGTGCTGTTCCTGCTTTTACCCTGCGCAGAGAGAGTTCGGGCTTGGCCCAGAAGGTTGTAAGAGCATTTTGGGAGGGGGAGCCCCTCGTGTAAAAACTTTCAGTTAGCGTATTTGTAGACATGATATCACCCGTGTGCTTGCGCCTGACGGCTGGTTCATGGCGAGCCGACTGGCTTGTTTACCTTCGACCCGCATGGGCCCTGAGCTAGCCTACGGAGGGTCGTGGTGTCCTGAGTGTCTCCTGAACGAGCCTGTTGAACCTACAAGGAGAACCTCCTGAGAGGGCGTGGCGATGGCAGTCTGGGCTGCGCGCATGCTGGGCCTGGCCCGGCTCGTGAGGGGCTCATGAGGGGAGGCGGCTGAGGCCGGATGGACGCAAAGCGGTGACCAGAACGCGAGAGATTGCTCGAACGAGACTAAACACCCCTTCCCCAAACACACGCAAGTCTCAAGCTCAAATCCAACTTAAATCCGAACGGGGGGAAAACGACAACCAAAGGAAAGGCAAAAAAAGCAGAAAGGCCGCGTCCGGCATCTAGTCTAGTCTTTGACGTCTTCTCACCAGCGCGGAGCTAAGTGCTGCCACTGAGCGTGGGCGGGAGCCCCCGAGGCCCGAGGGCGGATCTCCGGAGACTCCGAGGCGTGTACAGCCCCACTCATTATTATGTGAGAGTGTCAACGGGCGGCGAGCTTCACAGGCACTGGGCCTTCTTCACAGGTATCGGCCTTGCTTCATATCGCCAGACGAGGGCCCCGCCTTGCGCCACACTCTATCGCCATCGATGACGGCCGGAGACCGAGGACGCCACTGATGGGATAGAGCGGTCACCAGCGGTTCCCCCGATGACCACGGGTCCTCTGCCGGGGGTAGGCCCTGAGGCACCTCCCCGGCAGAGGGCCTACCTCCTAAGGACGCCTTGCTCCAAGCGCCGCGGGGGCGAGGCCGGATCTCGGCCCCCCTCCTGCAGCCCCCGGTGCCCTCCTCCTGAGGGGTAGGAAGCTGCTGGATTGGGGCGGCCATCCGGCGCGACGACCTGTACCTCCTGCAATCCATGGTTAGCGTATGCCTGTTCCTGAGGGAATAGCAGTACCCGATAGTCGCTGCCTCCAGCATGGTTGGCGAGGCCTTCCCTGGGCTCCTGAAAGAGTTCGGCTTCGTGTGTCTCTTCCCCCCAGCCTGGGCAAGGGAACGAGCCATGGTATTCCTCCTGCGCGTGTCCTTGATCCACCATGTGGGGCACATACGCTTCCGGGGCTGCTGCCCCGAACGCCTCGCTGTAGTGCCCCGTGTGCCACGCAGCCTCGCTCGAGGTGCCCACCTGGGAGTGGTAGCGCGGCGGCCCACCGGGTCCGTGGGTTGTAGTGGATCCCCCTTCGCTGGTCGGAGGCGGAGGCGGCAGTATCGGCAGCCAGGCGCCGACGGCCGGGTTGGCGTTGGAGTGTCCCTGGAATCCGCTCAGAGCTGTGCAGGCGCGCGTGGGGCCTCTGCGCGGTCCACCTTGGGCCTGAGACAGTGGCTGGGCGCCGAAGGGGTGAGCCCCCAAGCGGCGGAGCCCAGGAGCTCCGCCACCCGCTCTACAAGCACGTCGCGGCCGCCCTCCAGCAGCCTGCATCGCAGCAGCTCTCGGGCCACAGTGAGTGCGGCCCTTGAGTTTGCCTGCTCCCACTAGGTGTACGACGCCGTGGCCGCGGCGTGGCTTGAGGCCCTTGCTGCTGACCACACCTGCCGCGGCGTGAGAGCTGGCGCTGCCTGGCTGCGTCGCCCGCGGCCCGCAGTGCCCTGGGGACCATGGGTTGCCTGGGGCACATGGTTGAGGTCGCCCTGGGCAAGCGACTCTGCGCGGGCGGGCCAGGCCGCCCAGGGATCGGGATTGCCCGTTGGGTCGCCGGACATGATGATGATGATGCGATGGGCGGCGAAACAAGAGGCGACGGAAGGCGGATTCCGGCGCACCCCTACCTGGCGCGCCAAATGTCGGATTTCGGGTTCCGGCAGACCCTCAAGATTCAAACTCTGGGGTGCGCATGGAGATCACACCTACTGCCTACCCGTGTCTCGTCGCCTCGCAAGGATCTAAAACTACACGAAGAGCAACACAAGGGACACGAGATTTATACTGGTACATGCCACCATTGTGGTGTAATACCCTACTCCAGTTTGTGGTGTGTGGATTGCCTCAGGGGCTGATGATGAACAGTACAAGGAAGAACATCCTCGTGAGGGTCTGTTCTTGGCTGGGGCGATGAACTGCTAGGGGGAGTTCAGTCGCCTCTCTCTCTCTCTGTGTGTCTCAGATGCGCGATCCTTGGATCCGATGGGTGGCTAGTCCTATTTATAGACGGAGGCCCTGGGCCTCTCCCCAAATATTGAGCGGGAAGGGCGCCAACAATTGGCCATTTTGAAGGGGAACATCTAGTACACTTATCCTGACTAAAGTTGGTCCTCGCCTTCCAAAGGCCCTGACGATGACGCTGGCTTGGGCTCCACGATGACCTCCATTCTACCGTCCTGTTGGTCTTGGTCTTGTTGCACCGAAATGGTGGCCTTTGCTTGATACTCTTGCCTACGCTTGCCCCCTTTGCACCAAAGAGGAAACAAGGACTCTGCGCAGGCCGGCGCCCGCCTGGCGCCCGCCTGGCCTGGGTCGTCATGGCTTGTGTCATGGGCACCTCGCGAGGTACCCTGCCTTGATCTTTCCGCCTCCTCGCGAGCCAGCCTGACGAGGCCGTGCCTGAGGAAGCCTCCTATTGTCCGCCCCGCGAGTCTTGGCCCCTCGCGAGGGTCTTGAGCATGCGTTGATGAAGATGGGCCATACTGGGCCACTCCTTGAGCCATGCCGCAGGCCGCAGGCAGGCAAGTCTGGGTACTCCCGTTCCCAGAACGCCGACACATACGTTGTTCCCTTTGTCATCGGTATGTTACTTGCCCGAGAATCGATCGTCGGTATCTCAATAACTAGTTCAATCTTGTTACCGGCAAGTCTCTTTACTCCTTATGTAATGCATCATTCTGTAACTAACTCATTAGTTACATTGCTTCCAAGGCTTATAGTGATGTGCATTACCGAGAGGGCCCAGAGATACCTCTCCGACAATCGGAGTGGCAAAACCTAATCTCGAAATATGCCAACTCAACATGTACCTTTGAAGACACCTGTAGAGCTCCTTTATAAGTCATGAAGAAAGCAATAGCAACATACTAAACGATCAAGTGCTAAGCTAATGGAATGGGTCAAGTCAATCACATCATTCCCCTAATGATGTGATCCCGTTAATCAAATGACAACTCATGTCTATGGTTAGGAAACTTAACAATCTTTGATTAATGAGCTAGTCAAGTAGAGGCATACTAGTGACACTATGTTTGTCTATGTATTCACACATGTATTATGTTTCCGGTTAATACAATTCTAGCATGAATAATAAACATTTATCATGAAATAAGGAAATAAATAATGACTTTATTATTGCCTCTAGGGCATATTTCCTTCACTGCGCCCGTCCTTCTTCTCCCTCAACTTAAACAGCTCGACCTCTTCGAGTTGTCATCTTGAAGAAGGCTATGGAGCACCTGCTCCACAGCTGTACTACGCTCAAGTACCTTAGTCTTGAGCAGATCCACGGGTTCATTAGCCTCCACATCGCCTCGACGAATCTTTGATGGATTTATGTGTCTTGCTGGCCCCGCAACAAGACATCAATTGGGAAGAGATCACTCTAGCTGTTCCACGTTATGGTCATTGAGAATGCACCTTTCCATGAGAGATTGCTTGTATCGGATCTAGAAGGTCCAACAAAAATCAGGGTCATTGACGCGCCAAAATTGACAGTGTTGGTGTACTCATCTGCCAAATTCTCCGAACTCTTTATTGGATCCGTAATCGTTCAGGTACAACACTCATCTTCTTCTCCGTCTTCTTGAAATTCACATTTTTAAATTTCTTCTTGATGTATTTATGATTGTCTTCCAGAAAATGATTCCCACAAGCTTGACCTAGTCCATGCGCACAGTGAAGATCTTGCCACTAAAATCTATCGGCCCCAATCTGGATCAAGTTGTTGGATTCCTTACATGCTTTCCGTGCACGGAGAAGCTACTCATCGAGGTGAAACTTCTTTCCTATAAGTAAACGGTAATCACAACGTAGCTCATTTTTTTCGTAATTTTCCCAAATTACGATGACAAGTGTAGTGTTCAAAACTGCATCTACGCACTGCACCGAAAGAAATGCTTTTAGTGTTTTTTTCTCACGTGATCACCTGCATCGTTTTTATGTTGTACTACTATAGTAGCCTAGGCTAGTCATAGTGGAAAGTAACTTACACTCCTCCAGTAACTCTATGGTTACCCTAAGAGCAAGTACTACCTCCATCCTAGTTTACTCTTCCAATTTTGTAGTATCAAAATTTGACCATAGATTTAACTGACAAAATGTTAATGCATGTCACTAAGAACTATATCGTTGGGTTCATATTTGAACATAATTTTAAATGGTGTAATTTTTAGTGACATGCATTGGCATTTTCTTAGGTAAATCTATGGTCAAAATTTTATACTAAATACAAGGTAGTAGTACAAAAGTGGGCTATGTAGGCCAAAACACGTGCCAAATTCACTTGTGATGCATTTGGCATCGATGCCCCTCCATTGCTCACTTGGTGCCCCAATCTGGATCACCTACTTTGCTCCGGTGCCAAATTAACTCACGCAATGAAAAAACACTATGTGGGAGAGAGAGAGAGGACTGAGGCAATAAAAAAACACTTGTTTGGGAGAGTGAGAGGCTGGTGTAGTTGGTTTGATTGATTTGTTTATACATGTGGGTCTGTGTGCACAACGGTGCCAACTCTCAAACATCGCGAGAGCGGTGCCAAAATCTTTTGATTTGACATCGATGCATATTATGTGGCATACTTTTGCGAAATATGGCATCGGACACATGGTGGAAGGCAACAAATGCCCAAGCTCTTCACGTGCTCCTAGTTAAATGAGAGGAAACAGAGAGAGAGAGAGAGAGAGAGAGAGAGAGAGAGAGAGAGAGTGAGTGAAAAAATATCACTAGCCAGCCAAACCTATCGTATGAGCGAATGATATTGGTACCTCTTGATGACACTGCAATCTTATACAGCCAACTTCTCTAATATGTTCTCTTCTTTTGCAGATAAAAAAGACCCGAAAGTGAAACATGTGCTGCACTATAACAATCTCATTGAATGCCTTGATCTCCATCTTATAGAAATTGATTTGATCGACTACCGAGGCAACACATCTGAGATTAAATTGGCCAGGTTGTTTGTTCTGGAGGCAAGTGTGCTCAAGGTAATGAGGTTTGGCGTTCTCTGGCGCAACAATGAATGGCGTGCTGATCACTGCAAGCATCTAAGCCTAAATGACAAAGTCTCCGCAGAAGCTGAATTTGTTTTTGAAACATCAACTGGCCAGAGACTCGAAAACTTATTTGTCCATTAGTGACTTGTCAGGGCGGTGGATTTTAGTTTGTACGATGATGCTGCATCCACCTAAAGTAACGAAAGTTCTTACGTAAACTTCCTAGTAATTCCCTCTTTGTAGGTGTAGCATTACTCCTAACATTTGTAATATCAGTTTGAAACTTGTAATATTGCCGTGTCCTATTCCTGCATTTTCAAAATCCTGCGAATCAAATAGGTCCTGAGTTGGTGATGATGTTGTGCCTCCCATCTTTCACCAATAGCCGTCGGATCTAGATCTGACGCATACAAACCAAGCTTCTCCATTTTTGCAAAAACATGCCCGCACTTCTTCCCTATTTACAAACAACTCCTTGTCTCTCACAATCAGCCTTATCTCCTCCCCACCACATCTAGAAGGCCGTGGAAAAATCTGGCGCGATGGCCGCTGCCGGCGCCGTCCACCCCCAATCTTGGTGTTCTGTGCAATGCACGACCATCTACGCACGGGAAATTATATTGAACAGGGCTAGTTGTAAGCAGGCTAGCTCTACAGCCATGATGATAGTGACTGCAAATAGTGAGGCTGACTATGGTATGCCAAACACGGCGCCTATACTCAGGTGTCATCTCCAGTGCAGGGTCTTGTCACTTCACTGTGAGGAGCAGCACGTAATAATTTGACCAATGGGTAGTACAGTGCTAGTACTCCTACTACATTGGTAGTACTACTACTAGTACTAGTAGCACCACTGTCTAGATTTAGGAGTACTACCACGTCCATCTAGATTTTAGTATTTGACTAGCAATATCTAGTAATACATGTCACAAAAAATGTACTACTCCCTCTGTAAATAAATACACGGTGTATTGTTTTATTCCTATTGGCGAGAGAACTTAATGTCTTTTTGCTAACTATTACATGCAATGAACTAAACACTACATGTCATGTTTGGTAGTCTCAAGTCATTGAAAGCATGACCCATATCTCTCATTGGTTGATATGTCACGAAATAAGAAACAAGGAGGGAGTTAATGCACCGTGCCTAAGTGTTTTGGGATTATTTGGTTTTTGTAAGGTGGCTTACACAACATTTTTGTTTACATGCATTAACATTTTATTAGTTAAATCAAAGGTCAAAACTTGGCGCAAAATGCAAAGGGGACCAATAAACCAGTAAACATCAAACTTCTCTCGTTTGGCCCCAACTAGAGGTTCAGTGAGATGACTATACTGCATCAGCACGGAGGGGGACGCAGCTTCATTGACTAACTGCAACTACCTTTGGGTGAATGACACGTGGGCCCAAGGGGTGGCTGGCCCACCTATCATACAGCCAAAGGCATGTGCAATAGAGGGCTGAGGAGTAGTACGAAATCCTACACACATACGCACGCTAACCAAGGGTAAGAGTGATCACTCGAATCGCAAGATCAGTTGACTAGAAGCTAAGCTAGACCCATGGAGGCGATGAGCGTGAGCATCAGCAGGCTGTGTCGGATGGTCCACGACGACGGCCTGCGGCCCGGCACCGAGGAACGTCTCCAGGTATTGCTTGAGGCTGCCAGGGCGAAGGGCCGCTTGGACGACATCTTCATCTCCTTGTTCGACGAGGTCCTCATTGGTTTCCTCGACAAGTTCACCGTCATTAAGAAGCTCACAGACGACTTTGACGTACGCCTCCATCCGACGCGCCTAGGCTCTATGATGCTCGCCACCCTCAATGGCCACTATGGTGACAACCTCTTTGACGCACTGGTGGCCCTACAACTACCCGCCGTCGCGCCGGAGAATGTCCACCTCGAGGTCGCGCTCGCTGCACAGCGCCTGGCGCAGCAAGACACCATTGACATAATCACCCACGTCTGCGCGCAAATCGTCCACAAGGACTACTACATGCAAGAGGAGGACGATAGGACGCTGGCCTTCTTGGACCACAGGGCAACCTTGGACGGCATTGTTCAGAAGCACGTTGAGCTCGCCGCCAACACCGCTGCTCCTCACACGTCAGTTGGTGACCCGGCGCACTAGGGCGTGAGGATGTCGTTGATGGATCCATATGTATTTTTATCTTTCCGTCAAATCCATGTAGTAGTATATGGTACTGCTAGTAATTATCTTACCTTTCGCATCAACTTCATAATTTTCGTACGTACTCCATGCATGAACGGCGCCAAAACCAAACTTCTCATTACTCTAGGCAAAATCGTTATTTTCTATCTATCGGTCGCGCCATGGAGCAGAACCAAATTTTCCAAGTTACGAGTTCAAAAGGAAAAGCCTGCCGTGTTCGCGTCGCACCCCCACACGGTTGGTCCGGCACGCCACTCAAGGGGGAATGCGTGTGGTGTTGCATTTTTCACTTACAAGTGGGACCACTGTTGAGCAAACCGACTATCGGCAAACCCCCACCCTGCCCACCGCGCGATGGCTGAGAAAACATGAGGGAGAAGAGATGGTTGTAGCACGGACTCCAAGAAAATTGGTGTCAGATGGGACTCGTGTGGGTGGCGTGTCCCGTATTGTTAGACGTCAATGCTAGTTATGGCCCATGCCACCCCACTATATCGAGCCTATATCAAGGTACGTAGAACAAATTTCCTGGAGTCCGTGCTCAGCCCTCCTCTATCTCTCTTCTCAGCCAGCCAGCGGACGCGCGGAGCCCATCATCTGTTTGCTCACATGAGGTCCCACATGTCAGTGAAAACGCACGAGGACCCACTGAACCTGCACATCTTTCACCTCGACGTGCTGGTGATGAAAAACAAATCCAATAAAGATCTTCGGTGGACGCTTTTGGAGTTACTGAAGAGTAGTAAGATTCTATTTACAGTTTAACCCAAGATGCACATCACGTGGCTTCAACTACCACTCTATTTTCTTGCATGACACGACCTGGATGCTGGTTGTCCCACGTGTCGGCAAAAGGAGGAAGAACCCGACCAAATCTTTGGTTGTGCTCTCGGATTAGACTAGTTGTGCTAAATCAAAAATTTTATTGTGTACTCCCTCCGTTCCAAAATACTTGACTTCCATTTGTCCAAAAATGGATGTAGCTATATACTAAAACATGTCTAGATACATCTATATTTTGAAAAATAGAAGGCATGTATTGTGGAACGGATGGAGTAGAATGGATGCAAGTTTTTGTATTGGGAAGAAGAGTACATTTATATATTGATAGAGCGCAATTTAGTAGATGTTCTATCACTTTTAGCTAGCATAGAGGCTAGAGATGAGACTAGTGCAGTTGTTGATACTCCTACTAGAATAGAGGCTAGACATGAGACTAGATGCGAGGAAGCAATGTCTACTTCTTTACACTCTAAGAGGAAAGAAGCACGCAAGATCGAGCCTCCGCAGATCAACAATGAATGCATCGAGAAGGCACTAATCCAACTTACAGGAGCAGTTATGGTAGTTGGATATCTTCTAGAGTAGTAAAGTGTATTATTGTGGTTCTTGTTTTCTTTGGTCTTGCTTTTCTAGTCAAAATTATCATTGGAGTTCATGCAAAACGGAGGTCCGTTTGGGGTCGTGCATTGGAGTTGGCCTTACAAGTGGGACCGCAGTTGAGGAAACCGACTATCGGCAAACCCCCACCTCGCCCGCCGCGCGATGGCTGAAGTTAGAGAAACGACGAGGTTGAAGAGATTGCTCTAGAACGGACTCCAAGAAATAATATGGTGTCAGATGGATGTCGTGGTGGTGGCGTGTGCCGTACTCCTGGACGTGAATGCTTGTCTGGCCCATGCCACCCTACTACTCCTACTACTTACTATATAGTACTAGTATCGAGGATTCGAGGTGCTGGTTACGTACAGTGAACACATTAACATATGGCTACAGTAAAAGCACCTGCCCGACGCGCGAAGCATGTGAAGCTAGTACAAATAGTGTACTACTATTGTTGATTGGCCTCATCCGATAACCTATTGCAATGCACGTACAATTATGTATTCGGAAAATGTTTTTTTGCCTCGTCGCACCACTCACTCAGAGAAGCGACTCAAAAGCCATTCATAAATTTAGTAAGTTTATCACAGGCATATCATTTTATTACATACAACAGGTCATCAACCCACATCGACAACGAGGATACATTATAAATACTAAAGTTTTCATCACACAACAAATAACAAGCAATGAAATGAACTTCAACTCAACCATTCCTCGGTGTTGGAAACGCTTGCTTTGAACCACAAGTGATTCTCTGGGACGGGCCATCCATTGTTGATCTCGATACCAACACAGGACTGATCATCCAGGCTGAAGCGGCCTACTATGTCAGTACCAGGGTAGGGAACCACCCAAATGTCCAAGGTATAGCCACGGTTGCTTCTCATAAATGGTAGTAACGTTGTGTCAACAGCAGTTGGATCGCCTTTCACCATCATTGGATAGTTTTGTCCAAGGAAGAGCGAGTTTTCTCCAAGACTATCAATTCTGTACCAGGGAGTAGGAGTTGGCGCTAGCACACACTATATCCATCCCGAATACCATGTAACGGGTGTTGGAATAGGTCCGGAGAGTGCGACCATGGGAGACTACACCTGCTTCCTTAGTAGTAACATCATCAGTGGGCTGTATGCACACAAGAAGAGGTGATCCATCGGAGTTAGTTGCCAAGTGCCACAGAGTATATGGGTGCTGCTAGTCCTCATGCTCGTGATCATCACCATCGTCATCTCCCCCTTGGTTATAAAAAAGTTCAAGTATAGGTGGTGGAATGTTCACAGGACCTTGGAAACACAAGAAGAAGGTTAATTAGTAAACGGAAACTTGCTAACCCGCATGCATGTGGATGAAACAATCATAATTACGGTGGAAGACAAACGTACCGAAAGCATAAGGATTCCATGCAAAAACAGTGCCATGAGTGGTGGTAGCAAACACAAGGCCCTCGTATTGAATTGCATCATAGTACTCATCCGTGTACAGAAACTAATTTTTGAGCAATATCCATCCAGTCGAACCACGAAGGACGGCAACAAGCTTGTCGAAGATAGCAACAACTTCATAGTTGTTGTAATTCCAAGAGCGGTTGGGAACTCGACAAATTGCTATCTTCCGTAGAAGACAGTCACCATGATCGTATTTGAATATTCGTACAATACCGGTGTGCTCAACCTCTGGGCAGTCTGCTGAGATTTTTGGAAGTGGAACCCGGTCACGAGTGTACACATTCACAAGTTCCCACTCGCAGTTCGACCCAATGTAAACAACCCAATCTCCATTTGCGCCTGCCCAAGCCTTACCCTCAAGCGATGGCATCTTAACATCATATGTATCATTATCAAGCGGCATCAACTTGCACAAGGCGAGGCCTCCGTCGTCCCCGCACCAGTCATCAGGGTCACGACAAAGAAGATAGGGGAGATCAAACCGCTCCTTGACTCTTGGGTTCCTTGTAATGATGTTATTAGTTGAGTCGAGAATGGTCTTGGACGAACCTGCCATGCTAGCCAAGGTGATGACATCGTACCAATTAATGAGTTCCTCCACCACGTCATCTTTCAGATCAGGGCAAGAATAATGGGTTCGTTTCCGGCCTGTTCCCTCCATGGAGAAGACGATCGAACAATGGCAGAAGAAAGGGTGAAGGGCTGAAGGAAAATGGAGGAGGGAGAGGAAGAGCGTGCGATAGCAGTTCCAAATCGAGAGGGAAAGGCGAAGAGTCGGTGGACAGTTGCCAGTTTGCCACGGTTCATGAAGAGGCGCCCCGGCCTACACGTCCATTCGGAAATACTAGTAGAAAAGGACTCACCGTCGTCTCACAGATATGTTGGAACGGGACCAAATGTCAACGAAACATGGTGTGTAATTTCTCGTGCAAAATGTGATCTGGCCGCGTTGGCCCGAGGTGCCGCATTAGTTATCGACCTTTATTTTTTAATGGCGTGCCGTTCAGTTTTGAAGCACGACTAACTGGTACTGTACACAGAGAAAATATAAACTACTCTACCACTACTCCACCTCTAGTACTAGTAGTATAGAAAATATATATAGGCTGGAGCTTCAGCGCTTTCTTGCTAAGGGCTGCCCACTTGCTTCTCACACTATTACCCTCTCTCCAGATCTAAAAAAGACAGCCTCTCTCTCCCTCCTCACCGGTGGTCACAGATCCGCCGGGGAAGAAAAGGACGTGCAACATTGACGCACTCGTCGTCGGCGATCAAGGTCACGCACTAACGACAAGGCCGTCCTCTCAGACCTAGCGCCCGCGCGGGGATGGCCTCCGTTCCCAAGCTCGCTGCCGTAGTGTGTGCGGAGGATGACGACCACGAGCGAAGCCACTTCCCGCTGACCCTCAGGTATGCTACCTCTTTTTGAACCATACCCTTGTTCTATTGCCCCATCTGCCACGTCGTTGCATGTGGATCTTTTTCCACTCCACCATCTTCCCAATTTGCTATCCTCTGCTCTGCTGGCCACGCAGATGAAAACCATAATTTGCACTATTAAAGGAAACCCTACTTCATGCAGACTAATCCATGTCTGGGTTGAATAAGGAAAGGAAGGGAGACTGTACTGTCCAAGAGAGTAGGCATTGAACCCGCATCTAGGTTGAAAAGGGGAAAATCAGTAGCTAAGGAACGAGTCTCATGTCTCTTGGTTGAAGAAGGGTAGAAAGGCATGACAACGCAATAGAGAATGACTAGGTCGATCGGTTTGTTGTCCTCACATAGGAAAAAGGTGGCTAAAGAGAACAAAAATGGGACGTAATCCACATATGCTGCCTGGATATTTGTTGCTCTGGGCAACCATACCTCCCTCACCACTCTGCGTCGGTGGAGGTACATCGTACTGGTGCGCCCACTGTCCGAATGGGCCTCCCATGCTCTTATTGCCACTTTTTTTGTTGTTAGTATAACGCCAGCAGTCAAGTCAAGCAATGCTACTGCTAAAGTGATGCCACATTTAACTAATGCTGCTCTCAGTCTAATGCCACCGATAAATTTAAGCAATGCCATTTAATGTCACTGGATTATTTCAGGGTTAGCTATTGATTGTGGATGTATTAAAGATTTTTCAGCTAAGGCATTCTAATGTTGTTGCACAGCTAGTATACCAACGATGAAACTTGTTACTACCTTCAGATTTTTGCACTGTTAATGCTTATAGATTACATACCTCACTTTCATGAGATAAGTTAATTTTTTTGTAAAGTGTCACCAAAATGCCAAGGTTGCTGATGTCATTTTATTTTGATTAAACTGCACAAAAAATTATGAAGACAAGAGGAAAGGTCAAGAGTGGGCACCTCCTCCTCAGGCTGTTCTCTTGATTCGTAAGATCAAGTTTTTATGTTTGATCGATTATCAAGATTGGGATAGCAATTTTTAAGGTCCCCCCCGAGTTCGAAATGATATTTACCTTGGAGGTACATGGTTTGCAATTTTTTTATACTATAATTAGTTAATAATGCTAGTTACCTTCAGACTTTTGTATTTGGTTTAATGCTCATGCACAGCTAGTATACCAATGATGAAACTTGTTACCTTTACATTTTGTATTGTTAATTCTTATAGAAATCTTCCAGTGCTATAGTTTATTGAAATCTATTCAGTAAAACCATTGTACTATACCCTATAATAAACTAAGTACTCTACTGTTGCACTAGCCACTGGATTAGTGTATATTTGTAGTATTCGAATTGTGTTGCATTAGCGTATGGACATAAATAAAGTGTGGCGAGCTTTCCCAGATATGTGCTCAAGAAAACTACTACCTGTTTTTCTAAATACTAGACATTTGGGTACTTTAAATTGAACCGCGAAAATGTCTTATATTAAGGAACAGAGGGTGTAGAGTTCACTCAAATTATCTTGGTAAAGCTAGTCACACCTTTGTTAAAATTAATGTTCATTATGTTATCGGAGGAGGTCTGTATGTTTGTCTCTAATGCCTGTCGACTACATACCTAACATCATGATGTAATGTTAAGTCATTTCCTTTTGTACAGTGTCACTGAATTGTCAAGGCGGTGATGGCATTTTATTTTAGTTGAACTGCACAAAATATGCTTAAAAGAAGAGGAAAGGTCAGGAATGGCTCAATTTTTTAGAAAAAACTATGTTTGCCTTCTTGACATCAGTCGTTGTTGCCTTATTTATTCCTTCAAACAGGTGGTTAGAAACAGTCTTGCTACCTTTTCCATTAAGAAATTGGAATGCTTATATTTGTGAGTCTATGCTTTAACTAGTGTCGTTTTTACAGTAATCACACTTTTAATATCTATGCAAACAGGGATGCTCGATTTTAGTGGAACTACACAAAAAGTCCAACTGGTTCAACATTATGAGCATGTTTTTTCCAAACCTTTATATCCAATTGGTGGCACTATGAGTTGTTCATTACGAAGGTACATGGTTTGCTACTCTTTTTGTACTGTCATTAGATAGTAATACTAGTGGTTTGCATGTGAATTTATTGGCAGGGTGGACCTACATTGGAGGTGCATGACAGGATTCAATGATTGGATGCTCAATTTCGGTTGTATCGATTTCACCTCTTCGATCACTGTGAACATGGATATCCTTGGTCTGATGAAGAATAGGCGCTATATTTCTGCTCTGAAACAGCAAATCACTTAAGTATGAAATTGTCCAGGGAAAAACATAACTGTATCAGATTGTCGAGTGCAGAACATGACAGATGCTAAGTGGAAGAGACATGTTTAAACCGAAAATACATGGTGTGGTATATGTTTACTAGCTGCTTGATATTTGTGTAGATAGAGATGTCTGCCCGTTGCTATTTGGCAAACAAACAAAGTGTCGGCAATTTTGGTTGAACTGCACAAGAGAATAGTATAGTCACTGCATGCAATGCCATTTGAAAATAGACACAGAAAGATTGGATAGTCACTTCATGGACTGCAGAAAAGTAGTACTGTACTATTTATTAGCTAACACTAGGTGCTTCATTGCTTTGGTCTGATTATACAATGGGCATCATTTTTCCTAAGTTAAAGTTTGTATTCCGAAAATAGTCTCGCGGTGTGATCGAGAGAAGACCAAATCATATTGCAGTGGATGTTCCTCCATCATGAGTGGTCCATTCTCATGGTTCCAGCTATTGGTGAAACCACTTATGTTTGCAAGAGGAATTGTAGACTTCACAAACAAATTTGTCTTTCAATCTGTACTGAATGTTGGCCAAGAGAAGCATCCATGTTAGTAGGAAGAACATATGTTTTTTCTTGATCTTTGCTTTTGGAGCTACATATTTGTATATGATCTGTGAATCATTGAGATGCATTAACATGTTGATCTTATGTATGGGAATCATACTAGTTCGTTTTAGTTGCGATGCAAGATCTGAAGTGGCTGATCTTTGCTTTTGGAGCTACATATTTGTATATGATCTGTGAATCATTGAGATGCATTAACATGTTGATCTTATGTATGGGAATCGTACTAGTTAGTTTTAGTTGCGACGCAAGATCCGAAGTGGCTGATCTTTGCTTTTGGAGCTACATATTTGTATATGATCTGTGAATCACTGAGATGCATTAACAGTTACTTATTTCTGTTCGCTCAGTGTTTACAAGTTACTGATCGATCACTAGCTAGCCTACTAATGCGCTCCTGGCAGTTTTATTTGCGACGCAAGATCCGAAGTGGCAGTTTTTTGAATAAAAATGCCTACCTCTGAAGAAACTGACAAGCTACACTATCCTACCTACTCAATCCTACACAGATAAATAGCGGATCACGCACGTACTACCTCCTTTCCGGTTTGCAAGGCTCAATTCAAGAAACGACCTACTCGATCCTACACGAATAAATAGTGGATCACACACGTACTAGTACCTCCTTTCCGGTTTGCTGGGCTTAATTCAAACCTCTCACCAACCAAGGTACTCCCTCCGTCCGGGTTTATTAGTCCTGTGAGCAAAGCAGCAAGACCAAGGCATGGCAATAATTAACGGCATGCAGAAGTTTAAGCCTAATTAATTCCAGCGATTTAAGTGGCTACATGCGTGCCCTGGGCTGCGACTCGTTGCCTGCTGCTCTGCGTACTGGCTTCGAGCGATTCTGAGTGCGTGCATGCAGCTGGCCATAATTAAGGCAACTAACTGATGTGAAAAAAAGATGCGCTTTAATTGCTGCGGGCTTTTTAAATCCGTGGAATCATTATTGACAAGGAGGGAGATGATTCGAGTGCACTCGTTTGACCGCCATGCCGGCGTGCGACCCAGATGAGACGGGACGGCACAGTCATAATTTCAGTTTCTCTAGTTTTCCACGGCAAGCTGGCGCGCTAAGCGATGCCTGCTTATGCATTGAATTTCGATGACCGTCGCGCTACTTTTTGCCTATAAGTACTGTTTCCCGGCCTTCTCCGGTGGCACCGTGACCCAACTCGCCATATCCTCATAAGCCCCCACCGGCCCGACGTTGCTCGCAACGTCCGCCATGCCCCCGCCCGTCCGCGGTAGGCGATGTTGGAGGCGGTCACCACCGGAACTAGTGTTCAGTTTTTCACCGGAAGGCAGACGGAGGGAGGAGGCATTCTATCTATCTTTAGATGGCAATGCAGAGATCGAGGAGTTGTTGGAGCGCGACCACCTGGCGGAGGAGCAGGAGTTGTTGGAGCGCGACCGCTTGGCGGAGGAGCAGTGTATCGCCGATTTGCGCCGCCAGCGAGACATGGAGCAGCAGCGCACCGACGCTCTGAGTCACGAGCAGAGCGCCCGCAACTGGGCTGACTACGTGGAGGTCGGTGCCCAGCAAATAGCCCTGGAGGCTATCGGGCACACACGCGTTCGCGACGCTGATTTTTACTACCAGCTCGTCAAGTGGGTTTCCAGCTTGGAAGCCGAAGCTTCGGTGGACCACGCTGGCATGGAAAGGGCCAACGCGCGCGAGCAACGCGCCCTATCACACCTCTTGCAAGTTCGAGGCGAGGCGCAGGACGCCAGTGCATGTACCGCAGATGGCGGCCGGCATCGTCTAGTTAGTTAAGAGTAAGTTAGTACTTGTACGCTACTAGAGTATTAGTGGGAGTAGATAGTTAACTTGGCTATAATGGTTGTCAACGTGGAAGTTTAGTACTCTATATGTGGATCAGACCTGTTTGCTCTGAATGTTGAACTTTCCATTTGAACGTATGGAATGGGCTGTTATTTTTTAAAATGGGTTGTATTTGTCCTCCACGGGTTTAGGGGCTGACTTGTGGGCCTACCAAGTTGACGCGTACACAATTAGGAGATGATTGTACGTGGAGAGGATGACAGCAGGGACCCGCCAAGGTCATGGCAGTACGCAAGCAAGTGCCTCCTTATTTCAAGCCAATAAAAAAATGGCTCCTCCTAGTGGATTTCTGACATCTGGGTCCCATGCCATTGTCAACCTAGTCAATAAACGAGAGAATTGCACAATGAGCGGCTGACACCAGGGACCCAGCAGCTCGCCCAGTTATTTTTGTTTTGGGTTAATTTGATAAATGCCACTCCAAATCTGGTGTTTCCAAGAAATGCCACTGCAATTTCCAAACTTTGAAAAATGCCATTTCATGCCATTTCTAGTGGCATTTTTCGAAGTCCGGAGTGGCGTTTTTCAAAGTTTGCAAACTGCAGTGGCGTTTTTCAAAGTTTGCAAAAATTGCAGTGGCATTTTTCAAAGCTTGGAAATTGTAGTGGCATTTTTAAGAATCGCCATAATTGGAGTGGCATTTATCTAATTTGTTTTTGAGATGGAAGCAGGGTGTCAACTGGGCTGTGCGGGACACTCTGGCCTGTCTAGACAACCTTTTCTTTTATGTTTACCATAGACCAGCCCAGTAGTCTTTTTTTTCTTTCTGAAAATGGCTAGCCCAGTTTTTTTGTGATTTGTCAAGTAAGTCGCTTTATCAGGCCTGTTGGGCTGCAAATCTTTCAAGACGAGGAGAGCTTCATTCGGCTGGCCGAGAAAATGGCCTATCAGTAATGAGAAATGGGTTGTACATTTTTAAAACACATCAAACCGTCAATTAGTTTCAAATGTCTTTTTTTCATTTCGAGATTTTAAATTGCATTGATTTTTATGCGTGGACAATTTATTGGATTTTATATTGATATACATTTATTTTTAAAATCAGTCTGAATGTGACTCGAAATTTCGGGATTAAAAACAGTTCAGACCGCACCGACGTATGCAAAATTTTATATAATTTTTTAACCGTGGCCACAATATGGGTTGTAATGCTAACAAAAAGAATATGGGCTCCAAAAAACCCGTAAGAATTAGCAAATGGGCTGTAAATTATTTGAAATAATGGCGGATGGCATGTATGCTATTTTCCATAGATTTGAGGCTTTCCTAAAAAAAGGTTGACGCACAAGCAGTGATTGTTGGATGTCCATCCAACGGCCGTCATGCTTCTTCAATCTCTGCTCTTCCTGCTCCAGCCGCTCAAACAAGCGTCGACGGGACTGCCTGCTCCCTCCTCCCTGCGGCTGGCTGTGCTGCCGCGCAGGCCTCACTGCCCCACCGTACTCCCATCGCTGGCCTAGCCATCCCTCTACTCACCCACAGTCCCACACCTGCTGTTATTCTACGGTGACGGCAGACGAACCAGTAAACCCTTGTACAGTCATACTCCCCTCCGCGTGGGAAACAACTACCGAGTCTTCCGTGGCTCCATGTCGTTCCCTTCCTAGGCCTCGCCGTCGTCCATCGCCCTGGTGCTCTCGGCGTGGCATGGTCAACATGGTCAACGACCAACATGCATCTGAAGTGGACTGAACGTGGAGAGGCTGACAGTTGGGTCCATGGCCGCACGCAAGGAAATGCCTCCTTATTACGCGCAAAATAATGATTCCTCCACCTGACATCTGGGACCCACCGAAAGGGCCTCTGTATTTCGCGAAAAAACAATACCGCCGCTGATAGCTCGGACCCACCAGCTATATCTTCGCACGCAAGGAAGTGCCTCCTTATTACGCACAAAAAAATGAATATTCCCCCTGCTAGTTGGGACCCAGTATAGTGGGCCTACTAAGTTGACGGGGACGGAGGGCTTTGTCAACTTAGTCAATATGCACGATTCTAACTTGACTGACCGTACGATATCCATCCAACAGCCGTAGTGCTTCTTCAACCTCTGGTCTTCTTGCTCCAGCCGCCCAAAGCAGCGCCGGTCATGCCGCCTGCTCCTGCCTCCCGTGGCCGGTTGTGCTTCCGCGGAGGCCTCACCGCCCCCATACTACTCCCACCGCTGGCCAGGCCATCCCTCCACTCCACTCACCCACACCCCCTGTTATTCTGCGGCGACGGCAGCGCAGCCGAACCAGTTAACCCTCGTACTCCTCTCCGCATGGGCATCCATTGCCGCGTCTTCCCCGGCTCCGCGTCGTCCCCTTCCTAGGCCTCATCGTCGTCCACCGCTGTGATGCTCTCGGCGCGGCATGGTCAATGTGGTCAACGACCGAATTCCATCGGAAAAGTACTGTACGTGGAGAGGCTGACAACTGGGTCCACGACAGCAGCAAGGAAGTGCCTCCTTATTACGCGGAAAATAATTATTCCTCCACCTGACAGCAGGGACCCACCGGACAGGCCACCAGTATTTCGCAAAAAAACGCTTCCCCCCTAACTACTGGGAACCATCGGACGGGCCACCGTATTTCGCGACAAAAACGTTTTCCCCCTGACTGCTGGGACCCACCGGACGGACCACCGTATTTCGCGAAAAAAATGTTCCCCCCGCTGTCAGCTCGGACCCATCGGAAGTGCCTCCTTATTACGCATAAAAAATGAATACTCCCCTTGCTAGCTGGGACCCACCATGGTGGGAGGCGGGCCTACTAAGTTGACTGGGACGGGGCCTTTGTCAACTTTAGTCAATATGAACGATTCTAGCTCCAGTGGCCGTACGATGTCCATCCAACGGCCGTAGTGCTTCTTCAACCTCTAGTCTTCTTGCTCCAGCCGCCCAAAGCAGCGCCAGTCATGCTGCATGCTCCTGCCTCCCATGGCCGGCTATGATGCCGCGGAGGCCTCACCGCCTCCTACTACTCCCACCACTGGCCAGGCCATCCCTCTACTCACCCACACCCCCTGTTATTCTGCGGCGACGGCAGCCTCACACCGCAGCCAGACCAGTGGACCCTCGTACTCCTCTCCACGTGGGCATCCACTGCCGCGTCTTCCCCGGCTCCGCGTCATCCCCTTCCTAGGCCTCGCCGTCGTCCACCGCCCTGGTGCTCTCGGCGCGGCGTGGTCAACATGGTCAAGGAACGACTTCCATCGGACATGGACTGTACGTGGAGAGGCTGACAGCTGGGTCCATGGCCGCAGCAAGGAAGTGCCTCCTTATTATGCGGAAAATAATGATACCTCCACCTGACATCAAGGACCCACCCGACGGGCCACTGTATTTCACGAAAAAAACCTTTCCCCCCTGACTGCTGGGACCCACCAGCTACATCTTCGCACGCAAGGAAGTGCGTCCGGGCAAAAAAAAATGATTCGCCCCCTGACTGCTGGGACCCACCAGCTACATCTTCGCACGCAAGGAATTGCCTGACAGTCGGGACCCACCTGGTCGAAGCGTACGTAGCGTTGTCATTCTGGTCACGAACGTGTACGTACATACTGGTCGATGTAGAGGCGCGCACGTGTCATAGTAGAGGCATGCACGTAGCATGTACACGTACGTACAACGACCAGGGTGCAAGAAAGTAAATACGGCCACGTACGTACATATGGGCGGGGTCTCGAACGCCTACTCGCGCATACGTACGACCAGGGCTCGTGTACATGGCTGGGTCGGAACGGAAAAACTGTGTCGTCGTCGTGTTCATGGGGAGGCACGGAATGCGTCATGTTCATGGGGAGGCAACGGAATGCGTCGTGTTCATCGGGAGGCAATGGAACACGTGGGAGCCAACCGGCTTGGACGGAATAGGCGATGGAAACGAGGCCTGGCGTACCGCAGTACGGAGGAAACGGTCTTGTGTTCGACCGGCCACGTTCGAAAGGGGATCCTGTTCACCGGGAGGGGTCTGGCGTACCACAAAATGGAGGAAACAGACCTCCTACGGTCGAAACGGGGGTCCTGTTCATCATGAGGGGTGTGGCATACCGCAAAATGGGACTCCACGGGATACTATTCATCTCCACCATCGACCTCCTCCAGCCTCCACGGGCTACCGTCGACCTCTTCCAGCCTCCACGGGCTCCTGTTCATCCAGCCTCCATCACGCGCTACTCCACCGGCTACTATTCAACCACCCCTCCACGGGCACCCCTCCACCATCTACTGTTCATCCAGCCCTCCATGGGGTCGTCCTGTTCATCCAGCCCTCCACGGGGTCCTGTTCATCCAGCCCCAACCGACTCGATTGATCGAGGTCTTGTTCATCCAGAGGCAACGCCACGAGGTCCTGTTTATCCACCCCCCACCCCGCAACGCTCACTCTTCATCCAGAGAGGCAGCATCGATCGGCTTCAGTTAGCAGCAGTAGCGAAGGAATCGCTCGATCGGGTTCAGTTAACAACCATCGATCGATTGCTCGGGTTCAATAACACGTAGCCTGCAGTGCAATCGCTCGGGTTCAGTTAGAGCCCAATGCCTCACTCGGGTTCAGTTAGAGCCAACGCCTCGCACACACACGCGTACGTGTACGAGAGAAACATGCATCGCTCGGCCCCGACCTCCCACCGTAACCGGGAACTCGCCAAAATTTTCCTCGCCCTCGCTTCTACCACGGTTTTTTCCGTCATGGACGGCCCAAAGAATGTCATGCAGCTGCGTCTCCGGCCCGCCCAGGACGAAAAGCCCATTTTCTGTCATGATTTTTTGTCATAGAAGTAGGAGCCCACTACATCTATGGTGATACCGGGTTTTGTCACAATTATCGTCATAGAAGTGTCATAAGTATGACAGAAGAAAATTTCGTTCGACCCAAAATGTCACGGATGTGTCTTTTTTTTGTAGTGATAGCTGCTTCGGAAGCAGCAAATGAAGGAGTCTGGATGAAGGAGTTCATATCCGATCTAGATGTCATACCGAGTGCATCGGGTCCAATGAAAATCTTTTGTGACACTACTGGTGCAATTGCCTTGGCAAAGGAATCCAAATTTCACAAGAGAACCAAGCACATCAAGAGATGCTTCAATTCCACCCGTGACCAAGTCCAGGTGGGAGACATAGATATTAGCAAGATACATACGGATCTAAATGTTGCAGACCCATTGACTAAGCCTCTCTCACGAGCAAAACATGATCAACACCAAGACTCCATGGGTGTTAGAATCATTACTATGTAATCTAGATTATTGACTCTAGTGCAAGTGGGAGACTGAAGGAAATATGCCCTAGAGGCAATAATAAAGTTATTATTTATTTCCTTATTTCATGATGAATGTTTATTATTCATGCTAGAATTGTATTAAACGGAAACACAATACATGTGTGAATACATAGACAATATAGTGTCACTAGTATCCCTCTACTTGACTAGCTCGTTAATAAAAAATGGTTAAGGTTTCCTAACCATAGACATGAGTTGTCATTTGATAAATGGGATCACATCATTAGGAGAATGATGTGATTGACTTGACCCATTCTGTTAGCTTAGCACTTGATTGTTTTAGCTTACTGCTATTGCTTTCTTCGTGACTTATACATGTTCCTATGACTATGAGACTATGCAACTCCCGATTATTGGAGGAACACTTTGTGTGCTACCAAACGTCACAACATAACTGGGTGGTTATAAAGGTGCTCTATAGGTGTTTCTGATGGTACTTGTTGAGTTGGCATAGATCGAGATTAGGATTTGTCACTCCGATTGTCGGAGAGGTATCTCTGGGCCCTCTTGGTAATGCATATCACTATAAGCCTTGCAAGCAATGTAACTAATAAGTTAGTTGTGAGATAATGCATTAAGGAACGAGTAAAGAGACTTGCCGGTAACGATATTGAGCTTGGTATTGATATACCGACGATCGAATCTCGGGCAAGTAACATACCGATGACAAAGGGAACAACATATGTTGTTATGCGGTTTGACCGATAAAGATCTTCGTACAATATGTAGGAGCCAATATGAGCATCCAGGTTCAGCTATTGGTTATTGACCGGAGATGTGTCTCGATCATGTCTACATAGCTCTCGAACCTGTAGGGTCCGCATGCTTAACGTTCGGTGATGATCGGTATTATGAGTTTATGTGTTTTGATGTACCGAAGGTAGTTTGGAGTCCCGGATATGATCACGGACATGACTAGGAGTCTCAAAATGGTCGAGACATAAAGATCGATATATTGGATGACTATGTTTGGACTTCGGAAGTGTTCCGGGCAAGTTCGGGCATATACCGGAGTACCGGGGGGTTACCGAAACCCCTCGGGGAGTGTAATCGCCTATTGGGCCTTAGTGGAGAAGAGGAGGGGCGGCCAGGGCAGGCCGCTCCCCCATCCCCTCTAGTCCGAATTGGACAAGGAGGGGGGCAGCGCCCCCTTCCTTCCCCCCATCTCTCCTCCTTCCCCCTTCTCCTACTCCTACTAGGAAAGGAGGAGTCCTACTCCCGGTGGGAGTAGGACTCCCCCCTTGGCGTGCCCTCCTCCTGGCCGGCCGCCTCCCCCTAGCTCCTTTATATACGAGGGCGGGGGGGGGGGCACGCCAAGACACACAAGTTGATCATTGATCTTTAGCCGTGTGCGGTGCCCCACTCCACCATAATCCACCTCGGTCATATCGTAGCGGTGCTTAGGCGAAGCCCTGCGTCGGTAGCTTCATCAACACCGTCATCACGCCGTCGTGCTGATGGAACTCTCCCTCGAAGCTCTACTGGATCGTGAGTTCGTGGGATGTCACCGAGCTGAACGTGTGCAGATCGCGGAGGTGTCGTACGTTCGGTACTTGGATCGGTCAATCGTGAAGACGTATGACTACATCAACCGCATTGTCATAACGCTTCCGCTTACGGTCTACGAGGGTATGTGGACGACACTCTCCCCTCTCGTTGCTATGCATCATCATGATCTTGCGTGTGTGTAGGATTTTTTTTTTGAAATTACTACGTTCCCCAACACAAGATACATTTTTATGCATAGGGGTGATGTATGCTCATATGAACAAGGGGAGAGGAGAACATACCATGTCTGTTGACGCCAATGCCATGCACTTCAGTAGCCTGGGCGGGGCGCGCTGCCGACAAGCTCGTGCTGGACGCCGCAGTCTAGGCAAGAAGGGTCGGCTCGCGATACCCTAGCAAGAGGAGTGTGTGTTGCACGGCTTTGGCGGCAATGGCCTCGGTGCCCGCTATAGCGCCCAAGATGCGATTCTATCCCAATCACGTGATGAATTCATGATTGGGACACAATCGCATTCCGAGCACATAGCAAGGTGGATATCATTACAACATACCATGTACTGAATAGATGAGAATACAAGATAAAGGCTTACACTCGCCACAAGCTACAACATGAGTACAACAATTCATCAATACATAGCAACCATCATACAGAAGAGCAGGATCCGACTACGGATGAAATCAAACAAAAAAGAAGAACGACATCCAGCCTGCTAGCCCAGGCTCCCGACCCGGAACCTATATCCCTTGATCGAAGAAGAAGCAGAAGAAGAACTCCAAACAAGCAAGCATCGCACTCGCGTCAGATCATCGCATTACTTGTACCTGCAACTGTTGTTGTAGTAATCTGTGAGCCACGAGGACTCAGCAATCCCATTACCATGGGTATCAAGACTAGCAAAGCTTAATGGGTATAGAATGGATAAGTGGTGAGGTTGCGTCAAGCGACTAAGCATTGTATAGTGGCTAACTTGCGAGTACAAGAGTAAGATGAGAAACTACACAAACGATCGCAAACTAGTAATGACCAAGAAGTGATCTTGAACTACTTACGTTCAAACATAACCCCACCGCATTCTCTTCTTGACTCACATGAAAAGAGAGAGTCACGGTTACACATGCGGTTGGTGTATTCTATTTCGAATCTGGTGTCAAGTTCTCTACAACCGGATATTAAAGACTCCCATCTGCCACATAACCGCGGGCACGGCTCTCAAAAGTTTAAAGCATGCAGGGATATCCCAACTTAGCTCATGACAAGTTCACGATCTGCGGAGACAATCCTCCATCGCGGGACATCCGATCAGACTCGGGGTCCCGGTGCACAAGACATTTCGACAATGGTAAAACAAAACCAGCAAGACCTCCCGACGTGCTGACACCCTAATAGTAGCCGCGCGTATCTCGTCTCAGGCCACGACGGATGAGCTACGTGTACAGGTGCCAAAAATAACCCAGGTTGCCCCGGGGCGGCCCCGCACAGGTTTGGACCAACGCTCATGAGGAGCACTGGCCCGGGGGTTTATTAAGTCATCGGGGGCCGGAAAGTCCCTATGCAAGTTTTAGTTGTTATTAGGCAAATGGTAAAACCAATGTTGGGCCTTGCTGGAAGAGTTTTATTTAAAGCAAACTGTCAAGAGGGGCCCATAAACCCTCATCGTGTTAGGGACGCAAAATCAAGGAACATAACACCGGTATGACGGAAACTAAGGCAGCAAGAGTGGAACAAAACACCAGGCAAAAGGCCGAGCCTTTCACCCTTTACCAAGTATATAGATACATTAATTAAATAAGAGATATTGTGATATCCCAAAATATCCATGATATCCATGTCCCAACATGGAACAAATTGCAACTGCACCTGCAACTAGCAATGCTATAAGAGGGGCTGGGCAAAGCGGTAACATAGCCAAACAACAGTTTGCTGGGATGGTGAAAAAGGTTAGAGGTTGTTTCATGGCATATCGGGATGCTTGATAAACAAGTGGTGGGAAGCGCGACATAGCGATAGCATCGAGACAACTAGCATAGCAAAGATAGTAGTGAGATCCAAGGTGACGGTTATCTTGCTTGAAATCCTGCTAGGAAGAAGGCCGAATCCATGAAGTAGACGAACCAACATAGTCGAACGAATCCTCACAACCCGAAACGTTACCGGAACTAAGAGGCAACACCAGAACGAAGCAAACGACATCGTAAACACGCAAGCATAAACATGGCATGATGCACAATCAAGTATGATGCATGTCCGGTTTAAAGAGGCATGGCATGAAAAAGTGCAACAAACAATACTATAAATTAAGTGGAGCTCAATATGCAATGAGTTGCATATTTGACGAAACACCACATTCAATCATTTAGTTCACCCTACACAACAATTATTAAATGTTAATTAACATGGCAAGAGGTGAAGCATAATAAAACTACCTAGCTAGGCAATTTAAATGAGGCCGGAAGCAACAAACAACAATTTCGGAAAATCCTCATATGCAATATTTGAATTTGGTATTGTTCCACTCTAAACCATATTTTAAAGTTGTTGAACATGCAAAGTGATGACACCATGTTAATCTATGCATTTTCTACCCCATTTACATATAAAGTTTATTTAATTCGAAGTTACGGCTAATTACTTATGAAATAAACCATTTTAACAAGTCATTTATGCAAACTAATTCATACAACAAGTTTAAACATTTTAAACAAGGATGAAAGTGGCAAATGATTAATCTACACAAAATTCCAAGCATTTTAGATATATAAATTATATACATATGATGCACTGATACGTCTCCAACGTGTCTATAATTTTTTATTGTTCCATGCTATTATATTATCTGTTTTGGATGTTTAATGGGATTTACTATGCACTTTTATATTATTTTTGGGACTAACCTGTTAACCAGAGGCCCAGTGCAAATTGTTGTTTTTTGCCTATTTCAGTGTTTTGTAGAAAAGGAATATCAAACGGAGTCCAAACGGAATGAAACCTTCGGCAGAATCGTTTTTGGAACAAACGCAATCAGGAGACTTGGAGTGGACGTCAAGGAAGCAATGAGATGGCACGAGGCAGGGAGGTGATAACCCATAAGTATAGGGGATCGCAACAGTTTTCGAGGGTAGAGTATTCAACCCAAATTTATTGATTCGACACAAGGGGAGCCAAAGAATATTCTCAAGTATTAGCAGTTGAGTTATCAATTCAACCACACCTGGATAACTTAGTATCTGCAGCAAAGTATTTAGTAGCAAAGTAGTATGGAAGTAACAGTAACAGTAGCAAAAGTAACAGTAGCAGTTTTGTAGTAATTGTAACAGTAGCAACGGTAAAGTAACTGAGCAAAGAACAATATGTGAAAAGCTCGTAGGTGATAACCCACAAGTATAGAGGATCAACTATAGCCTCTTTCGATAAGTAAGAGTGTCGAACCCAATGAAGAGCTAAAGATAGAACAAATATTCCCTCAAGTTCTATCGACCATCGATACAACTCTACGCATGCTTGACGTTCGCTTTACCTAGAACAAGTATGAAACTAGAAGTACTTTGTAGGTATTGTTGGAGAGGTTTGCAAGATAATAAAGAGCACGCAAATAAAAGCTAGGGTTGTTTAGATGAAGAAGCAACTAAGTTAGTTTTAGTAGAGAGCTTTTTGTCACGAGAAAGTTATTTGTCCCTAGGCAATCGATAACTAGACCGGTAATCACTATTGCAATTTTATTTGAGGGAGAGGCATAAGCTAACATGATTTCTCTTCTTGGATCATATGCACTTGTGATTGGAACTCTAGAAAGCATCCGCAACTACTAAAGATCATTAAGGTAAAACCCAACCATAGCATTAAAGTATCAAGTCCCCTTTATCCCATACGCAAACAACCTACTTACTCGGGTATGTGCTTCCGCCACTCACGCCACCCACCATTAGCAAATCATGAACATATTGCAAACCCTACAGCGGGGATCCCTCATGCTTGCGCGACACGGAGAGCACCATAGGACAACACCAATAATAAAACATGCAACTCAAACCAATCACGATCATCAATTAACCCATAGGACAAAATAGATCTACTCAAACATCATAGGATAGCCATACATCATTGGGAAATAATATATAGCGTTGAGCACCATGTTTAAGTAGAGATTACAGTGGGTAAAAGAGGGGTTACACCGCTGCATAGAGGAGGGAAGAGTTGGTGATGAAGGCGGTGAAGTTGTTGGTGTAGATCGCGGTGATGATGATGGCCCCCGATGGCACTCCGGCGCCACCGGAAGCAAGGGGGGGGAGAGCCCCCCTTCTTCTTCTTCTTCCTTGACCTTCTCCCTAGATAGGAGAAGGGTTTCCCCTCTGGTCCTTGGCTCCCATGGCGTGGGAGGGGCGAGAGCCCCTCCGAGATTGGATCTGTCTCTCTGTCTCTCTCTGTTTCTGCGCTCCGGGATTCTGCCCTTTCACCATTTCTTTTATATCCGGAGATCCGTAACTCCGATTGGGTTGAAACTTTCGCCTAGATATTTTTCCAAAAATTAGCTTTCTTGCGGCCAAAGAAGAGCGTCAACCGCCTTACAGGGTGCCCACGAGGGTCAGGGGCGCCCCCCTGCCTCATGGCCCCCTCAGGCACCATCTCGTGTTGGTTTTTCTTCCCAAAAATCATAAATATTCCAAAAATGATCTCCGTCCATTTTTATCCCGTTTGAACTCCGTTTGATATTGGGTTTCTGCAAAACATAAAACATGCAACAAATAGGAACTGGCACTGGGCACTAGATCAATATGTTAGTCCCAAAAATAATAAAAAGTTGTCAAAAGTATATGAAAGTTGTAGAATATTGCCATGGAACAATCAAATATTATAGATACGACGTAGACGTATCAGCATCCCCAAGCTGAATTCCTGCTCGTCCTTAAGTAGGTAAATGATAAAAAAGATAATTTTTGATGTGGAATGCTACCTAGCATAATCTTGATCATGTAATCTAATCATGGCATGAATATTAAAACACGAGTGATCTATCATATACATAATACAGAAGTCAAACGAGCCATCACGTTCGTCCACATAAGCCAAAATAATGTAGATCGTTGGTTAGTAATACTTACGGCTAAGATTTAAAGATATTACGTTACATGCCTAAAGTTATAAGTGATGTATATTGGACCAACACGTACAAGACGCGTGAAAAAAGTTAGAAAGAAAAAAAAGTCATGACCGCCATTTACATATAGCATGTACAGATGATACTAAAAAAGAATGACTGAGATTTAAAAGTTGTAAAAGTTACACACGATCATAACCATGTATAGGTCTACCCTAAAAGAAGAAACGTGCATACTCTCCATCGTAGGATATGCTCATACGTCTAGGACTCTTCATGCAAAAAAGGAAGTGCAATCGGCTACGTAAAAAAAGGTTGCAATCGGACGGACTCTGCCTTTTGCCTTTTGGAACAACGGACACTGCAATAAGGATTCCATCAGCCGGCGTAAGAAATAATAAATCATGAGTCCAGCCTAAGAAAGAATAAAGGTTAAAAAACCGATGTCCGCAGAACCTTCTAAAAAAGGCAAAGCTTAGGTTTAGGAGGCTGACACTGTCCTCATACTCCAGCTTTTAAAATGTTACACTCAGCAGGCCATACACGAGAATCAGAAAGTAGCTTGAAACATACAAACGTGTATTCTCTGTGTGAAAATAAGATAGCTACACCTTCTATTTTATTTGAAAGCAAAATCTCTCCCTAATCTCTCCCTAATAATAAAGCACGGATTGGGTCTTCGGGTTCACCGTCACAATACGCTTTTTTCCTGTGAATTTACGCTTTTAATTTAAATTTAAATTTTAAAATATATATGCGATGTGGTACTAATTCAAACGACTCGCTTGATGTTACGTTACTAAGCCAGGACTCATATGGGCCGAACAGCCCAAGCGCAACTACAGAAAAAAAGTCTAGCAGGACTCTTCTTCACCTTCCAGTTTGTAAGAATTACGCCCGTGCTTCTCTTCATCTTATCCGATACTCGAGCTCCCCTGCCGCCCCGGCTGCGACGGCGGCTTCCTGGAGTAGATAGACGCGCCGCCGCCGCGCAGGGCCGTTGCGCCCTCCGCCCCCAACAGGGCAACGAGGTCTGACCCCGCCGGAGCCGGCGTGGCGCCTCGGGTGACCGCTTGGGGTCGCCGTGCAACCCGGTCATCATGCTCCGGCGCTCGGCCGCCCCTCCCTGTGACGAGGCCCCCAGCGCCAGCAGCAGCTTCAAGCTCTTCTACGACAACGGTGTAAGACGATAAGCGTTCCCTACCTCTCGAGGGGGAGTCGCGGGCTGTATATATTGATGTGCCGAAGCCAAGCCTTGGCGTACAAGGAAGGTTTACAAGAGTTTGAGTAGAACAAGTAAAGGAAAGAATTGGAGGCTGCTACGGAAACTATATTCGCTAACACCCTCCCTTAATCTTAACTACCCTAGATTAAGATTACTCTTGAACTCCTCAAACGGTCTTGCTGGTAAAGTCTTTGTAAAGCCGTCCGCCACTTGATCCTTAGAAGGAATAAACCGTATCTCAAGTTTCTTTGCTGCAACCCTCTCTCGCACAAAGTGAAAATCAATTTCTATGTGCTTTGTTCTTGCATGAAACACAGGGTTTGCAGACAAGTATGTTGCTCCCAAGTTATCACACCATAAACATGAGATACGATTTTTCTTGATCCCCAATTCCTCAAGAAGTGATTCAACCCAAATGATTTCAGCAGTTGCATTCGCCAAGGACTTGTATTCAGCTTCTGTGCTTGATCGTGACACAGTTGCTTGCTTTCTAGCACTCCAAGAAATAAGATTGGACCCAAAGAACACTGCAAAACCTCCAGTTGATCTTCTATCATCACTGCATCCTGCCCAGTCACCATCAGAGAATGCACTCACAAGAGAGGAGCCAGAACGTTTGAAGTGAAGTCCTGTTCCCATAGTATGCTTCACATATCTTACAATTCTCTTGACAGCTGACCAATGTGCGGAAGTGGGAGCATGAAGATATTGACAAACTTTATTAACAGCAAATGAGATATCTGGACGCGTGAGAGTTAGATATTGTAATGCTCCCACAATACTTCTGTAGCTTGTGCTCTCTTCTTCTTGAAGTGGCTCACCTTCATATGCTGAGAGTTTTTCTGAGGAAGATAAAGGTGTAGGTACTGGCTTGCAATTCTTCATTCCCATGCGAGACAAAAGCTCAATGATATATTTCTCCTGATTTAACACAATACCATCTTGAGTTTTTCTAACTTCAATCCCAAGGAAGAAATGCAAGTCACCCAGGTCTTTCAAGGCAAACTCTGAGCTCAAGTCATGCAGAAGTGCATTAGTAGCATTTTGTGAAGAACTTGCAACTATGATATCATCAACATATATAAGCACAAAAATGACTACTCCAGCCTTGTTATAAATAAACAAAGACATATCAGCTTTAGAGGCAATGAAACCAAGATATTTCAACTGTAAGCTTAATCTGGAGTACCATGCTCTGGGTGCTTGTTTTAGACCATAGAGTGCTTTGTCAAGCTTGCAAACATAATGTGGTGATTCCTTATCCTCATATCTAGGTGGTTGTCTCATGAACACTTCCTCTTCCAGAACACCATGCAAAAACGCGTTTTGTACATCTAGCTGTCTTAGGCTCCAACCCTTGGATACAGCAATGGCTAGCACAAGTCTGATAGTTGCAGCTTTCACAACTGGACTAAAGGTGTCCTCGTAATCAATACCATAACGTTGCTTAAAGCCCTTTGCAACTAGACGTGCTTTATACCTGTCAATGGAGCCATCTGCCTTTTTTTTGATTCTGTACACCCATTTACAATCGATGATATTTTTGCCTTTTTGGTTTGGTACAAGATGCCAGGTTTTGTTCCTCATAAGTGCAGAATATTCCTCATCCATTGCCTTCTTCCACTTAGGATCGTCAAGTGCACTACTCAACGTTGTTGGCTCTCCTGAAATACACAACATTCCATATGGTATAGTTCCATCTTTTCTTATTTTAGGATTCCGTATACCTTTCTGTAGACGTGTCATAACCCGTGAAGAAGCTGCTGGCTGAACCTCAGGAATGCTGGCCACAGAAGATCCTGACGAGCCTGCATGTGCTGACACAGGGGAATCTGCTGCCTCCTGCGCAGATGATCCTGCAGCCGAAGGTGTGGCCGCCTCCCCAAAGCGCACACAAGGGCCAACCGCCCGGTCCGGCACAGCCGATCCGCTGCCCGACCGCGGTTGCAGGCGCACGCAGGGTGAGGGGGATCCGGCCCCGCTGCTGGTCCCGCCTGTTGCTGAGGTGGCGGCGCGGGAGTGGCCCTCCCTAGATTCGTTGCCGCAGCTGACAGAGGCGCGATCCGAGGCGGATCTGCTCGCGCGATTCGAGGTCTGCCCGCGCACAGGAGTTCCAGGCGCCGCCGGATCACCTTCGTTGTCCGTGCCAGGTTCGTCTTCTTCCTCAGCATGCAATATAGGATCAATTTGAGCTATATTTTCAGGATTTTGATCAATTTGAGCCCTGTTTTCTCCAGAGATCTGCAAAGGCAACAGAGAAGAGCAAGTACTAGTAGAAATATCGTCACTTTGATTAGTACAATTGTCGCCCCCATGATGTGGAGGAAGAAGAAGAATTTCCTTGCGAAGAAGTGCACCGGCATTGGGATGAAGCGATGCAAACGGAAACACGGATTCATCAAAGACAACATCTCGGGATATGTAGACCCTACCACTAGGAACATCAAGACATTTGACCCCTTTATGCATGGGACTATAGCCTAAAAAGACACACTTTTTTGAGCGGAAAGCAAGTTTGCGTGTATTGTAGGGTCTAAGATTGGGCCAACATGCACAACCGAAAACACGAAGAGATGTGTAGTTTGGTGTGACACCAAGGAGTCGTGTAATAGGAGTTTCAAATTTGATAACTTTGCTTGGAAGCAAATTGATAAGATATGTAGCAGTTAAGAATGCTTCATCCAAAAATTTAAGTGGCATGGATGCATTTGCGAGCAATGCAAGCCCCATATCAACTATGTGACGATGCTTTCTTTCAGCAGATCCATTTTGTTGGTGAGCATGAGGACAAGAGACATGATGTGATATGCCAAGTTTTTGGAAGAAAGAGTTCAATTTTTCATACTCACCACCCCAGTCACTTTGCATAGCAATGATTTTAGAGTTCAGTTTGCGTTCAACAAGATTTTGGAAATTGAGAAAGACTTGGAAAACATCAGTCCGTTTCTTTAACAAATAAATCCAAGTAGATTTACTATAGTCATCAATAAAGCTTACATAATAAGAAAATCTCCCAACTGAAGTAGGGGCTGGCCCCCATACATCTAAAAATATGAGTTGTAGAGGAGCAGTAGACACACTAGTAGAGATGGAATAAGGTAATTGATGACTTTTTGCTTGTTGACACGGATCACAAACTGACTCAACACTATTCTCATAAGAGAGTTTATTTTTGCTAAGAACGTATTTAACTATGACTGAAGATGGATGACCTAAACGACTATGCCACATTGATGATGATGGCTTGGTGACAATGTTGGCTTGCTTATTTGACCGTGAAGATGATGATGATGATGATATAAGTGGATAGAGGCCTCCCACGCACCGTCCTCTAAGAATGATTCTCCTTGTTCTCAAATCCTTAACCAAGAAAAAATAAGGGTAGAATTCTATGAGAACATTGTTATCAAGGGTGAATCGATGAACGGAAACAAGATTTTTTGATGTTTGAGGGACATGCAAGACATCATTCAGGTGCAAATTTTTCATGGGGTTTTTAACAATTGAATTACCAATGTGAGTGATATTCATACCAGAACCGCTTGCCGTGCGAATTTGGTCGCCTCCATTGTACTTCTCCCGTGTTGTCAGCTTCTCAAGTTCACCTGTGATGTGATTTGTTGCTGCACTGTCGGCGTACCAGTTTGTATCTACGCCATAGGAGACAGCATGCGCCTCCTTCTCTTCCTGATCATTCTCTTCATAGCGCCACCAGCAAACACGTGCGCCTCCTGGATGGTGCCTATAGCATATCTGACATTCCGGGTAATCGTGCTGCTGTTCACGCACCTGCTGTTGTTGTTGTTGTCGAGGGCGTCCTCTGAATCCGCCGCCTCTGTTTGCAGGAGAGGGCTGGCGGTCACCGCGGTCACCGCGATCACCACGGCCGCGCCCCCTTCCTCCTCGCCCACGGGGTCTGCCGCGGGACTGGCCACGGCCTCTGTAGACTGTGTTGGCCGATGAATGAAATCCTCCTGAAGATGAATCACCCAGCATCTCCATCCTCTGATCAAAAGCAGAAATCTGAGCGAAGAGGTCGTCGGCGGTGATAGTGTTCTTGACAGCACCGATCGCTACAACCACAGAGTCGTAGTCGCGATCAAGTCCCGCCAGGATGTAGTCCACCATCTCCGGGTCAGAGACAGGGCGCCCAGCAGCAGCAAGTTCATCCCCAAGGCTCTTCATCTTTGCCATATACGCCGAGCTCGACATGGTGCCCTTCTTGGTGTTGGTGATGGCGATCCTCAGATTGGTGATCCGGGATTGTGATTGCGAGGCGAAGAGATTTGTCACCGTCGTCCAGAGCTCGTAGGTGGAGTCCTTCCCGACGACTTGTGCAAGGATTTCAGGAGACATAGAATTGAGTAGATATGATAGGACCTGTTGATCTTTGGCGATCCAGGGCCCGTAGAGGGGATTCGGCTCTAGGGCCGTGGTTTTATCTGCCTTCGTGATCTCCACCATCCTCGATGGAGCGGCATCGGAGTTGTCCAGGAGCCCAGTAACCTGCGCACCTCGCAGGGCTGGGAGAACCTGAGTCTTCCAGAGGATGAAATTTCCTCTTGCGAGCTTCTCTGACGGCGGCGATCCAAGGTTAAGAGCAACGCCGGCTGAGGAAGCCATGGAGACAATGATATGTGGTTTAGGGTTTTGATCTTTGGCTAGATGTTTTGGGAAGAGGTGGCTCTGATTACCATGTAAGACGATAAGCGTTCCCTACCTCTCGAGGGGGAGTCGCGGGCTATATATATTGATGTGCCGAAGCCAAGCCTTGGCGTACAAGGAAGGTTTACAAGAATTTGAGTAGAACAAGTAAAGGAAAGAATTGGAGGCTGCTACGGAAACTATATTCGCTAACAGACGGCGCCGGATCCGGCCTCCGCCCGCTGCCCGAGAGCATGTCCGACTTCCTCATGGGGCCCGGATTTGAGCGGCTCCTCGAGCAGCTCGCCCAGATCGAGGCCGGCGGCTTCGGCGCCATCCGCCCCTACGACAACCCGCTGGCCTGCAAGGCCGCCGTCGAGTCCATGCCCACCATCGTCGTCGCCGCCTGCCCTGGCAACGTCGGCGCCGACTCCCACTGTGCCGTCTGCAAGGAGGCCTTCGAGCTGGGCGACTAGGCCAGGGAGACGCCCTGCAGCCACATGTACCACCAGGACTGCATCCTGCAATGGCTCGCGCTGTGTAACTCGTGTCCCGTGTGCCGGCACGAGCTGCCCACAGATGTGGCGCGGCCTGCTCCGGCAAGTGACCTCGGCGCCGCCGACGACCGGGGCAGCAACACTGGCTGAGGCTGGCAGTGAGGAGGAGACGACGGTCGGGTTGACGATTTGGCGGCTCCCAGATGGAGGCTTTGCTGTTGGGAGGTTCGCTGGTGGAAGAAGGGACGACGAGAGGGAGTTCCCGATTTTGCTGTAACTCTCCTTGGTTTCTGTAACTCTCCTTGGTGTCTGTACCCTTTCAGATGGAGGCTTTGCTGTAACTCTCCTTGGTTTCTGTACCCTTCCTTCAGTCATACTTTTACTATTTTGAGTTTTGAGCTTGTATTATTGTAGCTACCGATTAGTTGTAATCAGCGGTGGAGGAATAGCAAAACTAAACGGTGAAATGTTGGCGCTGAGCGATAAAATAGGCAAGACCAAATCACTGATAACCCACCATATGCTACCGCAGTTTCTTGGCATCACGGCGACAAATCACACGAGCGACCGCTGGAGCCAGACCAAGTGCCAGAGTTCGCGGAGATGGAGATGACCGGTACCCAGCTTCTTCTGCGGCGACGGGTGATTGGCGTCCACCTCCTGTAAGGATTCTTCCTGGTTGTACCTATCGAGGAGTGAGTGGAGGAGCAGGATTAGGAGATGCTCATGGCGGCATATCAGCTGATGTCTCCCCGGTGGCTTCATAATCTCCGCCCAACATGCCACATGAACTAAATAGCTACTGAATACGCCAGACTGCTGCTTGTGTGTTTGCAGTTTGCTAAGCATTCATCAAAATTATGGTACGCATCCAACTTGTACATGTATGAATTTTTTGCCATATCCCACTTCAGCGCATCAATTAAGGTTTTTTTATTTGGACCGATATTTGTTTCGTTGACTTTAACAGAACCTTTACAACCAACTGCATACTATGGTATAAATCACTAAATTGTAATGCTTCAGTCTTCCTGTGTTCTAAAAATAAAATGCTTGGAACTTCAGGTTATCAACCAATGATTTTTGTTTACTCATATGTGTATTGTTTGATTCAGAGGCTAACAATAACTTTTGACCAATTATAGGGAGAACACTATCTTATCTTAGAAACTGGTGTATTATTAACTTTAGAATAATCAATGTGATTGCCTTCACAATCAGCCATGTAATTCATGTTTTTCTGGCATATAAGAAAAATCTTCAGAAATTCCGCCACTTATTGTCTATCTATCTGCCAATCATTGAATGGTGGAACAAGAAATATTTGTGTCGCAGATAAAAAATAGTGCAAAAATATATTATTGGCAAATAAGATAAAGACATATGATAGCGCATGTAGGACAAAAGAGCAAGATAGCAGAGAGTTAAGATGAGATGAGCTCTAAAGTTTATGGTTTTCGTATAATAGTTGGCCGAAGAACCACACTTTACGCATGTCGTGAATATTCGTTCCTTGCAAGCCACACCCAGGAGAGCATCAACGGTCATTGGTTGCCTCACGCCAAGCACATAGCTTTGGTATTGGCCGAGGTTGGACACATCATGATCTGACGAACCCCGCACTCCCAGTAATGTGGGTGAGAAGGAGCATCAGTGGTGACGCGGTTGGGACGCCGTGTTGAGTATGTGGACCTGTTTGTGTGGAGGCAGTGTTATGAGGGAGTCTTGAGCCATGAATCTTTTGGTAGGGGCATACAATTTTTTTTCTCCCATTGTAAGCACGGGCATGGTTGCTATATATATCACTCAAGGCGAGGGCAAAGTCCGAGAATTAGAAAATACTGCATTACAGTATATTCACAGTACGTAGTTGTTATGTATATTTTTATTTCCTTCTAGAAGCTGCTATTTTATAAATTTATTGCTATAGTGATTCTTATATACTATGACAAAGTGTTATAAGAGTTTTCTGTTGTTTATATTTCATTAGGGGAATATGTTCATGTATTACCTGAAGGTAATCAACATAAAGCTTACATGTTCCTTCCTTGAATATATTCTAAGTTGGCATAAAGGGATGTTAATATTATGCACACATGGACAATTGATATTATAGTGTCCAGTTCTGCAGAATCATTCCATGAATATTATCGACCCGCCAAGAAATGATCTGCGACGACCAACATGAAAGGGTGGGGCGCGGCCCGACACGGAAGGGCAAGGCGTCGCTGGGGAGTAGTCGGGATGGTGCGAAGGTGTGTGAGCCGAACCCATGGTGCACGAGCTAGAGCTGACTCAAACCCTATTTAAACTTCACCCCAGGTTCCACAGTAACTGGTGTTTTATTCCGTTGCAACGCACGGGCCTTTTGCTAGTAATAATAAAGCACGGATTGGGTCTCTGGGTTCACCGTCGCGTCCTTTTTGCAGAAAAGACCCTACTGTTATTAACCCGCGGTACTACTTTAAGTGGTCAACGGTGAAAAAACGTTTGGTTCTTGGGCTGACGCACGGGCTCTCCTCCCCCCGCGCAGCGCCCCCCGAGCTCCAGATCGGGAGGGGAGCTCCCGATCCAGAGCCCCTCGCCGCCCCGCTGCCTTCGCGCTCGGCCTCGCCACCGGCCGCCGCGCTGTCGTCGACCATAGCCGGACCTCCACGCCTCGCGCCCCCTCTTATGGTTGTCCCTCTTCTCCGTTTCCTTCCCCTCTGTTTCTCTCCCTCACACAAGGATTGCCTCTCCCCTTCTACAGGAGCAGCCATGGCCACCAATGACCGCGCCTCACCCGGATCGAGTCAGAATCGACCTCCTGCAGCCGTATCCGCCCCATCCCGACCTCGCCGACCTTCCTCCCGGTCTTCGTCGCGATCCATGGCCGGTCTCGAAGACCAGCGCCTCCCTCCGAATTTTAGTAAGTTTTGTATGTCCGTCCCACAATCCCATTATATCTAGCAGCAACCGCCGCCGCCAGCAGCAGCAGGCGCGGCTGGAGATCCCCTCGTGGGCCGGCGCCGGCCAATGAAGGCCCCGACGCTGGAGGTGCTGCCGGCCGAGAAGCCCGTGCGCGATGACGATAAGCGCGAGGGCGTCGCCAACTTGGACACCATGCTCTCCTTCCCTGAGGACGACGAGCACAACAAGGCAGCGGCGGAGGACGAGGCCAAGGCTAGCGCGCAGGATAAGGTGAGCCGCTATTCAGTTGGTAGGACGGATGGCCGACCGAACCGGTGATATGTCGAGCTTTATTGAGATTTTGTGATTGGAAGCTTACTCTGTTTTGGCCTACAAATGTAGGGACAGGGAAGACCACCTTCATGCACCGTCTGGTGTGTCATATGCAAGCATCGGCGAATATGAGGCGTTATGTGCTCAACCTTGACCCTGCGGTGGTGACACTGCCATTTGGAGCCAACATTGATATCCGTGATACTGTGCGTTACAAGGAGGTGATGAAAGAGTACGGACTTAGGTCCCAATGTTGGCATTCTTACCTCACTCAACCTGTTCTCAACCAAGTTTGATGAGGTACACATCTTATATGCATCTCGAATGTTTAGAATGGTAATATGCACTATTTACGTACTCTGTTAGGCTATAAAATTCAAGGCAGTACAAACGTACAACCACTCAGTAAACTGGGTTGTTCCATTTTTGCGGGTAATTGATTCATGTAATTCCATCATTCAATGTAAGATGTTGCAGAAATTGTGCTTAATTTATAGTGTGATGCAGAGTTTGTAAAAAATTATTTGATTCTGCTCTGAATAGTGACAACTTATTTTTGCAAAATTGTATATGTATGCTACATTTATGGTATGTGAGACATCTTTTCCCCCCCTCTATCATGTGCCATTCAGCTAATAGATGTCCAATATTCATCCTTGAAGGTTATATCTGTTATTGAAAAGCTAGCAGACCAACTGGATTATGTGCTGATGGACACCCCAGGGTAGATTGAAATCTTTACTTGGTCGGCTTCAGGAGCTAGCTATCATAGCCGAAGCTTTTGCTCGACATTTCCAAAGGTTGTAACATATGTGGTGGACACCCCCAGGTCGACAAACCCTGTTACCTTTATGAGCAACATGGTGTAAGCGTGCAGTATCCTCTACAAGACCCATTTGCCTTACGTGCCAGATGAATAAACAAAGCACCATTATTTTGCTGGTAGAGAAAACAAAGCGCCATGATAGGCAGCTCCATTTGATCTGGACCGTGTCGTGTCGGCTCTGATTCAGTTGCAATTGAGTTTTGTGTTGTTATCAAGGAAGAATATTGTTCTAACTTACGGTGACTAGGTTAGCTAAATTTTGATCAATGACTAGCTATTTATGCTAACTGCCTGCTTACTTTGGGGAGTGTGGATGACTGTCATTTTCTATGTGCTTACTCTGCTTGTTATCTGCATGTATAATGTTCTTTGCACGAGTATGATTTTCTATGTTGTGATAATAAGAGAGAAACTGTAGGTGCCTTGCACGATGGTTGGTCTACATTGATGGAGATGATTGTTTAATCAGGGTGTTTCCACCCTTGGCCTTCAGTACAACTCAGACATGAGATATAGTTTTAACCCTCCACCTAACATAGATATTTCGTGTGTTTTCTGAATAATAAAAGTATCAAGCATTTGGTTTACTGGTTGTAATTGCTGTTTCAGGTTGATGTTTCACTGGACCCGGTGAACGAGTTGAGCAGAGTAATATCCGAGCAAAAATTTTGACGGGGGGGTGTCTTGGTTGTGCTCTCGTCTTGGTTGTGCTCTCAGTTATTTTCCACACATAAAACTTGAAGTGTAGTTGTTCGCATATTCCCCATTTTCTTATTTCTGCTTGAGAAAATCAAACAATGCCTACAAATACATAGAGTTTTGCATCTCATACTTAGTCCATCTCATGCACCCATGCTTCTGTTACACGGAGAACCACTTTTATCAGTTTATTCAGCGTTTTAATTAGCATATGTATCACTGTGGATACCGGATACTCTAATATGCTTTCGGCCAGGTTATTTTGCGAGGGTTGTGTGCACCGAACCCCATTTCTCTGGACCAACGTGTTCTTCTGGCCCTTTTCCAGCAACTGACATGCGACATAGCCAACTACATATCCCTGAAGCTTCAATGGATACAAAAGGTTTACAGAATCTTCACACGTAGGATTTTGTTTATATCTCCAACTCTTTAATGTTCGATTACCTGGTACTCCTTGATTGTGCAGTTCTCTTAAATATTTTGGACCACTAAGCATTTTGGAAACTGTAGTGGTGGTATATGCACAATATATCTAACAACATAAGCATGAAAAATTGAAAAAAAAGTATAATTTCAGGTAATTTGTGTATCGTACTTAACCACATGTGCTGCTTTGGGTTGTCTTTTTAGTTGATAAAAAAATTCAAACAATTTTTGTAATAATTCCGACAATTGCACAAGCCAGTCATTCCGAGGTTCAGTATATTTTTAGCAGAATAATGTACTTGACTAGATGCTACTAGCGTAAATCATTTAAGTTTATTGATCTTCTAGATGAGCTTTTGTGAAACCATGTATCTGTTTGTAGAAAAAATAGTCCAACATGAAAATAATATTTTCAAGTATGTCGCATTTGTTTCATTTTCCTGCAAATTGATATCAAGGTGAAGGACAGATACATCACTATGGATTATCTACATATATCAGCAGCACTTGCTTTTCAAATTGGCGAAACATGGCTTGCCTATTTCATTGTCAATTACTCAACATTTCAAAATGCTTGAAGGTTTTAGTATACTCAGTGCCCTTTTATAGAGTTGCAATGAAATTCCTGTTAGATGTTAATGTCCTTTAGGAATTGTGCATTGAAATATACTCCCTTCGTTCCCAAATATAAGTCTTTCGGGAGATTGCAACGAGTGACTACATACGGAACAAAATGAGTGAATCTATACTCTAAAATATGTCTACATACATCCTTATGTTGTAATCCATTTGAAAACCATTGACTGCTTATCTGTCCTTCTATAGCTTCTACTTGAAGAAATGCTCCAAGAATAAGGCCACCATCAATATATTTGTTCATTTATGGGCAAAAGTGTCTGCACGTGAATTATCACTTTTTATTTGTCGAGAAGTTTCTTACCTTTGTGTTGGTCAATAATTTTTATGTAGATTCTGATATTATATTTTTAGCTAAGATGCATTAGATCATTGTAGTATAGTCAAAGGGGATGTTATAGATGATCATTCGTGTACTGTTTGTAGAGAACATATCTCCAATTGTATTATTGATAAATGAAGGAAATTTTTGGCATTTGCTCCATAGCGAAGCACTAAAGAGGCATGTGGGGACACGTGCATGACTCACCCCCCACTCCCCCCTCCATTAAACAAGCCCACAACATTACAAGTCAAAAGCGAGCTGGAGTATTGTGGCATTATATGGATTTGATGCAGGAATAGATCGGTGTATAGACTAGGTGCAGGAGTAGCTCAGAGAGGTTGACCCTCATATCCAGCTTGACAAGATTAATTTTTTTAAGTTTGAAACATTCCCCTGAGCAGTTTAATGACAAGTGTGTCATGCGGTGGTTGACCTCATCACCTTGGAATCGATCATGTTCCAACGTGCTTTGATCAGGTAAATAACACAACCATCGTTGTCAAGGGCTGAATGAAGGATAAGTGGCAACATGGGCAGGCTATCGTGTTGACGTAGATGTCATGGACGAAAGGATCATGTAGGCATGCTTTATTGGGTTCGAGGGAGTACTTTTTTCTCCCGTTGCAACGCACGGGCATTTTTGCTAGTATGATGCAAAAATACAAATGTATATCCTCTACATGGAAACAGATAAAAGTAGCTAGAAACATACAATCATATTTTGTTGTACAATTAGAACGCAATATCGTATACAAATTCAAATTGCTACGCGAAAAATATAGATCTCTTTGGATTTTGAGAACTAAATAATGCAGCAATACATGAAGAGCATGATTGAGATGGCACGTACAATGACTGCTAATAGTACTTTCATGATTTTCAAATGCATGAGTTTTGGAACAGATACCTTTGTACAGTGCACAAGAAATAAAATGTCTCAGTTATTTTCTTCAAAAAAGCATAACACAATGCAAACATACAAACATGTTTGCTCTTTTTGGTAGTACAAATGTATACACACTCTACATATATAGAAAAGGATAAATATACCTTTCGATACAATTTTCTTTTTTGCCGGAAACATAAAATCATATTTTGGCATACAATGAGAATGCATCATCATATAAAAATGAATTTCAGCATGAAAATATATATTTCTCTAGATTTTGAAAACTTACACGCGGTAGCGATAGGTGAATCACATGATTGAGATGCCATGTAGAGTGAATTTCGATAGGATTTTATGGATTTCAAATGCATGTGTTTTTCAAGGGATGCCTGTCGACGGTGCATAAGAAAATAAACACTAGAATTCTAGAGGACAATGAGCAAGATTAGAGAGAGAGTCTGTAAATGCATCACACCTCCAAATAAGGTGAGTTATTGGGTGTGGTAAGCCATCAATGGTTAGGTTAATATATCTGTGAAAGTTTCTCAAAAGATAGTAAGTATCATATTTGGAGATTTTGTCTCTGTGTCAAATTTCGTATAATAATAACGATAAAACATAGAAGAGTGACGTGGTAGAAGAGAATATATAAGACAAAGTGAATGTACAGTGAAATCAGTATGATAGAGCATTCCTTTAAAAAATGTTTTAAACTGAATACATGCTATATAATGAGTGCTAAGACTGGTGAAGAAATGGAAGAGCCAAACTATGCAGAAACTATCAACGTTTGATTTATTTATTGGTGGAAATTTTCTAGAAACTATTAGTGAAAATTTAAGAATTGAGAATTATGTGTAGGATAAGAGAGAAATATTTATATTGGTATCAAAATCAATGGTCATTACTATTATCAACACAAAGTATTATCTACTCCCTCTATAAAGAAATATAAGAGCGTTTAGATCACTAAAGTAGTGAGCTAAAAACTCTTATATTTCTTTACTGAGGGAGTACTATCTAAGTAAATTAACTATTATAAAGCAAGTAAAATCAAACTATTGTTCGTGGGGTAGCTAACAAAAAAATTAGTGTCAAACATAAGGGTTCTAGCCGCGCAAATGCGCGGGTCCCTACACTAGTTCTAAGCAATAGTCTATCATTTGACATAAGAACAATAATACTTCGAGCGTACTAATAAAGCAATCATGTCTTTTCAAAACAACATGGCCAAAGAAAGTTATCCCTACAAAATCATATAGTCTGGCTATGCTCCATCTTCATCACACAAAATATTCAAATCATGCACAACACCGATGACAAGCCAAGCAATTGTTTCATACTTTTGATGTTCTCAAAGCTTTTCAACTTTCACGCAATACATGAGCGTGAGCCATGGATATAGCACTATAGGTGGAATAGAATATGATGGTGGGGGTTATGTGGAGAAGACAAAAAGGAGAAGGTCTCACATCGACGTGGCTAATCAACAGGCTATGGAGATGCCCATCAATTGATGTCAATGTGAGAAGTAGGGATTGACATGCAACGGATGCACTAAGAGCTGTAAGTGTATGAAAGCTCAAACTGAAACTAAGTGGGTGTGCATCCAACTTGCTTGCTCATGAAGACCTCGGGCATTTGAGGAAGCCCATCATCGGAATATACAAGCCAAGTTCTATAATGAAAATTCCCACTAGTATATGAAAGTGAAAGCATAGGAGACTCTATCTATGAAGAACATGGTGCTACTTTGAAGCCCAAGTGTGGTAAAAGGATAGTGCATTGCCCCTTCTCTCTTTTTATCTCATTTTTTTCTCCCTTTTTGGGGGGGGGGGGCTTCTTTGGCCCCCTTTTTTTATTTGGGCTTCTTTGGCCTTTTTTTAATTAAGTCCGGAGTCTCATCCCGACTTGTGGGGGAATGTAACATCCCAATTTTCAATTTGGATGTTTATAAATAGATTATTCATATGCATCCATTATTTATGCATTTTTGCCTCCATTTGTTTTATTTGATTTTTGATTAAAGGAACTTTGAGCAACTCAAGGACCAAAAGAGAGAGTTGGAAGTTTCCCTAAAAACCAATTTTGAATTTTTTCGAAGTTGGGAGATTGGATCAAATTTGGTTTCACCAAAATTCATTTCCATTATATCAAAAATAAAATAAGGAGAGAAGATAAAATGACTTCTTCAAAAACAGAAAGAAAATATTGGAAATTGAATTTGGAACCAAAATATATTTGCTGGGTTTTATTTGCAATTTAATTTATTAGTTTAGTAAAACGTTTATTTTTGAAAACTTGCATTTTTAGGCCAGATAAAAGTTCACTAGGTCATATATAAGACCATATAACTATGTGAATTTTCTGGAAAAAAAATTTAGACTTGTATTTATTTTGTTTTTGTTGTTTCATTGCTTCTGTTTAAAAAAAATAAAAAAAAGTGGGCAGCCAAGGCCCAAGGAAGGCCCAGCCTTCTTCACGACAGGAGGTCGTCTTCAACCTCCCGTATGTTACTATACGCACGCACGCAGGGCAGCACCCCACCCTAGTGCCCCACCCCTCCCCTTCCTCTCCCTCGCCCCGAAAACCCTCTGAGGCCTTGTTCGTTCAATCCCGTCCCCGCCAGTATTGGGCCAAAACCCGGCCGATCCGCGTGGGTTTAGCCCCGGCCTGGTTTGGATCCCGTTCTATCTTATATGCGTCTTCGGTTGGACCCGGTCTGGGCCAAATCCCCCGGTAACCCCGTGGAAATCGCCGGGAAGTGACCCACGCGGTCCATCCCGTGGAAACAAACCCTGTCACGAGACGTTACGCGACCTCTCTCTCTCGACCCGACCTTCTCTCCCTCCTTACTTTCGACGCCGGCGGCGCTGGAGACACATAGCGACGGCACGGTTCCTCCTTCCCCTTCTTCTCCCCTTTTCAACTGTCGGGACAACAGCGAAGCAACACGAGCTCGGCGGCGACCCACACAGCCATGGAGCCGGCCGAAACCCTAGCTGGACTTCGACCAATCTCCCCCGCCACCTCACGCCGGAGAAGAGGAGGTCGCCGGCGACAAGAACTTCAGGTTCTCTCTCTCTCTCTCTCTGCAGCAAGGGAATAACCGAATGCATTACAATTGACATGGATTGCATGGTGGACATGTATGTGTTCCCCGAGGGGATTTGGTGCAGGGTGGGGGATCACCCAATCCTCTAGAGGATTAAATCCACCAGAGGATTAAACACTCCTGAACCGAACAAGGCCTGAATGGAATCCCCTCACCTTCCTCTACCCCTTCCCCTTCCTAGTGCGCCTGGGAGTCGCCCATAATGGCCATCATGAACACTTGAAACGGCAGCTATTAACACATCTCGCCCCACCCAACTCTGGACGTCCCTTGCCTTATATAAAGCACCCCTGGGAGCCCCTCTCGCCCCTCGTCTGAAGCCCTCTCCTTCTGGAGTTTTTCCCTCTCTCTAACCTCTCCAATTGCTCGCCGGAGTTCGCGAATTCCGGTGACCTTTCACCGTGTGTACAGGAAGCAATCTACAACCACAAGTTGTTCAAGTGGTCCACCTCATCGTCCTCTACACCGTCCTGCGCGCATCCTTCGCCGAAGCACACCGGAGCCGCCTTCTTCCTCGTATCCGGTGACAAGTCCGGTGAGCACCCAGCCAGCCAATCACAGAGCGCCACTTGTCTCTGGCCGAATTGTTTTTCTTTTTCAGGAACTTTTCCAAATTCAGATTCTTTACCAAATCTTATTTCTTGTATATCTTTTAGTCTATAGATCCGACTTAGTTGATTCTTTTTTCTACTAGTTCATAAAAATCCCATCTATCCAGAGAACCAAATGAAAAATATTTTTGAAAATTTTAAAATTTGAATTCGAACAGATCTGAATTCAAACTTCGTTAGGCCGTATCTCGAGTTTCGTAACTCCGTTTTAGGTGATTCTTTTTGCAAATCGAAGCTCGTAACATGTAATTTCTGTTAAACCCAAAAACACATATTTTTGCTACTATAAAAATTACGTTCTGTACAGAAACTTTATTTGGATGTTTTGGAGTTTTTCGAAGTCTTTCATTTGTTTTCTTTTTGGATCTTTGCTTGTATGCTTATGTAATTGCTTGCTTACGCTAGATCATCCGGAGTGCGAAGCTTGCTACTACGAATCTTTACAGTTCAACGAACACCAGCAAGGCAAGTTCACACTTTGATCATAATTTTTTTAATACCTAGTTTTTACTATGCATTAGTTTAACCCTCAAAGATTGCACGGATAGGATTGGGAACATGTGGATATGCTATGTAGTTCATGTGGTAGGAACCTATGACCTTTGATCACCCCGGGAAGTTTCGTTATGTCATATATTGCTTAGCCATGCTCGTAGACGGGGATTGGTATGAGTGATCCATGCAAGTTGCGAGAGATAATAATTTTTGGGACAACATAAGGTGGCAACTTTAATACACATCTGGGTGGATTGTTTGGGGCACCTGGAGTAACCAGTGCTTTCCCAAGGGGAATCCCGGAGTACCCGTGTGATTACCCTAGGTCCGCCACCCAGGCTCAAAGGGATCATAAGATATTTTATGCCTAGAAACTTCCGTGTGCAGCCACAAGCCATTATGGGCTCTGGCATAGTTGAGTAAGTTGTGTGACCTCTTTCCGTGGTAGACTAGCTGATGTGGGGAAAGTAGGTGTACCGGTCTACCCAGGGTTAAGGGCAAACGCTTCTGGAAGGCTATGTCTCGATCTTCCGATCATGGAGGTGGTCGAGTCTTGTGGGGAAAAGTGCGCAAACCTCTGCAGAGTGTACAAACTAATCATGATTAGCCGTGTCCCCGGTTATGGACAACTTGAGTACCTAGAAGTGAATTATTAGCTAATCTCATCACTCTTTTTAATGAAATTATTGGGATACTAATAACTTGGGAATTTGGGGGATTGAGTTGGAGGAACCTTCTCAACAATGGCATTTTAATTTAGTAGTAAATAAAATTTTATTCCTTTGTTGTAGGGTAAAATTGGCTTTATGCAAAAATTAAACTTAGAGCCTCCACCATCTAAATTTGCATATAGAGATAGTTTTTTATTATTATTCTAAGGTGTGAAATCGCCAGCATATTCCATGTGCTGACCTACACGGCTGAAACGTCTCATGTTGCAGACTTTTCCGGCGAGGATTAAAGGTGCGATAGGTTGTTGTTCTGCACTCAGTTTGTCGTGGAGTTGGATGGACTCATTTACCTTCGATGCTTCCGTAGTTATTTTGTTTTAGATGGCCTTTGGCCATATTATTGTAATAAATACTCTTTTGAGGATCTCGATGTAATAAAGTGTGTGATTGAACTCTGTTATAATTCCTCGAGTACTATGTGTGTCAGCATACCGATCCAGGGATGACACGTAAGCACAGAGACTTCGATCCATTTGGGTCAGGTCGCTACAAGATGGTATCAGAGCCCACGCTGACTGTAGGACGCGACCACTAGGAAATGGAAAGCCATAGGAAGAAAACTCTATTTTACGACTTCCTTATATATCCGTTGGTCTGTACTCTTTTCTATTCATTTCTATCTCTTCTCTACTTCAATAAAATAGTTGTTGAACCCCATCACCAAGTTGCTCAGCCCGATGAGACCATGACTTATGAAGACATCATTGACGAAGAAGAAGCTAGAGTTGACTTTGATTTGAGGAGATTTAGTTTAGACCACCACTACCAAGTTGAGTCCAATTAATGATATGTGGTAGTATGAAGAGATCATATCTCTTGTGGATATGACCTTACCTGTAGGTTTGTCTTGTGTGGTGTGATCTATGTGAATTGCTTGATTTGAAGTTTTCTTGCTATCATAAGCATATGGGTAGTGATTTCTCTCATTAGGCCCTTATTCTATTCTAATTTCTCATCCACTCTAAACCATACCGGATGCCCGCAAATGATCTGGAGGAAATTAAGAAGCAAATTAAGGAATTATTGGAGAAAGGTTATATTCGACCGAGTTCATCACCTTGGGGAGCCCCAGTGCTTCTAGTTGAGAAGAAGGATGGAACCTTGAGAATGGTTGTAGATTATCGTGCGCTAAATGAGGTGACAATTAAGAACAAGTACCCTCTGCCAATGATCAATGATTTGTTTGACCAACTACATGGAGCAAAAGTTTTCTCCAAGATCGATCTTCGATCAGGATATCACCAGCTAAAGATTAGAGAACAGGATATACCCAAGACAACCTTTACCACGTGATATGGGCTTTATGAGTATACAATCATGTATTTTGGTTTGACAAATGCCCCTGCCTATTTTATGAGTATGATTAATAAGGTAGTCATGGATTTCTTGGATAAGTTTGTTATGGTATTCATTGATGACATATTGATTTACTCAAAGAATGAAGAAGAACACAAGGAACATTTGCGCTTGGTTCTAGAGAAGCTTAGGGAACATCAATTATACGCAAAGTTCAGCAAGTGCGAATTCTGGTTGAAGGAAGTTGGATTTCTTGGACATGTTATATCAGGAGAAGGAATATCAGTAGACCTCTCCAAGGTTGAAGCCATCACCGAATGGAAGGCACCCACCTCAGTCAGAGAGATTCGCGGTTTTCTTGGACTTGCAGGATATTACCGGAGGTTTATTGAGAATTTCTCCAAGATTGCGAAGCCCATGACAGATTATTGAAGAAAGACACTAAGTTTGTTTGGACCAACGAATGTGAGGCCAGTTTCCAGGAGCTAAAGAAATGTTTGGTCACAGCCCCAGTGCTAATTCTTCCAAATATACGCAAGGATTTCCAAGTATATTACGATGTTTCTCGTAAGGGACTTGGAGGTGTTCTTATGCAAGAAGGAAGAGTTGTTTCATATGCCTCACGTCAGCTTCGACCTCATGAGCGGAATTATGCCACACATGATTTGGAGTTAGCAGCCATAGTGCACGCACTCAAGACCTGGAGACATTTTCTTATTGGATATAGGTGTGATGTTTACACGGATCACAAGAGTTTGAAATATATCTTCACGCAGAAGGAGTTGAACCTCAGGCAGAGAAGATGGTTGGAGCTCATAAAGGATTATGACATGAAATTGCACTATCACCCAGGAAAGGCCAATGTTGTGGCAGATGCATTGAGCCGCAAGAGTTATGTCAATACTCTCACTGCAGGAGGACTACCTCAGGAGTTAATTGATGATCTCAGAGATCTTCGATTGGAGATAGTACCACGAGGTTTTGTTGCCGCAATGGAAATTCAATCCACTTTGTTGGGAAAGATCCGAGAAGCCCAGAAGTTAGACAAAGGTATTGCGGAGATAAAGGGAAGGGTGAACCAAGGAAAGGTAGAAGGATTTCGTGAGGATGAACATGGAACCTTATGGTTTGAGCAGCGCATTTACGTGCCAAATAACCCAGAGATCAGGAAATTGATTCTTCAGGAGGCTCATGATTTGCCTTATTCAATACACCCGGGCAACACCAAGATGTATTTGGACTTGAAGGAAAGTTTCGGGTGGACAGGTATGAAGAAGGATATTGCTGAGTATGTCGCAGTATGTGACGTATGTCAGAGGGTTAAGGCAGAGCACCAGAAACCAGCAGGATTGCTTCAGCCTTTGCCGATACCAGATTGGAAGTGGGACAAGCTTGGCATGGACTTCATTACAGGATTACCCAGGACCCAATCAGGCTATGATTCTATTTGGGTAGTGGTTGATCGCTTGACTAAGGTAGCTCACTTCATCCCCGTGAAAACCACATATACAAGTGCTAAGTTAGCCAAGATATACATGACCAAGATTGTATGTCTGCATGGAGTTCCGAGGACCATCGTATCAGATAGAGGAACACAATTTACCTTAATGTTTTGGCATCAGTTACACGAAACTTTGGGTACCAGGCTAGAGTTCAGTACAGCCTTTCATCCGCAGACAGATGGGCAGACCGAGAGAGTCAACCAGATTCTGGAGGACATGTTGAGAGCTTGTGCACTAGATTATGGATCTAGTTGGGATGATAATTTGCCATACGCGGAATTCTCATATAACAACAACTATCAAGCTAGTTTGAAAGTGGCCCCTTTCAAAGCTTTGTACGGAAGGAGGTGCAGGACACCATTGATGTGGGATGAAGTTGGAGACCGTAAATTATTTGGACCAGATTTAATTAGAGATTCAGAGGAGAAAGTCAAGCTGATCCACGACAGACTCAAGGTAGCCCAATCCAGACAGAAGAGTTATGCCGATACTAAACGCAAGGAGGTAACCTATGAAGTCGGAGATAGAGCATATTTGCGTGTGTCACCACTTCGAGGAGTTAAACGATTTGGAGTCAAAGGAAAGTTAGCACCATGGTTTGTGGGCCCATACAGAGTTTTAGAACGCATGGGTGAAGTTGCTTACAAGTTAGAATTACCAGAAGCCTTGTCAGGAGTTCATGATGTGTTTCACGTTTCCCAGTTGAAGAAGTGCCATGCGGAGATGGCCGATATTCCTTTGAGAGATACAGTGCCACTGGAGGCCATACAGTTGGATAGTGATCTGACCTATGAGGAGAAGCCCATCAAGATTCTCGAAACTGCAAGCAGGGTTACTCGCAGCAAGGTCATCAAGTTTTGCAAGGTTCAGTGGAGTCATCATACTGAGGAAGAAGCCACCTGGGAACGAGAAGAAGACCTCCGACAGGACCACCCACACCTTTTTGCTAGCCAACCCGAATCTCGAGGGCGAGATTCATCTTAAGGGGGGTAGGTTTGTAACATCCCAATTTTCAATTTGGATGTTTATAAATAGATTATTCATATGCATCCATGATTTATGCATTTTTGCCTCCATTTATTTTATTTGATTTTTGATCCAAGGAACTTTGAGCAACTCAGGGACCAAAAGAGAGAGTTGGAAGTTTCCCTAAAAACCAATTTTGAATTTTTTTCAAAGTTGGGAGATTGGATCAAATTTGGTTTCACCAAAATTCATTTCCATTATATCAAAAATAAAATAAAGAGAGAAGATAAAATGACTTCTTCAAATACAAAAAGAAAATATTGGAAATTGAATTTGGAACCAAAATATATTTGTTGGGTTTTATTTGCAATTTATTTTATTAGTTTAGTAAAACATTTATTTTTGGAAACTTGCATTTTTAGGCTAGATAAAAGTTCACCAGGTCATATATAAGACCATATAACTATGTGAATTTTCTGGAAGTTTTTTTAGACTTGTATTTATTTTGTTTTTGTTGTTTCATTGCTTCTGTTTAAAAAAAATAAAAAAACGTGGGCAGCCAAGGCCCAAGGAAGGCCCAGCCTTCTTCATGACAGGAGGTCGTCTCCAACCTCCCGTACGTTACTGTACGCACGCACGCAGGGCAGCACCCCACCCTAGCGCCCCACCCCTCCCCTTCCTCTCCCTCGCCCTGAAAACCCTCTGACGAGGTGTTTGGTTCACCAAAGGTAACGCAAACATAAACGGAATCAGGTCACACTGGTACTGTAAAGGAAATGGAAAAAATGGAACTTTGTTTGGATGTGAACTGTAACCGTAATCATTCCCATCGGCTATATTATCGTCTTCGACGCCGCCAATCTGGCACCATCTTGCGCCTCCGCTGATGATGGCTAAGGGAATGCATGCCTCCAGCAGCTGGGAGACCTGGTGGTGAGGCCTGCAGTGATAGCTGGGAGACCCCTAATGGCGCGACCACCAGCGCCGCCGCCGCACTGCTCCTCTCATGGCGCGGCCGCCAGCCTGCTCATGAAGCAGAGTTGATCGAGGTATGGCGCGAGACCAGCGCCGCCGTTCGCCTGGATGTACAAGATAGGGGGCGGAGTCGTCGCAGAGGGGACCGAGCCACCGAGGGCGGATGGATCGATCTCGATGTGCAGCTCGACAAGAACGAAGCTGTAACATAATCTGTTTGCGGCCAGGGGTGGGCGGAATCAGCGGAGACTTGCGTTGTAATCTGTTTACATGGTAGCTGTTTACGGGCCGGGCCAAACAAACATGATTAACGGTATCAATTTGCGGTGTAATCACATAACGGGGAAAATGTGTCGAACCAAACACATCCTGAATGGAATCCCCTCACCTTCCTCTACCCCTTCCCCTTCCTAGTGCGCCTGGGAGTCGCCCATAATGGCCATCATGAACACTTGAAACGGCAGCCATTAACACATCTCGCCCCACCCAACTCTGGACATCCCTTGCCTTATATAAAGCACCCCTTGGAGCCCCTCTCGCCCCTCGTCCAAAGCCCTCTCCTTCTGGAGTTTTTCCCTCTCTCTAACCTCTCCAATTGCTCGCCGGAGTTCGCGAATTCCGGTGACCTTTCACTGTGTGTACAGGAAGCAATCTACAACCACAAGTTGTTCAAGTGGTTCACCTCATCGTCCTCTACACCGTCCTGCACGCATCCTTCGCCGAAGCACACCGGAGCCGTCTTCTTCCTCGTCTCCGGCGACAAGTCCGGTGAGCACCCAGCCAGCCAATCACAGAGCGCCACTTGTCTCTGGCCGAATTCTTTTTCTTTTTCAGGAACTTTTCCAAATTCAGATTCTTTACCAAATCTTATTTCTTGTATATCTTTTAGTCTATAGATCCGATTTAGTTGATTCTTTTTTCTACTAGTTCATAGAAATCCCATCTATCCAGAGAACCAAATGAAAAATATTTTTGAAAATTTTAAAATTTGAATTCAAACAGATCTGAATTCAAACTTCGTTAGGCCGTATCTCGAGTTTCGTAACTCCGTTTTAGGTGATTCTTTTTGCAAATCGAAGCTCGTAACATGTACTTTCTGTTAAACCCAAACACACATATTTTTGCTACTATAGAAATTACATTCTGTACAGAAACTTTATTTGGATGTTTTGGAGTTTTCGAAGTCTTTCATTTGTTTTCTTTTTGGATCTTTGCTTGTATGCTTATGTATGTTATTGCTTGCTTACGCTAGATCATCCGGAGTGCGAAGCTTGCTACTACGAATCTTTACAGTTCAATGAACGCCAGCAAGGCAAGTTCACACTTTGATCATAATTTTTTTAATACCCAGTTTTTACTATGCATTAGTTTAACCCTCAAAGATTGCACGGATAGGATTGGGAACATGTGGATATGCTATGTAGTTCATGTGGTAGGAACCTATGACCTTTGATCACCCCGGGAAGTTTCGTTATGTCATATATTGCTTAGCCATGCTCGTAGACGGGGATTGGTATGAGTGATCCATGCAAGTTGCGAGAGATAATATTTTTTGGGACAACATAAGGTGGCAACTTTAATACACATCTGGGTGGATTGTTTGGGGCACCTGGAGTAACTAGTGCTTTCCCAAGGGGAATCCCGGAGTACCCGTGTGATTACCCTAGGTCCGCCACCCAGGCTCAAAGGGATCATAAGATATTTCATGCCTAGAAACTTCCGTGTGCAGCCACAAGCCATTATGGGCTCTGGCATAGTTGAGTAAGTTGTGTGACCTCTTTTCGTGGTAGACTAGATGATGTAGGGGAAAGTAGGTGTACCGGTCTACCCAGGGTTAAGGGCAAACGCTTCTGGAAGGCTATGTCTCGATCTTCCGATCATGGAGGTGGTCGAGTCTTGTGGGGAAAAGTGCGCAAACCTCTGCAGAGTGTACAAACTAATCATGATTAGCCGTGTCCCCGGTTATGGACAACTTGAGTATCTAGAAGTGAATTATTGGCTAATATCATCACTCTTTTTAATGAAATTATTGGGATACTAATAACTTGGGAATTTTGGGGATTGAGTTGGAGTAACCTTCTCAACAATGGCATTTTAATTTAGTAGTAAATAAAATTGTATTCCTTTGTTGTAGGGTAAAATTGGCTTTATGCAAAAATTAAACTTAGAGCCTCCACCATCTAAATTTGCATATAGAGACAGTTTTTTATTATTATTCTAAGGTGTGAAATCGCCAGCATATTCCATGTGCTGACCTACACGGCTGCAACGTCTCATGTTGCAGACTTTTCCGGCGAGGATTAAAGGTGCGATAGGTCGTTGTTCTGCACTCAGTTTGCCGTAGAGTTGGATGGACTCATTTACCTTTGATGCTTCCGTAGTTATTTTGTTTTAGATGGCCTTTGGCCATATTATTGTAATAAATACTCTTTTGAGGATCTCGATGTAATAAAGTGTGTGATTGAACCCTGTTATAATTCCTCGAGTACTGTGTGTGTCAGCATACCGATCCAGGGCTGACACGTAAGCACAGAGACTTCGATCCATTAGGGTCGGGTCGCTACAGGGAATCATAGTCTCCATCATCCTTTCCTCACTGGGGCAATGCTCTAATAATGATGATCATCACACTTTTATTTACTTACAACTCAATATTACAACTCGATACTAGAACAAATATATGACTCTATATGAATGCCTCCGCCGGTGTACCGGGATGTGCAATGATCTAGCATAACAATGACATCAAAAAACGGACAAGCCATGAAAACATCATGTTAGCTATCTTATGATCATGCAAAGCAATATGACAATGAATGCTCAAGTCATGTATATGATGATGATGGAAGTTGCATGGCAATATATCTCGGAATGGCTATGGAAATGCCATGATATGTAGGTATGGTGGCTGTTTTGAGGAAGACATAAGGAGGCTTATGTGTGATAGAGCGTATCGTATCACGGGGTTTGGATGCACCGGCAAAGTTTGCACCAACTCTCTAGGTGAGAAAGGGCAATGCACGGTACCGAAGAGGCTGGCAATGATGGAAGGGTGAGAGTGCGTATAATCCATGTACTCGACATTAGTCATAAAGAACTCACATACTTATTGCAAAAATCTATTAGCCATCGAAACAAAGTACTACGCGCATGCTCCTAGGGGGATAGATTGGTAGGAAAAGACCATCGCTCGTCCCCGACCGCCACTCATAAGGAAGACAATCAATAAATAAATCATGCTCTGACTTCATCACATAACAGTTCACCATACGTGCATGCTACGGGAATCACAAGCTTCAACACAAGTATTTCTACAATCCACAACTACCCACTAGCATGACTCTAATATCACCATCTTTATATCGCAAAACTATTGCAAGGAATCAAACATATCATATTCAGCGATCTACAAGTTTATGTAGGATTTTATGACTAACCATGTGAATGACCAATTCCTGACATCTCTCTAAATAGATATAAGTGAAGCAAGAGAGTTTAATTCTTTATACAAAAGATATGCCCATGCTCTAACAAATATAAGTGAAGCAAAAGAGCATTCTACAAATGGCGGTTTTCTATGTGAAGAGAAACAGGCAATCCGAACTTCAAATGATATAAGTGAAGCACATGAAGCATTCTATAAAGCCATACTCAAAAGATTTAAGTGAAGTGCAATGGGCATTCTATAAATCAACCAAGGACTATCTCATACCAGCATGGTGCATAAAATAAAAATGAAAACTAAATGCAAAAGATGCTCCAAGACTTGCACATATCGCATGAACGAAACGAATACGAAAACATACCGATACTTGTTGAAGAAAGAGGGGATGCCTTCCAGGGCATCCCCAAGCTTAGACGCTTGAGTCTCCTTGAATATTTACTTGGGGTGCCTTGGGCATCCCCAAGTTTGAGATCTTGCCTCTCTTCCTTTTCCTCATATCGAGACCTCCTCGATCAAACACTTCATCCACATAAAACTTCAACAGAAAACTCGGTAAGATCCGTTAGTATAATAAAGCAAATAACTACTGTAGGTACTGTTGCAAACCAATTCATATTTTGTTTTTGCATTGTGTCTACTGTAATACAACTTTTTCATGGCTTAATACACTGATAGAAATTGATAGTTTCATCAAAACAAGCAAACTATGCATCAAAAACAGAATCTGTCAAAAATAGAACAGTCTGTAGCAATCTGAACATTCACCATACATATGGTACCCCAAAAATTCTACCAACATTAGGAAAAATAAAGAATTTGTACAGAAAGACAGTGCAAAAGGAATCAGAACCATTTGACGTTCCAGTAAAAAATGTAAATCGCGCACTACAACCAAAGTTTCTGTCCTACACCACACAAACAAACAAGCATTATAAACATCCTAAAGGAAAACCTTGGCACATTATTTTTTATAATACAATGGAATTGTACAAGGGGATAATTATCTTTGATGAAAAGTTTCTGTAATTAAGATTCACAAAGTTTCCGTGAGCATGAACAAAGTTCAAGGAGCTCTCCCACTTCAACGATGCTTGTCTCTCTCACTTTCACTTTCCTTTTTGAAAAGTTTTGGGTTCCCCTCTTTATGTATTTTGTTTTTAGACTATATAAAAGCACTCAACAGAAATAAATGACTCTCTAAAACTTCCGGGTTGTCTCCCTGGCAGCGCTTTCTTTAAAGCCATTAAGCTAGGCATATAGTGCTCAAGTAGTGGATCCACCCGGATCCCAAGGTATATCAAAGCCAATTTTAATTAACAATGATTTGCAATTTAGTAGTGAGCACAAAGTAACATATATCATGCAATAACGAAGTCTAATTCTCTTCCTATGCATCGGCATGTCATAAAAGAACAATTCATGCACACATAGTAAAGGCCAATGCATAGTATATGCAGTTTCTTGCAATTTTAGCATATTGGAAACATATAGAGGTGGAGATATAGTTCCTCTCTCATAATAATTGCAAGTAGGAGCAGCAAGCACATGCATATCACATTCATCAAAATTATCATGTGCAATGGTAAAAGGCAACCCATCAATATAATCCTTAATAAGCACAAACTTCTCCGATATAGTGTAGTTTGGAGAATTCAAAAATATAATAGGACTATCATGCGTGGGTACAATAGCAACAATTTCATGTTTAATATAAGGAACTATAGCAAGTTCATCTCCATAGGCATAATTCATATTGGCATCTTGGCCACAAGCATAGCAAGCATCATCAAAAAGGGGATCATAACAATCATCCTTCGATAAGCACGAAGGGAAATTAAACAATGTATGAGTTGAAGAGTTACTCTCATTAGAAGGTGGGCACGGGTAGCTAATCTGCTCTTCCTCCCTTTGTTCTTCGCTCTCCTCATCATCTTTTTCATCCAATGAGCTCATAGTTTCATCAATTTCTTCTTCCATAGACTCCTGCAAAATATTAGTCTCTTCTTGGACAGCGGAGACTTCCTCAATAAATGCATCAATATCGACATTATATTCATAATTCTCATAGCAATATTTAATTATAGCAAAATTTTCAGGTCTGTAAACAGCATCATCAAGATTTTCACACATTTTAAACAAAGTTTCAATTTCATAAGCACCCATAAAAGCAACAAATTCTTCTATTTGTTCCACATCATAGTAATCATATATACCATTGGCATAAGAAGCCAAGGTTTCATTATCATTAAATTTGCACGAAAAGGAAAGGTGTGGAGCCTTCATCCTAGAGCAACAAGTATAATCATATCTCAAGCATAGTTGACAAGCATACCAATGCAACATATGAATTTGATCCCATAATAGTTTCCCTTTTTGAGTCAAGCGATAATTGTCGGTGTCAAAACCGGCGGATCTCGGGTAGGGGGCCACGATCTGTGCGTCTAAGGCTAATGGTAACAGGAGGCAAGGGACACGATGTTTTACCCAGGTTCGGGCCCTCTCGATGGAGGTAAAACCCTACTTCCTGCTTGATTGATATTGATGATATGGGTATTAAAAGAGTTGATCTACCATGAGATCGTAGAGGCTAAACCCTAGAAGCTAGCCTATGATGATTATGATTGTCTCTAAGGACTAAACCCTCCGGTTTATATAGACACCGGAGAGGGCTAGGATTTACATGGAGTCGGTTACAAAGAAGGAAATATAATATCCGGATCGCCAAGCTTGTCTTCCACGCAAAGGAGAGTCCCATCCGGACACGGGACGAAGTCTTGAGTCTTGTATCTCCACGGTTCAACAGTCCGGCCAAAGTATATAGTCTGGTTGTCCGGATACCCCCTAATCCAGGACTCCCTCAGTAGCCCCTGAACCAGGCTTCAATGACAATGAGTCTGGCGCGCAGTTTGTCTTCGGCATTGCAAGGCGGGTTCCATCTCCGAATACTCCAAAGTACCTGTTGCAACGAACAGTGTCCGGCTTCCCATCAATGTTGGACTCCTCATGATACAGCCACAACTAATGTCAATGGTTTCAACGTTCAAGTAAGTTTTCCGCAGGTCGTTGGTTTAGAGGCCAGATATATGTACCCCTCAAAATACATTAACTTTGGTGAGAAGAAAAAGGTTGCACTTTTACTTGAAATTACGTACATGCATTTTGATGCTTTGCATGGTTTCGGAAAAGATCAAGCAAAGGATCATCGACTGTATCCATGCATGTTGGTTAGCCAGGAAACATATCAGTACAGGACTCCGGCGCGTACAAATATTTTGGAGGTCTCGGTTTGCATTTTATTGGTGCACGGGAAGATTCCTATTTCCTAGGAGATGCTCATGGAGATGCAAGTAAAATCCAAATAGATTTCCTCTTTATATTTTTACCAGAGAAGGTGCATCACCGTGGCAAATTCTGGAGGAGGTTACGTGAGTTGTTCTCATTAAAAAATACAGGTTGGGGTCCACCACCAGAATTATTTTGTTTGATACTTGCCGAGATGTAGAAGGCAATATTAATTATACGGAGTCCAGATTAGTTGATTTATATTGCTTGACTTCCAAGTTAGCTTAGAGTGTCCCGCCACAATATAAGGCACGTCAATACGCCATGTAATAGTTAGGTTATGTTAGGATGAATTAGACACCGTGTGTGTTTCGGCCGTAGGCCATTATCAAGTTTTGAGAAATCTTGTAAAAGTCTCTACTGGCGTGTGAGTTCCCGCGACGCGACGCGTAGGAGATTACAAGCTGAACCTATACGGTTCGTCCACGTTTTTCCTTCAGATCGAGGGGTTGGCGTGTTGTTTTTGCGAGGTTTGTGAACATCTTTGTAAACCCGCATCTAATTCTTGTTGCGATGGAGTTTTGTGCCGTCAAAGATCAGGCCAACAACGGATCGACCCTCGCCTCGAGGTTCGCTCTTCATCAAGTGGTATCAGAGACCGGCGTTTTTCACGGCACTTCGGAGGAGACGGCCGGCGTGCCGTCACCAAGGAGCTATTGGAGGCTCTCCGGGGACTTTTTGCTGGAGGAGAAAGGCTATGGTGCTAAACTTTTCCACACCTATTGTAAGGTGGGAGAGAAACTTTGCGCCATGACGATCGACCATGATAGTTCGATCAACGCGGTCGGCGTTGACATGGTGGAGAAGATGCAACTATCGATGACACCACATCCACGACCATACTCACTGAGGAGGTACCACGACAAGCTCGACATTACGCACCAAACTACGGTACTGTTCTCAGTTGGCAAATTTTCTTGTGTGGTTATGTGCGACGTAATTTCGGTACCGATGATTTCTTGTCATATAATGCTGGGAGAGCCGTGGTACAAGAAAAATAATGCTAGACACGACTACCTCACCAATAAATACACTGTCGGATGGGATACAAAATATGTTCTCATGGTCATGGAGAAGAAGCTGTTCAATACGTGGAGGGAAAAACAACTGCTGGAGATGAAAGAACAGGAAGAAGCAGAAAAGAAGAAGGTCGAAACTCCTAATATTTCTACGGTGGTTAGTCAATCTGCAAATGAAAATATTGCTGAAAAGGTCAACGCGAAACCGATGACGGTTTCATTTCAAGAGAGAGAGGATGATATAGCCACAACTAATGTCAATGGTTTCAACGTTCAAGTAAGTTTTCCGTAGGTCGTTGGTTTAGAGGCCAGATATATGTACCCCTCAAAATACATTAACTTCGGTGAGAAGAAAAAGGTTGCACTTTTACTTGAAATTATGTACATGCATTTTGATGCTTTGCATGGTTTCGGAAAAGATCAAGCAAAGGATCATCGAATGTATCCATGCATGTTGGTTAGCCAGGGAAACATATCAGTACAGGACTCCGGCGCGTACAAATATTTTGGAGGTCTCGGTTTGCATTTTATTGGTGCACGGGAAGATTCCTATTTCCTAGGAGATGCTCATGGAGATGCAAGTAAAATCCAAATAGATTTCCTCTTTATATTTTTACCAGAGAAGGTGCATCACCGTGGCAAATTCTGGAGGAGGTTACGTGAGTTGTTCTCATTAAAAAATACAGGTTGGGGTCCACCACCAAAATTATTTTGTTTGATACTTGTCGAGATGTAGAAGGCAATATTAATTATACGGAGTCCAGATTAGTTGATTTATATTGCTTGACTTCCAAGTTAGCTTAGAGTGTCCCGCCACAATATAAGGCACGTCAATACGCCATGTAATAGTTAGGTTATGTTAGGATGAATTAGACACCATGTGTGTTTCGGCCGTCGGCCATTATCAAGTTTTGAGAAATCTTGTAGAAGTCTCTACTGGCATGTGAGTTCCCGCGACGCGATGCGTAGGAGATTACAAGCTGAACCTATACGGTTCGTCCACGTTTTTCCTTCAGATCGAGGGGTTGGCGTGTTGTTTTTGCGAGGTTTGTGAACATCTTTGTAAACCCGCATCTAATTCTTGTTGCGATGGAGTTTTGTGCCGTCAAAGATCGGGCCAACAACGGATCGACCCTCGCCTCGAGGTTAGCTCTTCATCACCTCGGCTTCTGTTCTTCAATAATGACCATCTCCACGTGTCGAGCGAATACGAGGAGCCGAGGCATTTTTGCATTTGCCACCCCCAGTCTGGCAGGCAAACTGTCTATTTTAAGAGACGAGGATTCTCAGATCCAAGCATCACCCTCTTCCCTCGAGCAAGCATCCAATAGAGAGCTCTGGAAAAAACCATTCCAACATGGCCGGTCGCCGCAGCTCTTCCTCTTGTTCCCCTCGCTCCAAGCCAGGCGACTGGGAAGAGTGTTCAGTTCCTCAAAGTCGTTTGATAAAGCTGCAGACCCAAGGGTTTCTTCCACCGGCATTCATGGTCCCCGTCCGAGCCGGAATAGCCACCTATAATGGCGGGGAGCAAGCGGAGAGATCTCCTAATCCATCCCCGGGGGAGCGAATATGCCTCATCCCGCATCTGCTAAGAGGCGTCGGGTTTCCAATCCACCCATTCCTTCGCGGGCTCCTGGAGTTCTATGGTCTCCAGTTGCACAACTTCACCCCTGCCTCCGTACTGCATATAGCAGGATACGCCGCCCTTTGTGAACTATTTCTGGGTTGCGAGGCTCACTTCGGGTTATGGAAGAAGTTGTTCTGCCTCGTTCCTCGCAACCAGGGGGAATCCATATGTCAGGTGGGCGGAGCAGAAGTATGGCTTGTCGCCGAGACCGGATACCTATCCGGTACTCCCAAGAAGGCACCGGAGAACTGGCCCTTGGAGTGGTTTTATGTTGATGATGTTCCCCTTCCGGATCTAGTCCGGACAGGTCTCCCCAAGTTCAGTAATGCTCCACCGAAGGCACGCCAAAGTTGGCACCCTCGAGGCCCCCAAGAAGAGGATACCAAAGAAATACACTTCCTGATGAGCAGGATAAATTTACTGGCCAAATCAGGGCTGACAATAGTCGAAGTTATGGCAATATGCATAATGCGGGGAGTGCAGCCGCTTCAATATCGGGGGAAGCCCATGTGGCACTACAACGGGGAAGATGATGCCACCCGATGTGGTCGTAAGGGTCCGGACTCCGCCACTGCTCTGGCGAGGATATTGTCCGATTTGTATAAAGGAGAAGAAGAAGAATTCCTTCATATTAAACCGCGGG